>NW_023276807.1:132561292-132867083 GCF_003668045.3 Cricetulus griseus | reverse complement strand
GAACCCTGGTTTTCCCAACAGTATATAACTGTTGTTCCAGATCTAATACCTCTTCTGCCTTCTGTGAGCATCAGGTATACAGGCATGGGGCACACACTCACATTCATAAAAGAAAAAATATACTTATAAATTTTAAGTGTAAGAAATTGGCTTAAGTTTGGGTTTTATTGTTGTTTTTGGTTTTTGGTTTGTTTTGTTTTGTTTTTGGTTGGGGGGTTTTTGTTTTGTTTGTTTTTTTAAGACAGGGTTTCTTCTTTGTATAACAGCTTGGGCTGTCCTAGAATTCATTCTGTAGACCAGGCTGGCCTTGAACTCACAGAGATCTGACTGTCTCTGCCTCCTGAGTGCTGGGACTAAAGGTGTGTGCTACCACTGCCTAGCTTATTTTAAGTTTTTAATATTGAAACAATGTACATGAAGCTTCAAAAACAACCTCTGGAAAATCCAAGGAAAAATAATAAGTAATTTGGTCCCATTTCTTTTTTCTTTTTTTCTTTTCTTTTTTTTTTTTTTTCTCTCTTTTTTCTTTTTAAGATAGGTCTCACAATATAGCCCTGGCTGCTTTGGAACTTACTACAAAAAAGACCAAGCTGGCCTGAACTCACAGGGATCTGACTGCCTCTGCCTCCCTAATGCTGTCATAAAAACAACAACAACAACACACACAACAACAACAACAACAACACACACAACAACAACAACAACACCACACACACACACACACACACACACACACACACACACACACCCACCCACCCACCCACCCTTCCTTTAAGGATCTGTTTTATTTTATGTGTATGGGTGTTTCACCTGCATGTGTGTCTGTGTACCACATGCATGCCTGGAACAAACCTGAGGAGGCCAGAAGGCATCAGATTTCCTGGAATTGGAGTTACTGACAGCTGTAAGCCACCATGTGGCTTACAAACTCGAGTCCTCTGATGTGCAGCAATTGCTCTTAACCATTCAGCCATCTTTCTAGTCTAAGACTTTGAAAGTTTTTAATAATTAACAATGATGATGATGATGGGCAGACAACAGCTCAACAGGTAAAGACTCTTGAGACTCTTGTTGCCACACTTGATGCCCTGAGTTTGATCCTTAGGATCCACATATTGAAAAGGAAGAGCCAAGTCTCACACTTGTCTTCTGACCTCCACTTCCACCCTACTGCTTACACACACAATCAAAAATTCTGGTGTTTAGAAAAAGCATGTTTAACCTAATTAATCACTACACAATGTGCACATACAGCAAAGCATCATGTGACTCATTAATATACACTTTTGTGTTTATATGCCAGTCAAAATTAATGGGGCAGGGGATATGGCCCAGTTGGTAGAGCACTTTCTAACATGCAGGAAGCCCTGGGTTTGATTCCCAGAACTGTATAGAACCAGCCATAATGGCAGATGCCTGTAATCCTAGCCCTTGCCCTTGAGGTAAAAAGGTCAGAAGTTCAAGGTCATCCTTAGCAACACAACAAATTTAAGGACAGCCTGGGAATCATAGACCATTAGTTGATTAAAAAAAAAAAAATGGTATGTAGGGTCCTGGGTTCAATCCCTAATACCAAAGTAGTAGGTGGTAACACTGATAACTCATTTCCTAATTTCTTTTAATTATTTATTTTGGAGTCAGGCTACATAGCCCTTGTTAGTCTAGAACTTGTGGCATTGCCAGGCGGTTGTGGCACATGGCCTTTTTATGGGGGGTGGGAGGGGTTTCAAGACAGGGTTTCTCTATGGCTTTGGAGGCTGTCCTGGAACTAGCTCTTGTAGACCAGGCTGGTCTCAAACTCACAGAGATCCTCTGCCTCTGCCTCCTGAGTGCTGGGATTAAAAGTATGTGCCCCCCCCCCAAATCAGTAGTGGTGCCCTTAGGGAGGCAGAGGCAGGTGTATCTCTGTGAGTTTGAGACTAGTTTGGTATACATAGTGAGTTCCAGAGCAGCCAGAGCTGTTACACAGAGAAACCCTATCTCAAAAAACCCAAAAAAAACAAAACAAAACACAACAAAAAAAGAAAAACTGAACAAAAACCTTCAGAACTTGTGACATGCCTGTAGCCTATATGCTGAGTTCCTGGTCTTATTTGAGGCACATTAGCTGCATGGTTTCTTTTAATCTATATTCCATAAATCTTTCTGGAATCTATACATAGATTATCTCCTTCCAAAATCAAACACCTCCATGCCAATATTAATATTGTAACAAACTCCATTTAACAGTCTGAGGTTCTAGTTTAAAATGGAAGCAAAGCACTGTCTACCCTTCAGCCCCAAGTTACCTGGGCAGGATTCTCATGGTGAAAAGGTAACAAAAAGATTAAAGAAAAAAAAAATAACAAGGAATACAAATGGCTAGAAATTTACTTTCCAAATTATGTATATTAAATTTAAAGTTAATTATTTATAATATATTCAATCAGAAAAATGAACACTAGAAATTGTTTGGGATATACTTCCAATAGTACAGTAAAAATCGCAATCAGTTCTTCTAATACTCACTTGTGATCTTTGAAAATGTCCACCAGGAAATTTTGGTTAATGGCTGGGAATATTTTAAAGAGCTGCTTCTCCTTTAGTTTAGTGGCACAGTCTTTTTCAAACATAAGTGTCTCCCTTTTCTAAAACAGAACAGAAAAAAAAAATCACCCTTAAGATGAAATTTGTAAGCCAGACAATACTGAACCAAAATATAATTATTTTTTTGCAAAAAGACCAACAATTTATAAGAAATCATAGACTTTCCTCACTGATCAAAGGCTAAGGTTAGTAATATAAGTATTCTTACACTATTTATTTATAGCCCATTTTTCCAAGTATTGGAAGGTGTTCATAAATATATATATATATATAATCACATATATACACATACATATACAAACCCAACAAAGTCTATGATACTGTATAACAAGGATGAAGCTCCAGAGTCATGAACCACATAACGATGCTTCAGTAAAGGAGGATCCACCTATATACTGATATATGCTGTACCACACAGCCTGAGTGTGCAGTAAGCTATACTAGGCTGGTGTAAATACACTATGATATTCATACAACAAATCACCTAATGATGCTTTGAGACATTATTCATCATTAATCAATAACTATATATTTAGAAACAGGATATAAGTAAACAAAGACAAAGATTAGAGAAAATAAAGGCAAGAATATAGGATAAAGCTAGCAAGTAAAATTAGTATGTAAGTCCATGCCACAAAATCCTGAACAGTTGCTACAAATTTAGTTCTGAGCCCCCTTAGTGGCCAAAGCAAAGGGAAAGAAACACTCTCAGTGTCCATAAATTGAATACAAGCCAGTTGCTCAGAAGTACAGTAGTGTGTGATGCTGTGAATGTCCTCAAAAACACATCTCCTTAATGGGCAGAAACAACAATGTATAAACACTGCAAATTCAGGTTGACAGAAAACCTTGTAACTAGTAATTACTTCAAATGTTTTCACAAATATATTTACTCAAAAATAACGGTGAGTATTAATAACTTTCATAATCCATAAGGCTGCCTATTCAAAATTAGTACTCCAGTCAGGCAGAGTGCATACACCTATAATGCTGGACGTTTAAGAAAGAAAGACAGGAGTTCACCGACAGCCTGGGCTATATGTTGAGATCCTAGCACAAAAAGTGAAATTTAAATAAAAAAGTAACTAAAGTACAACTGTCAGCCTAAATGAACTTCCTGAAAATCCATTCTTTGTCTATCCCCTGGCAGCCCATCTGTGTGGTGTACCACATGCTCCCTGTGGAGGCTCCACACATTCTACCCGCTTTCTTTTAGACAGGCTCTCCACAATCATCTTCCTGTCTCCACCCACAACATCCCAGGTCCTGGTACACCCAGTTTTTAAAAACTTTTTATGGGAGCTGGAAAGATGGCTCAAAGGTTAAGAGCATTGGCTGTTCTTCCAGACTACCTGAGTTCAATTCCAAGCAACCACATGGTGGCTCACAACCATCTGTAATGAGATCTGGCACCCTCTTCTGGCCTTCGGGCATACAGACAAATGCTATATATATAAAAAATAAATCTAAAAAATGTTTTTAAAAAACCTTTTTATGATGGAGTTGGGGATTTGAACTCAAGTATTCATGTTTGGCAACAAGCATTCTTACTCATTGAGCCATCTCTCCCTAGTCCCTGAATTCTTTCAAATTCTAAATTAAGATTATGACAAAGAATCTTAGAAGCCAGGCAATAGTAGCATGCACCTTTAATCCTAACACTCAGGAGGCAGAGGCAGGTGATCTCTGAGTTTGAGGACAGCCTGGTCTACAGAGCGAGCTCCAGGAAAGCCAGGGCTATACAGAGAAACCCTGTCTCAAAAAACCAAAAAGTAGTAATAAAAATAAAATATTTGACATATGCTCTATATAGCCTGAATTTACACCCCCATCCCAAAAAAACCCTCAATGCTATTCAGAGTTCCTAGTGATCTAACAAGCCATCATGTTTCTAAACTAAGAATTCTAACATTGATGAACTATAAACTCAAGGTCTTATCATCCTACAGTTAATGTTCCTGCTTTATTATTATTATATGTGATGTTTGCTTCCTATGTCTTTCTTCCAGGAACATACCAAAGTGTATTTTCTCCTTGGGGGAACAGTGAAAAGGAAACATCAAACTCTCTTACTAAGGTCTCATTTAAAGTGAGGATTCTTTTAAAGAGTATTTATTCTTAAACCAAGTTGTCTACTTTATTTTTTCTTTACAAAAAAAAAAAAAAAAAAAAAAAAAAACAGGGTTTCTCTGTGTTGCCCTGGCTATGCTGGAACTAGCACTGTAGACCAGGCTGGCCTCGAACTCAGAGAGAGAGATCCATTTGCCTCTGCCTCCAGAATGCTTGGATTAAAGGAGTGTGCCGCCACCACCACCAAGCTCTTATTTACTTTCTATTACCCAATTTGTTTAAAAAAAAAAATTAAAAGGGGGGGAGATTGACAGAATAAATAAAATGCATTAAATTGTAAAGTCAAAAGACATTCATTTGTATTCATTTGTTAACTACTAGTGAGATTATGACGTAGGTCAGAAGCAAAAGATAAGTTTCAGTAACACTTTTACACTATTCAAGCCTAGTTAGGTTTTCCTATTTCTTTTAAGAGAATCCATTTCTCCAGTTCACTACACTTAAGAAGGATATCTGAAACTGCAGCAAAATTCTAAGATACTACTTGAAGCTACTTTATATAGGGGTGCAATGACAGGAACTTAATCATAAAGACAAGGGGAAAATAAGTTTGAAGAATCTTCGCTCCTCCTACACCTAATTCTATGCATTGCAGCCAAATAAAAAAGGTGACTGTGAGTCACACACAGTCATGTATAAAGCATCTTGGTCACCACTTAAGGATCTCTTTTCCCGTAACTAGAGTAAGTCACTTCCAAAGCCTTCCCATTTTAATTTTTAAATTCCTTAGTAGTCACTTTCAAAATTTGAAAAGAAATATGAAAGAAATCAAATTTACCAATGGCTTCAAATAAGTACACTGAAGTAAAAGACAAAAAGTAAGATTTAAAATAAAGTTTCTAGGGAAGCAGAGGCAGGAGGATCTCTGTGAGTTCAAGGCCAGCCTGATCTCCAGAGTGAGTGCCAGGATAGGCTCCAAAGCTACACAGAGAAACCCTGTCTCGAAAAACCAAAAATAAATAAATAAATAAATAAATAAAGTTTCTATTTGAACTTTAGTTGAAGAGTAGAAGGAAGAAAATTGAATTGTAAATACAAATCCCAAGTTTCTGAATTTTTTTCTCTCAATTTTTTTTGTTTTAAAATTTAAAGATAGGCACATCTTTAAAAAGCAATACAATTATTGTTACTAAATACTATCTTCAAATGAAAGATTTCATATTTTTCTATAAGCAAAAGATTACAGAAGTAAATGTTAAAAACCAACAATGATACAGCGTGCAAACACTTACTTAACACAGATGACCTATGTATGTCAGAGTACCACCTAGCTTGAAGCAATGCCTCAACCAGATTCTATTTAAAACATTTTCAGTTTTAATATCGACTTCAGACAGGTTAAACATGAAGTCCAGATCAGGAGACAGAATTAAACGCAAATCACATATTAAACAACCTGCAGTCAGAGACCACAGATTAGTAGCTGTGACTTCCCATACCAAATCATGTTTCTCCTGTAAGGCGATTTCTTCTGACATTATTTCTCTCAGTGAAACTTTTTTTGTTTGAGTGTTCCAGGGATCCAGTGTCTCAAGTGCCGCTAAAGTCTTCAATGATTTTTTGCCTGCTTTCTGAGATGATTTTTGTTCAGAATTATCAAGAACAGCAGGTCCAGCCAGCGAAGGATCTACAAGAGTAGGAAAGTAGTCATGTATTCAGCAATTGATGTACAAATTCTTAGTCACAAGACAAAAGAAACATGGGATATTAAAATCCTTTTCAGCTTGTAAATATGACACAACTTTGAAATCTCAAAATAAACCTTCACATAACTACAAGCAAGGACTCTTTCAAATGAGCAATGACCAAGGTGTAACTATCAATGAGTTTAATGCTTCCCATTCTTTTCTATATCACTTTGATTCTCTCTCTTCCTTCCCGCCCCCACCCCCAAGAAAAGCTAGTCAATCAGTGCTGGGTAGTGAGCAACTGGGAGAGCCCTGCTTAGCCCCTCTACTGTTCCTGGAACTGAGAAGAACAACACGCTGACAAATAGTGACAGACCAGAGGCATACTATAGATACTGAGCAAATTATATTGAAAACAAAGAACAACCCACAAAGTTCACAGTGATAGGAGTTAACATGTAACACTTCAGCATCTCTAAGGGGTACAGACACATTCTGACCTAGTTCTGTCTCTATGGGGAGTGAAGAAAAGGCAGCCACTACAGCTACTTGCATTTTTATAGCCATAATATAGTCTAGTCACTTCTACCCTCAGCCAACTTTATCTCTCTTTTTAACTATTTGTGTTAATTCTTTGAAAATTTCACACACCATTTTGATCATATTCATCCTCCTCCCCCATCTCCTCCCAGACCTGCTCTCCACCCCAGATGGACCAAAACTTTTTTGTCTTTCATTTTTCAAAGTCCATCAATCCTTATGAGTGCTGCCTACATACTTTTAGACAGGTAGCCAGCCAGTTTTCTCTCTTGAAGCTACAACATGAGCATAGGTGAAATAAATTGGAGTCCAGGAACCCTCACCCTGAACTTCTTGGCCTGGGTTGCAGTGTGGTATGGACAAAGAAGTACTAACAGTGCTCTTTCTTAGCAGGTCTGCCATGCCATAAACCAGTGTGACTATACTGTGTAAGAAGTCATCTGGAACCAGGGACCTTCAAGTTGGCAGGATTTACCAAAAGAGCAGGTTGTTGGTACTCTGATATCAATAAAGATATGAATAGCCAAGAAATAATTCTACGGGCTGGAGAGATGGTTCAGAGGTTAAGAGCACCGAATGCTCTTCCAGAGGTCCTGAGTTCAATTCCCAGCAACCACATGGTGGCTCACAACCATCCGTAATGAGATCTGGTGCCCTCTTCTGATGTGCAGATATACATGGAAGCAGAATGTTGTATACATAATAAATAAATAAAATCTAAAAAAAAAAAAAAAGAAAGAAATAATTCTACAATACTATCAAGAAAATGAACCCAATTAGTTTTTCTCAATTCAGAGCACTTTGACTTGCATATACAGTGCACAGCCTTATTTTCTCTATGATTCTATTCTGCATCAAGATTCAATGTAAAAATTTTTTTGAGAGAACCTTTATTTGCAGCTGGGCATAGTGTGATCCCAGCAATCAAAAGGCTTAAGAAGGAAGCACTGTGAATTCAGACCAGCCCTAGCTACAGAATAAGACTGTCTCAATAAACAAACAACAAAAAGACAGGTTTTTTCTTTTTTTTTTTAAATGGGGGGTATTTTTTTCATTTGTAAATCAAAACAGAAGATCTCCACCTAAATATTTAAAATGAGTTAAGATTTACTCCAGCCAGAGGTGGTGGAGTACACCTTTAATCCCAGCACCCAGGAGGCAGAGACAGGTAGACCTCTGAGTTCAAGGCCAACCTGGTCGACAGAGCAAGTTCCAGGACAGCCAGAGTGTTTACATAGAGAAACGCTGTCTCAAAAAACAAAAAAACAAAAAAAGAGCACATTCCAACATCAAGACAAAGTGAAAGTCAGGGTATGTACTGTATTTACCTTGCACACACTTGCCACAAGACACCTCCTCCTGTCTCTGTCGCTCCTGAACACAAAGGCAGAGCAAAAGTTGGCAAAGGACAGTGCACTGGGAAACTGAGCTACAAAGTTATAGCGGCTTTCTCTAGAAATCATTATTACAATTAAGTAAAACAATGAAACTATATAAATGAAACTACCAGGCATAGCTATATATATATATATATATATATATATATATATATATATTTCTTACTTACAAAGCTCTATTTTTTAAGATTTATTTTCACTATTTTTTAAAATTTCATGCATGTATGTAAGTCTGCATGTGGGTATGTATAAAACAAGCACAGGGAGCTCTTCATACAAGGAAGCTACCAACCATTACAGAGTCTCTCCATTTCTCATGAATCACTTTAGCCAGATTCAGATCTATATGAACCACACAATCCTCAACTGTTAAAGACCCTTGTGAAAGGAAGAAAAAAGAAGAGAAAATATAATCATTACTCATCATACATTTGCAGAGAATGCATAATATTAAATTTTGTCATTAATCACTAACACATTTCTATTTACTTGAAATGTTTTTATGTTCTATATCACTGTTTTCATACTAGCTGGGGCAACATGCAAAGCTTCATAACAAATCTCTTTAAGTGGCTCACATCTCCATGCCTCAACAACAGTACATTCCTTTAGTTAAGATTTTCTATAACTGTGTTCTAAGAAATTACTTCCTGCTTTAAATCTATCTGAAATAATACCAAAAGACACAAAGTTCACTTTTGCAAATAAATGTAAGGCAAATACTAGAGAAAACTTTCAACATATTCATGGATATACTGAGATATGAAATTCTATATAAATATTTCCACTTCAAATTATTTTAAATCCTTTAAAACGTGTCATGTCAAAAAATAAGGTACTGTATAAAATTGTGACATAAATTACTGACACATTCAGCCAATGAAGTAATTGCAACTGAAACAGAAACTTGTATATACTGCTTATTTATACACAAATAAACACACACACACACACACACACACACACACACACACACACACACACACACACACGTGCGCATGCACCCACAAACCCACAGATAATTTTCTTTTTCCTTACCTGAATCAATACCAACTGGGCCAAATAATTCATTAAGTTGGAAAGCCAGCTCAGGGGGTAATGCCAACTCCAGACAGTCTATGGTCAGAGATCTGGCCATCATTGGTGTGGGATTCACTACCTCGGTTTTATCCTCTTCACTAACTCCAGCTGACAAACTAGCTCCTGGCATTAGAATTTTCTCCATTTCCTGTTTATCTTCATTGATAAATTCTTGCATGTTTCCAAATTTCACATAATCCGAAGGAAGATTTTCATTTTTCTTTGCTTCCAAAGAGCCAGTAAGATAAACTTCTTCATTTAATTCAGGATTTGAAGTGTTTGTTGCAGAGTTTATAATATCAGATAAATTTAAAAAAGAATGAATACTGCCGCCAGTTTCTGTGGCTACTAGATTTTTGTCCATTTCACTAACATCTTGAAAGACATTAGATTTTGGAGTAAGTGGAAAAGACCGCTTACAGCCGTATGCACCTGACAATTCAGCACGACTGTTAGAAACTATTTCATTACTGTTCTTTGCACTGACAGCAGCATTGGGAAATATTCTGGTTATTAATTCAGGGTTTTCAGGATTTATAGCTCTTATCTCTTCCTGTTTTGAGCTCCCCTTTTCTGCACCACCAGCAGACTGTGTGTTAGTAGTGTTCCTGACACCAACCCCAGCATTAAACTTGGACATAGAAGAATTAGAATGTTCCGAGGTTCCTCTGTGGCCAATAATTTCCTTCAAATCCAACCCCATAGAAAATGGCCCAACTTGGGACTCATCATAGGATTTGGGGGGTTTCTCAACCTCAGTATCCTCACATAATTTAGTCTCAGAATCCAACAAAAGGCTTGTGGCCCAAATAATATCCTTATTACATCTCTCATATAAATCTTTGAGGGCTTCTAGGGAAAATGACCCAAACAGCTTACAAAGGATGTTAAGATTTTCAGACTCGTCAGCACTGGTAAGCTCACTTTCTTCCACATACGTACTTTTATCGTGCATTACTCTGTATGGAATTGCTTCTTGAACATTTAATTTGGTATCAACAGGAAAATCTTTTGGCTTAAACCCATCTAACTTTCCTGTTAGCACTCTGACAGAATCAGAAATACTGATTTTATTCTTTTCTAGTTTCCACAAAAGAGCAAAATCTTGGGGCTCAGTCTGGGCACATGTGCTTGTGTCTACCCCAGAGACTCCCACTGCTAGAGACCGAGGTCCCATGACTCCAGGAAGAGCTGCTGCACTACTGGAAAAGGAAAGGGGCAGTGTGTGCTGGCTAGGAAGAGTTTTACTCAGGGAAGTCTGATTCTCATGAGTTGTTTTATGAGGCAGCATCTCAGATCTACGAAGGGTGGAACCCAGCGATTTCAGTTCTTCAGGACTTGTGCCCCAATAGGCCTCATGTGTAGGATATAAGGGTATTTCACCCATGCTGTCATTAGTTCCAAATTCTAAGTTGGGCTCATTTAAGCCAGCTTTTGGTATTCTCGATCTGTGCTCTCTCTGAGCTAAAGACGCAGATGAGGGCCAGTCACCTACAATGCTGAATGAGGTTTGCTCAGTACTTTTGTAAGTATCATATTGACAGCTACCAGACACTTCTGAAAGATCATCGTTTCCATGTGGAGATCCTTGCTGCTGGATATGATCCGTATTCACAGATACCCTAGTATCTAATACTTTGTGCGACTGGGGACGATTACATTTTTTGTCATTTTGTACAGTTAAACCTTTTTCAGTTTTCCGGTTCCTTTTGGTTCTCTGGCTAATTGTCTTATCAACTGGCCAGTCACCTACAAAATTTGATGGCTCATGTTTTGGAAACTTTTCCAAAGATGATTTGCTTTTTTGTTTTCCAATGGCCTTTTTCTTTCCTATTGTTCTTTCTTCCAGTATTTCAGGAGGTGGAAGGTTTCCACTTTGAAGTGTCCCAGCACTCGAAAGTTCACTGGCTTCTTGATTATTCTCAGCACAGTAACTACCTGATGATGCTCCGTCTGCTCGACTCCAAGCATCTGCTTCAGAACAGTCTTTAGACACCATTGTTTCTTGCTCTTTCTCACTCTTGTCTGTGGCTTGAATTTTGCTTTCAGAGTGAGGAAAACATGTGTTCGGGGCTTCCCGCAAGAAGGGGCTGTGTGCACCATGACCCACAGCACTCATTTCCTTTCTTCCTCTGTCTAAACCTGCACGAGGGATGGGGGGAACACTCTCTGGGAACACTGCTTCTTTGGTCACATCAAGTGTCTTCTCCTCAATTAACTCTAAGTGCTTCGAAGATGTGGGTAAGACATTTTCTTCCTTTTCAGAGGTAATAGCTTCATTGTCTCTTGGGCTACAAGACATTTTTTGAAGTGTGGTAAGAAAGTCTCTTCACAGTACCATTAATACTGTGATTTAAATTAAAGAAGCATGTAACCAGACAGCATTTAGCATTTATTCTAAATATTCAAAAATAAATTACACTAAAGTTATAAAACCTGGGATGGGGATATAAGTGAGTAGAATAGCTCAGAGCCATGATACCCACCCAACAAACTTGGGACCAGTCCTTGAGTTCAATCCCCGGACTAGTGGAAGAAATATTTTACGAGCTAATCTTACCTTTCCCTAAAATACCATAACCACAATCCTTTCTTCTAAATCTAGCACCTGGCATTCTGTGCAGCATACATAAAGCAAACTGAATGGGACAGTAACCTGAAGTTGTCAGTCACAGTGCTATGTGTTAACTATCCCAATGAAGGTTCTAAATGTGTCACATGAGAGGACATTACTGTGCTGGCTTCTTTCATATCCATAGCTTAGCACGGGGTACAGCATATCAGCTTACCTCTAGTTCCATCTGCCATTATTACAGAGGAAGCTTCATTTACAGAACTGCTTCTCAACCTGTGGGTCATGACCTTTTTTTGGGGGGTTCAAACACCCTTTTACAGGGGTCACCTAAGACCATCAGAAAACACAATTCTCTTACATTGCAATTCATATTAATAGCAAAATTAGAGCTATGAAGTAGCAACAAAGAGAAAATGGGAAATACTAAAATAAAAAAGAGATGTACTCATATAACCACAAACTCACAAACCCTCAGCTCAAAGAGAAAATACTCTCATCTTTCACATGAATTTTGACTTCTCTTGCTAACATCCTCAGCTGACTCCAGGTGACACATTCAAATAGAAGTGATTTCAAAAGTTATCATTAAAAACAAAATATAGCTCCAAACTGAATGTTTGCTACATAACATACTTTAACCTACCTAGAACCTCTGTCTTCACAAGAGTATGCACACAACTCAATCCGCTCCATTCTCTCTGGATCTGAGGAACTCATGATTATTGGCACGGACACAAAACGCTGGTAGTGCTCCAGCATTCTGGCTATTTTCTCTTTGCTTACTCCATGAATGTTACGCCTGAAAATGCCAGGGAACAGAAAGGTAGAAAGAACATTACAAGCAACCAAGGGGGGAAAAAACAAAAAGTTAAAAACAAAAACAAAAAGATCACTCAAAGTCCAGGAGAATAGCATATTTCTTATCTTTGTATTTGGTACCAGGGATTGAACTCAGGGTCTGAGGCATGCGAGGTAAACCCTTGACCACTGAGCTATATCCCTAGCACATTAACGACACATTCTAATGTGAGGTCAAGTAAGGATGGCAGAACTGGTTTTTACATGATTCATACACTCTAGTGCTAATTTCATTTTCAACTCATTTTGTTTCAGGAGGTTTGTTTGCATTTGTTTTAAGATGTGGTCTTGCTATGAAGCCTGGGCTGCTGACCTGAAACTTGGGATCCTCCTGCCTCAGACTTTTGGGTGTTGGGATTCCACCACCACACCAAGCCCAGTCAAGCTCTCTTGAATTGCCGTTTTATCAATCATCCTACACAATTTTTCCCAGATATCCTTTACTAATTCAGGAGGAAAAGAGGTTTCAATAACCTTAAAAGTTGTTCTAAAGCTCTGCAATAGATAAATGTTTGAAGAGGCTCATAAAACAATGACTGTCATTTCAAAAGTTTTAATTAACTATGAGCAATAAGTATCCCACTTTAGTGACTGAGTAAATGTCCCAAAGTGCCTTCCTGTTATAATAAAACCAGATCCCAGCTAAATCAAAACAAACACATTTTATTACATTTTAAGTTCAAACAGTTATTTTCAAATTTCTAGGATATTGTCTCTGGATGCCCAAATATGAAGTTTATTATTTGTGTTCCCAGTCTTGCTCACTTCCTTGTGTGTTTTTGTTAATGAACTTGCAGTTAGTTAGCCTTAACACAGGAATCCTTAGGTCTCAGACTAAGGTTACTTTCTGGACTTGCACTGCTTTAGTCCCTCTGGGGTTGGTTTCTTAATGAAAACACCTCAGTTGTAACTCTTTTAACTTGGTCAGGACTCAAGGCTAATATTAGTGTTTGCCTCTTGGGTAAATCTGGCTTTCATATTTACCTACCTCGATCTTGTCTGGTTTCATATCACAGAGAAGCAAAGAGATAGAAAATATGAGAGAGGTTAAGAAACATAGACATAGAGGCCAGAGCAAAAAAACTGGTCTCGTATACCACTGATTCAAGTCTGAAGAAGAGAGGAGAGGGATGAACAAAAGCAATTTAAAGATAAATGCTGAGATTTTCTAGAACTGATGAATGACACTATGTCCTGATTTCAGGAGTCAAACAAGGTAACAGCATAAGAAATCTATAACTAGAAACATGCGAAAATTGTCACACACCAAAGAAAACCGATGACATTAAGCAAAAAGTTAAAAAAAAAAAAAAAGGCCAGTCATATAAATAGGAGTCAATGAATAGGATGAGAAGATTTAACAACAGTAATATAAATAAAACATAAATGTTACCTTCAACAACAGACACTAGTTGACATTCCAGAATATATACAATAAGTGTCTTAGAGGAATGACACTTAGATGACAAAAAGATTTTCAAATGAAAACTTAAAAAGCAATAGTTTCACACAAACAGACCCTTACTGTAAAGAAAATTTAAAAGTAAACACCAGGCAGACAAACTCTCAGACTAAAGAAAGATCTATGCTGTAATGAGAAAATGAAGCACAAAGGAAATACTTGAACAAAAACAAACACTCATGTATAAATCGCATAATGATACCATGAAAGCTAACAGGTTCTATCATGGGGAAGTTATTTAACGTCCTTGTGTTTGTGAGGAGGACAGCTAAGAATGGTTTAACTTAGACTTGAGTTCTGAATAGTGAACATGTAAGGTGGCCACTAAAAGAATATCAACAAAGCATAATTTAGAAACTGCTATAGAAGAAAACAGACATAAATTACTCCAATTTTCTAAAACATGATGAGAGAAAAACTATATATATATACATATATATGTATATATATGTATGTATATATATATATATATATATACACACACACATACATACACATACATATATGTGTGTGTGTGAATATATAATATTTAAATAACAATAATCATAGAAGCCAGGCATAGTGGCACATGCTTTAATCCCATTACTTGATAGGCAGAAGCAGGCAGATCCTTGTGAGTTTGAGGACAGCCTGGTCTACAGAGTCAGATCCAGGACAGCCAAGGCTACACAGTGAGACTTTGTCTCAAAAAAAAAAAAAAAAAAAAAAAAAACTAAACAACAATAATAGGAAAGATAAACAGAAGGTGGCCAAATGTATGACTAACAAACACCCATAAAAGAGCTGCCTCATCATTTGAAGCTAAGATGGGACTGAGCACTATGGTGTTTGCCTGAAATCCTAACACTTGACAGGTGGAGGCAGGAGGATCATGAGTTCAAGGCTAGCCTGGGCTACAGAACCCCCTCCAAACCCCTGCACCCCCCCACACACACACATAAGAAAAGCCAAGGTAGACAGAAAAAAACTTAAAAACCAGCCATACTAGGTACATAAATATATAAGCATTAAGGATATTAAAACATTGAAAGTAAAAGTAAATGAAAAGAGAAAAATTCTCAAATATTAACTAAAAGGATGCTGGTACAGTTCTATCTATTTGACAACCCAGACTTCACAGCAAAAGTTATTCTTAAAGACAAAAGAAAAATCATTGGAAAAGGATAAAGTCAACTTAGAGAACTGTCAAAAATGACAAGCTCTTAGGAATTTCAACTACCACCTTCCAAATATATAAAGCAAACACCGGTGGGTCGACAGAGAGAAACTTATGAGAGGCAATTTTCAACACACTATCTCACACTGGTGAGTTTACCATCCATCAACAAAAATTACCCCATAAGACAAACCAAAAGAAAAGCAAACACAGAAAGCTATAGAACACACTAGACAGTAGAATTGCTAAGTATGACTAGAGACCATATTAACACAACATAACCAGTACATGGTGGGGTTTTATATGCATGTGTGTGTTGTATATGTATGAGTACGGACATGCCACAGCACGCATGTGGAGGTCAGAGGAAAACTTGCAAGAGTTGGCTCTCTCCTTTAGCCATGTGAACCCTGAGACTCAAACTCAAGTCCTCAAGCTTGGTAGCAGGTGCCTTTGCTTACTGAACCCTTTCACAAGCCCCAATACACACACTCATTAAGCAAGTATGGAACATTTAAGAAATGATAATTGGAGCCAGTTATGATGACACAGGTCTCAAACCCCAGAGCTCAGGAGGTCCAGAGGTAGGCAGATCTATGTATGCAGTTACAGGGCCACCAGTACTGATGGGATAGGGAAAATTCCAACTGAGAGGAAACACTTCTCACTTAGCTTATGATACCAAAATCAGGCAAGGCAGCTCAGGGAGGGGAAAGCTGCTTGTTAACCCCACTCATCTACACAAATGCAATAATTCCAAACACAACAAAGGAAACCAGGTCTACTAACACATCAAAAGGCAATAAAAAGAAATTGAGTACGACATGCTGCAACATGGATAAACAGTGAAAACATTTTAAGTGCAAGATGCTGGACAAAAAAGCTCCACATATTCATTGTATATACAGGGTCCAGAAGAGGAAAAACCCCTAGAGAGAATACACAGTAGGGGTTGCCAAGGGAAAAGGAACTGGGGTATTTCTTTGTGAAAAAAACAAAACAAAACAAAAATGTTTCAGAATTAGACAGTAGTGATGGTCATAGAACATTGTGAATATATTAAAGTCAGATTGCCCTTTAGTTAGTATTGAAATTATCAAAAAAACTATCCAAAAATTAAGTTAAATCTTTTATGAGAATACACAGCACAAAGAAAAAACCAATGAGTTTCTTGTTTTGGGTTGTTTTGTTTTGTTTTGTTTTATGAGAACAGGGTTTCTCTGTATAGCCCTAGCTGTCCTGGAGCTTACTATGCAGACCAAACTGGCCTGGAATTCACAGAGATCCATCTGCCTCTGCATTCCCAGTGCTGGGATTAAAGGTGTACACCACTAAGATCAGCAAATGTTCATCTCTTAAACAACATCTTTTAATTCAAGACAAGCAACCAAATAAAGAGTCGGGGTAGGAAACCAAAGTACCTACTTGCTACCTTTCTCTCCCACTTTCTAGTATTCTATAAGCTCCAAGCACATGGCTCAAGTGTACCAACCCCCAGGGTCTGTTCTAGTTGTAGACATTAGCATATTGTATACAAGGAAGTACACAACTAACATATAAGACAACTGGAAATTTCTTGGCCATGTATTATAAAGCTCCCAACTTTTCACAAAATTAGGGGTAAGGGCCAGCAAGATGGCTCAGTGGGCACAGGCACATGCTTGAAGGCCTGATAATGTGTGTTTAATCCCTAGCATAAAAGAGAAGTGATACCAAAGAGTTCTCCTCTGACCTTCACATGAGTGACATGACATGTGAGCCTGCACTCATTCATACATATGCAGACATGCACATAAACATTTTTAAAATAATTATTTCTTAAATGAGATAAAGTATACACAATATAAAATGTTACCAATTTCTAATTGGGCAAGTCAAAATCTAATCAGTTGTTTCACTCATCATTTATAAAGGAAAAAAATCTAGATAAACTTTCAATCAGTGTTGTAGAATAAAAAGCTATGTCAGAAAACCTCCAAGTTTTACCTTGCAAGTTCCTTTGGTTTGAACTTCCACCATGTGTCTGGTTCCCGGAAAAGGACCTTATATTTATGCTTCTGAGACTACACACAGAAAAGACAAAAAGGGATGTAAATAGTTTTTTCATGAAATTAAATGCAATGTTTGCAAATTGTATCACAATAAAAATGAAAGCCCCTCACAGGTGACTTGATCAATAATCTGTCTGCAGAGAGAAGATGGCTCTGTGGTTGAGAGCACTGGCTGCTCTTCCGAAGGACCCAGATTCAATTCCAGCACCCACAGGGGATCTGGCATCCTTGCACAGACATATATACTGGCAAAATCTCAGTGCACATAAATAAATAAATAGGTCTTTAGAAAAAGATCTATCTGCTCTCAGAAAAATGGCAAGGATTATTGAGAGGATTTGAGCTGCAGCTATTGTTTTGGGGTTGTTTGTTTTGAGACAAAGTCTCAAGTAGCCTAGACTGGCCTTAAACTTGCTTTGTAGAAAAGCTGGAATTACTGCTAAGCACCACCACATCTGGCTCTTACTGAGTGGTTCTGTCTCCTGTGAGAAACACTAGAAGTTGAAAAAGGGAACACATTCATTTTGCAAGGTAGAAGATTCTAGTCAAAGAAAGAGCAGGAAGCAGGGACACTGGGGGCTGGAACCACCTCCTATCTTCTTCTAATTTATTCATAATTCTTTTTCCTTAGCAAACATCAGAAAAAACAAGGGCAAAAACCGGAAAACTCAACCTAGGAGTCTTATCTAAACTTTCATCATCTTCCTAGTCTTCCTTGCTCATTCTACAGCTCTGGTGGTTGAAAGAAAATGGCCCCCAAAGGGAATGTTAGGCACTATTAGCAGGTGAGGCCTTGTTGGAGTGGGCATGGTCTCATTGAAGAAGTATGCCACTGTGGAGGTGGGCTTAGAGGTCTCATATATGCTTAAGATACCACTCAGTGTCTTGGTTCACTTCTTGCTGCCTGCAAGATGTAGGACTCTCAGCTGCTTTTCCACCAAGTCTGCCTGCACACCACCATGCTCCCTGCCATGATAGGGGACTAGACCTCTGAACTGTAAGCCACCACCTCAATTAAATGTTTTCCTTTATAAGAGTTACCATGTTCTTTTCACAGCAATAGAAACCTAATTAAGATATTACCCTAGAAGACTAAAGTGGGTCAGAATTAAGAAATTGGGATAAATTGGAATAGGGAAGAAATGGAATTTTACACAATCTCCATGATGCAGCAATTTATTTCCAAAACTTTATGTTACTGATAGTGGTAAAAGAGAACAAACGTGAATAGATACAAATATATGTGCATACCAAGATATTTAGTTCACTATTATTTGTAATAGCAAAAGGACAAAAAAAAAAGGTCAGACTATTAATATGAATTTATCTAAAGAAGTGAGGATATAAACATAAAATAACTTTTGTTTTGTTTTTGTTTTTTTCAAGACAGGGTTTCTCTGTGTAGTCCTAGCTGTCCTGGAATTCATTTTGTAGACCAAGCTGGCCTCAAACTTAGAGCTCCACCTGTCTCTGACTCCTAAGTGTCAGTTTACTTATCCATATATTTCATGTATATGAGTGCTCTGTCATCATGCACACAAGCAGATCCCATTATGGATGGTTGTGAGCTACCATGTGGAAGAGCAGTCAAGTGCTCTTAATCGCTGAGCCATCTCTCTTCAACCTCCCAAAACACCATTTTTAAAATTCTGTATTAAATGAGAAAATGAGAAACATCCCTTAAAATAAACTGATGAGAAAATAAGACAAACAATTTTCACTTGGGAGAAAAAAAGAATTATTCACACATTTGTACATGCACAGAAAACATCTGGAAAGATTCTTTTAAAATACTTTTAAAAGTACTTCTCTCTAGGAAAAGGGGACTTTAGGCATTGTTTTAAAGTTTGGGTATTTATCAAATATGCACAGACTTGTGGCTCCTCCCATTACTTCTCACCCTGACTCCTACTACTCTGAGCCTCTCCCACCCAGAGACTGGGTTTAGCTTCTAATTCCTATCTAACTCAGCATTTTGGCTGGGTGACCTCTTGGTTTCCATGCACTCTCTTGGTCCTCTTGGCCTCCTCTTCTCTTCCTCTCTCTCCCCTCATAGCCCTGGTTTCTTCTGCTGGCCATGTTCAACCTGGACTCCTCCAGATGCCTCTGACTGTTCTCTTCCTCATATCTACACTGAAACCTTCTCCTCAACCACACCATGGAAGAATAATAACCTCATTCTAATTCCATGTCGTTATAATTTAAAACCTGTTGCCAACAACTGCTTATTCCATGTTTCAGAGCACTAGTGTGACTGTAGTACACCCATCAACCACTGCACTTTTGCATTGTACCTAGTCCTTCCTCAGGAAGAACTGATTTGAGCAATCCTCTCTCTCAGACACTGTTCATCTTTCTCTTCCTTTGAATTAATTCCATAATATATAAATACCTTCCACTTATTTCTCTCATCATATTCTACTTTCCATGTACCAGCTATTTAACAGATTCCTTTTGTCTTAAAAAAAAAAACCTATGGCCAAGAGGTAGTGGCATAGGTTTTTAACCCCAGCACTCAGGAGGCAGAGGCAGGCAGATCTCTGTCAAGTCAAGGCTGCCCTGGTCTACAGAGTGAGTGCCAGGATAGCCAGGGCTATGCAGAAAATATCTGTCTCGAAAAATGGAAAAAAAAAAAAAGTTTAGTGGCTGTTTCCTGGAGACTGACCTTCCCCAACCCACGACCTTGATTTGTTTTTGAGAATACCCTAACCCACCCAGACCCTCCCTGACTCTCCCTGACCCTTAATGGGGGAGGGGGGTGACCTCATGATGAAGTTTTTCCTTATTACCCTATTGATTCCCTTCCTGATTTCGCTCCTTAAATGGGACCCAAGAAATACATTCAGGGCTGCTCTCTTTAACCCAACTTAGGAGGCAGTCGCTGGCCAGTACCCCAATAAAAATCAACCTTGCTTCAAATATGGGCTCAGGGTCTGGTAGTGGTCTTATTCCTACCACTGGGATTTTTTTTTCCCAGAAAGGTGAAGAATTATAATTTAAAAACAGTTCAAGTACACAAAACATGATGACTAATGTTATGTTTTAAGTTTAAACTATTGTGCTTAAGAGATCTATAAAACAAAAGTGCCTCTAACCAGTAAGCCCTACTCGCTCAAGGACAGAAATAACTTCCTAAAATACTGGGGACTGATGTTCATGTAAGGTAACAGGCCACTTGTTTTCACTTCTGTAAGCAAGGTTAGCTGCCCCAGTTGCACTGGATGTACAATTGCTCTGACTGCATGAAGGCAAGAAGTAGTAACCTTGGGAGTTTTGCCTTTATAAACCCCTGACTGAGGCCATTTGGAGCCATAGTCTAAGCATGAGTCTTGGGTACCGACTTGGCTGGTATCCATGGTCCTGACCAGTATTTAATAAAGCTGGTGAATCTCTGAGTGACTGCAGACCCATGACATTAGTAAAACAAATGAGATAGACAACAGCCCAGATGCGTTAAGGATGTAAAAAGGAACTCCAATATGCATTCAACTAAGGAAGCATAAATTCTGCTTCCAGTGCAAGAGGACTACGTTGAGCGCTCTGGACTACGTTGAGTGTTATCGCGCGCACGCGCACACACACAAGCTTCATTTATCAGATTTAGTCAATAAAGTTACTATATATCAAGCACAGAGCTATACCTAGAGGATTCAATGATAGGGAGGGGAGGAAAAGCAAGGATAACATTTGAACATCAGAATTTTAAAGCTGAGTAAACTTAGCTTTATACAAAAGCTCAGCCTTATTCTTCTCTTTTCACTGAAAATTAAAGAAAACTCAGTTTAAGGCAAACCAGGATATTCTCAAGTGCTTGAGATTCCACTTGTGAGATTAACATCCCCTCAATGACTCCAAACCCAATATTACAAACTTATGGTACAAACCAAAGCAACATATGGCTTCATTTCCCATGCCTGGAGATTTGTATTATCTATAATTACTGGAGATACCTTCTTCTCAAATGCTTCTTTTGCTGAAAAACAATACAAAATGACATCATTTTAGTAATTTTAAATACAGGATGGACATAGTGGTGACAGACTAGGAGTCAGATTCCCTGGTAGGCAGACAACAGAGAGAGGGGACATGGCTAGGTAATAAAGTTTCCAAGATGGCCAGCTTCTTCCTCAAACTCCTGAGTTGAGATAAAAGCCTGGTGGCTTAAAACAAAGGGTGGCTACACAGTCTTTTGTCTGCCACCAGAAGGCCCTCACTGATGAACTGGCTCAACCAGTTCAAGGCCCGTTCAGAGACCTGGGTCACACAACAGTTCTAAACCAACCAACCATCCTGGCTTTCTTCAAACTGACCAGTCATAAACTAGGAGGAAAACTCTTCAGAGGCTTTGAAAATCCCAGCCCTAGAGAAGAGACTGGATTTTTTCTCTTCCAGTGTCCCCTCTCTGCTTTGCAGAGGGTATTTTTCTATGTATGTCTATTGTAATTTAAGAAAAGCAGCCCGTGAGAGAAAGATGACATGCAACAGGGTTCAAACAGAGGGTTTTTTATTAAGGAAAGGGATCATAAAAAAGAGGAAAAGGGGATTGGGGGGAGAAGACTGGACTCACAGACAAGAGCATCAGGAGAGAGGAAAGGCGGGGGGGGGGGGGGAGGGGGGGAGGGGGGAGGGGGAGGGGGAGGGGGGGGGAGGGGGAGGGGGGAGGGGGGAGGGGGGGGAAGGGGGGGGCAAACAGAGAGGAACAGACAGACAAGAGAGGGGTCAAGAAAGAAAGAGAGAAGAGGATACGAGGTGGGCAGGGCCCTTTTAAAAGGGAACATAGTGAATAGGCACAGGTGGTGCTCTTAGCGGCAGCAACTGAGGTCATATCCTGTCAAGACCCCACAGGCAGGCCAGACAGAGATGCCTGAATACTAACAATGTCTGTTGTTACATGTGTGTGTTTCCTCACCCCCCAGTAAATACCTTTCTTCAACTGCTGGGTGCTTGAGGTGTCTCTGCTGCTGCCTGTGGCACTGCAGATTTTCCTGCCTTTTAATTCTTTAACAGACAGACAAAACAAACCCAACCAAGACCTACAGACTATATCAGTGGCAAGTTCCAGGACATTGAGAGATACATATTAGAGAGACCCTGTCTCAAAAGACCAAATAATTTTGTTTTGTTTTTTGTTGTTGTCGTTGTTGCTGTTTCTTTTCGGTTTTTTGAGACAAGGTTTCTCTGTGTAGCTATGGAATCTGTCCTGGAACTTGCTCTGTAGATCAGGCTGGCACTGAACTCTGACTATGTAGCTCTGACTATCCTGGAACTCTCTATGTAGACCACCTGCTTCTGCCTCCCAGTGTGGGTGCTGGGAATAATATAGCATTGCCACCTTGCCCAACATAGATATTCTCTTTAGTAGTTTCCTACCTTACTTTAGAGGCAGGGTCTCTCAAGCCCCAGGGACCCTCCTTGTCCCTACCTCCCTAGCGCCAGGATTACAAGCACATACTACTGACTTTTATGTGAAGGCTGGGAATTGAGCACATGTCCTTGTGCCCCAAAATTTAACTGTTAATTCTCATTTACCTCTTATTGCGAAACCTAAGAATTCCTAACTCTTTCTTTTCTTTTTTGTTGTTGTTGTTGTTGTTTTTTGTTTTTCAAGACAAGGTTTCTTTGTGTAGCCCTGGTTGTCCTGGAACTCACTCTGTAGACCAGACCTGGCTGGTCTCAAACTCTTGGAGGTCTTTCTCCTGCCTTTGTCTCTGGAGTGCTAGGGTTAAAGGCATATACCACCCACCACACCTGGCTAACTACAAATTCTTCCGGGCTCTCACTGGCCATAGCTCAGTGGCAGCACACTTGTATAGCATGTGTAAGTACCACAAAACCTAAGTAAACAAAGTTCTTTAAAGTGCTAAGTCTCTCAAAACACCAATCCTAAAGAAAACTTTCTCTTTATACTACTTTTAACATCATGCAGACCCTCACACCTACTCTTACCTCGATTCTGATTCCATTCATGGGCTTCTCCTAAGTACTTTACATCAAACTGGTACTGTCCATTTATATAAAAATAATCATCAGTACTAAGAATGACTCCACTTGGGTTATCCTCTTGCAAAGTCCTATGAATGACAAAGGGGATTACTCCCATTAATTTTCTTTCCAAAAATCTCTCTTCTTTATTAGTCATAATTCAAATAAAAATCCAAGTAATAATATTTAAAGGATCAATAAAATTCAAATAAATTACACTAGAAATTATCTAAGCAAAAAGTTCAACACTTCAAAAACAAACTAAGATAAGACAGGTCTATTCTGCTTTATACAAATTATTCAAAAATGCAGTTTGGTTTTGCTTTATGCAGAATCTTGTGTAGTTCAGGCTGGCCTCAAACTTACTGTCTAAGCAAGGTGACCTTTAACCCTTAGTCTTGCAGCCTTTACATCTCAAGTGCTGAGACTGCAGGCATGACCAGCAGACATGGTGCTCTATTCCTTTCAAAGGTGCACACATCTGAGCTATCTAAATAAA
Source organism: Cricetulus griseus (assembly GCF_003668045.3). NCBI lineage: Eukaryota > Metazoa > Chordata > Mammalia > Rodentia > Cricetidae > Cricetulus > Cricetulus griseus. The sequence goes on along the minus strand of NW_023276807.1, from coordinate 132,843,139 downwards.
ACTGTAATCACAGGCTGGGGAGATGATGGTTAATGCACAAGCATAAACTACTTGTCATGTAAGCTTGAAGTATGTTCAGATGCCCAGGACCTATGGTAAATGCTGCGTGAGTATGGCAGCCTCCCAGTAATTCCAGTGCTTGGAAGATGGAGACAGGAGATACCTGGAGCAAGGCAGCTAGCCAGACTTGTTGTAGCAAGCTCTGGATTCTATTGAGAGACCCTGACTCAATGAAAAAGGTAGAATGGAATGATGAAGACACCCAAAATCAACCTAGGCCTCCACACATGCACACATATGTCCCTGCAAATACACATGGGCCCAAACTTATGCAAACACATACATACATAAGAGAAAAAAGGTGAAACCACACTGTGGGATTCCTTTCAGTTTTTCTCAACTTCTCTTTCAGGATCAATTCTTAGCCTCTGTCTTCCACCCTTATAGTTTAAGAAAATTATATTAAAAAAAAAAAAAATCCATCATGGGCTGGAGAGATGGCTCAGCGGTTAAGAGCACTGATTGTTCTTCCAGAGGTCCTGAGTTCAATTCCCAGCAACTACATTGTGGCTCACAACTGCCTTGAATGAGATCTGCATGCAGGCAGAAGACTATATACATAATAAATAATAAAATCTTTAAAAAAAATCCATCGATTACTTTTCCAATAAATCCCAAAACCTAGCTGTTCCATTTGATCTTCCTGTCACATGCTAATGCTAACTTAATGTTATAAACCATACTCCCACTTGTTTCTATGAACAATATAGCTCCTATTTTGTGGCAAAAACTTCTCTCCCCACTCTGAAACCTAGTTCGACAATCTATCACCTTTTAAAGTATTACTTTCATTCCATTAATTTCACAAACAACTGCTGTAACTGACTTTCTATTAATACTTTTATTATAGAATATAGGTAACATTACTTTATATTGCTATTACTTAGGCTAGAGATGTAGCTCAATTGGTAGAATGTTTTCCTGCCATGCACAGGGTTCTGGGTTTGATCCCTGTTATCATACATCAGCTATTTTGGCACACACCTGTAACCCCAGCCCTTGAGGGTTTAGAGGCAAGAGTACAGAAATGCATGACCTTGACTACAGTACCTGTGAGTTTGAGAACAGACTAGGATACAAGACCCTCTATCTCAACACACACACACACACACAGAGAGAGGGGGGGGTATTACTAAATCAATGAGAAAAGCCTATGGCTACAAAAATAAATTCAAATTTAGGAGGAAAAAAGCAAATATATCTTAAAAGTTAATGGCCAAGGGCTCTGGAGAGGAACTAAGGAAGCAATTCTCTTAAGAATACCTTTGAAGCCATAATCATAGGGCTATTCTAACCTTAATTCTGGTCTCCCACATCAAAGCACTAACAACCTACCTAAACTACAAAACTGGCATAACAACATAAGCAAGGGAATTGTATTTTCCTACAAAATAAAACTTTGGGCCAGGAATAGTAGCACAAACCTTTAATGTGAACATAGTAAGATCCTGGCTAGCCAAAGCTACAGAGACCCTATTTCAAAAGCCAAAAATAAACAGCTTAAGATTGTTGAGTTGTGTGATAACTGCTATTCATCTCTTTCTTATAACTTCCTTATAATCATGTTTCTTTTGTTTTTTGTGGGGTGTTTTATTTTTGTTTGTTTGGGTTTTGTTTTTTGGAGTTTTTTTGTTTTTGTTTTTGAGACATGGTTTCTCTGTGTAGCCCTAGCTGTCCTGGAGCTTGCTCTATACTCCAGTTTGGCCTTGAACCCAGGTATCTTCCTGTCTCTGCCTCCAGAGTGCTGGGATTGAAGTTGTATGCTAGGATTAAAGGAGTATGCCACCATATCTACCAATTATTCTTAATTTTCAAGACTGGTTTTTATACCCCTAAGCTAAATTCATCTTTCTCCCAATCAAATTATTTGCTCTGGTCCACATAAAGGTATTTCACAGTCTCACTCTTCTTTAACATTTTTCCTTTGTCTGTCAAAGATGTTCTGAGAAAAAGATTTCAATAAAAACTTTTAGAAAAAATAATGGGTTTTTTTTTGGTTTGGGTTTCTCAAGACAGAATGACTCTGTGTAACAGTCTTAGCTATCCTGGAATTAGATTTGTAGACCAGGCTGGCCTCGAACTCAAGAGATCCGACTTCCTCTGCCTCCCAAGTGCTGGGATTACAGGAGTATACCACCACTATCTGACTAATGATTATTATCTTAAAAGAAAAAAGAGTAAAGAAAAAATACTTCAGTTATTAACTACCTGTTAAGCAAAGTGTACTGTATATTCACATTTGCTGTACAAATTCATGTATTATACTTTCTAAAAAATGCCAATTAAAACTTCATACCTTGCCAGAAAGGACTTCCCCGAGCCTGGCAGCCCTCTGAGAAGCACGAGAACTAAGCCAACATAAGACGTGGTTTTCTTCCTCACAGGCTGGGACACTGGGGCCTCTTGCACTTGGTAAGCACTTGTTCCCTCACTGTTTCTCCATACTTTTGTTGGGGAAGTATGAGAGATCATGGAGGGTGGAAATGTATAGTTGACAGGTCTCCAGTGTGCAGCTGTGGTTACAACAGGTGCTACGAAGCCATGGTTTCCTTGAAAGAGGTCAAAAGCAGGAATCATGGGGTTCCAAATTGGTGGAGGTGGCGGAGGAGGAAGGAGTAAAGGGAGAGGGGCAAGAACTGGGCAGTAACTCATATCCTTCCCCTTTGGTGGCAGTTCAGGATGTTTGTGTGGCTTGAAACTGAACCCTTCAGAGGGCACAAAAACGTCAGGCACAGAAGCAGATTTCTGATCTCCATTGGTACCTGGTAAATCACGCCCTGGATTTTGCAAAGGTAGATTTGAAGGAACCTGAGGTTCACTGGTACCCAAATCTACAAGGGCTTGAGACTGTTGTGCACTAGGACACTCGGGTTCTAAAAGATCTTTCTGTCTTTGGCTAAAATTGCCACAACCCGGAATAGAGTCATTTGTTGGATTTAAAGAGCTACTGAGAGGAGAATCTTCTGGGAAGCTACGTTCTAATGGCAGTGTGCTACCCTTTGTAAAACTTTCAGGCTCACTCCTAACTGAATGTGGAGTCAATGGGTTTGAACCTGGTGAAGCAGCAGAATTCTGGAGAATTTCACTGTTTGAGCTGGTATTCTGTACAGAAAGAACAGGAGTCATACCACCTGAATCTGAATTCATAAAGGTAGAAGGGTCATTAAAACTCTTAGCATCCTGTAAAGGCAAAAATGAATATACTTGGTCATCGGGAGAAGAATTCAATTTCTCAAAAGCATTCTGTATTAAAGAATCCAAGTCTTCAGTTAGCTGCATATCCAAAAATGAATCCAGTTTTGAATCCTCGCCGTCATCTTCAGGAGGATGCATCTCCACTACTGCACTTCCTGACGCACCTGCCTTGTCCTCACAAGCAACAGAAGTTTGTAAAGGTGACTCTTCCATCTTGGCATCAGTGGCAGATAATTCTAATAGACAGTCCATGGCATTTTCAACTGCATGAGAACAATAACAGGGAACAACAAAAATACATATATACCCTCAAAGTGTATCAACATTCAGGCCATCTTTTAAAAATTAACACTACTAAATCAAACTCTACATTAGAGAAGTATCAGTGACAAAGCTACTGAATGGTATTCTTTCAAACTGTAATAAACTACTATCAATTACAAATTTTTGACCAGTTTACTAAGCATAGACTACACATATATATGAGGACCATTTATAAAGGTCCTAGAGCCAGCTGACTCATTCAACAGCTATTGACCTACTGTATGTCCTATTGAGGATAAGGTACTTTAAGTATCTTAGTTAACCTACTCATGTATATGGTCCACACTATGTTTTGCACAACAGAAAAATATATGAATCAGAAATACTTTGTACAAAAATGAAGACATTTTTAAAACAAAGGATTTTATATAAAGTTTAAGTGGACTATAAAGACATGTACATAAAAATGTATTTACATCATAGTAAAAATTAAACAATGTGTACTTTTAATAATACAGAAATACTATAGTGATAGAAAGGAGAATAAGGAAAGATTTCACATAAAGTAATATATGATCTGGCACTTAGATTAAAAATCAAATTGCCGAGCCAGGCGTTGGTGGCACACGCCTTTAATCCCAGCACTCCGGAGGCAGAGGCAGGTGGATCTCTGTGAGTTCGAGGCCAGCCTGGTCTACAAAAGCGAGTGCCAGGATAGGTTCCAAAAAGCCACAATGAAACCCCGTCTCAAAAAAACCAAAAACAAAAACAAAAACAAATCAAAATGCCAAACAAGGCAAAAGTTAAAGTCAAGCCTGAAAATACAAAACTGCCTTTAGTCCCAGCACATGGAATGCAGAGGCAGGCAGATCTCTGAGTTCAAAGCCAGCCTGGTCTACAGATTGAGATCCAGGACAGCCAGGACTACACAGTGAGACCCTGTCTCAAAGAAAAGAAAACATAAAACCTGTTTCAAGTATTCAAAGAAGTTGGTTGGAAAGTTAGTACACAGGGTTCTGTGCAATGGATAAAGGAGGAAGATAAAACTGGAGGAGACCGGGTAAAACTGAGAAGTCCTATATGTCACACTGTTTTCTAAGGGAATGTAAGGAAGGAAAACTACCAGCCACAGTATTTGGGCTACGAACATTACACAGATCACCTCACTGAATCTTCAATTAATACTGTAAGATCTATTGTTCTAGAAAACATAAAGAAACTGAAGCTCAAAAAAGTATTAGGAACTAGAGCCAAGTCACACAGTAACAGAGCCAGGGCCAGTGTGTCTGACTGCTTGCAACAGTGTCAGAGAGCCATCAGGTTTTAAATATGTAAGAGCTAGGGACACTGCTCAGTGGCAGAGTGCCTGGTGAGAATACTTGAGGCCCTGGGTTTGATAATAGGCACCTCAAGAAAAGAAAGTAATTTAAGCACTCAAAATTTGGAGATCTTTTTTTTTTAAGTTTCCGTTTTGTATTGTTTTGTTTTAAGGAAGACAAACATGGGAAAGAACAGCACATAGGACACAGCTCTGTTCTGGAGTCAGAACACCACCATTTAAATCTCTACGTGCTTGACATGATACCTCAAGCAAGCTCGCTAACCTCCCTAAGACGACGTTCTTGTTTGTAATAGGGGGTAATAAAAGTACCTACCTCATAGGTTGATGTGGGATTAAATGAGATAATCCATGAAAAGTGCGGTGCACAAGGACTGGCACCTAGTAAGCACCCAATTAATGTTCCCTTAAGAGAAAAACAAAGAGGGGTTGGAGGGGCAGGCCTGACAGAGAGGTCAGTTAGGAGAACAGAGCAAAACTATAAAGGCAAGAAGCCCTAAACACTGAAACAAAGTATAGGGGAAAAAAAGCAAACAGAAGAAAAACAAACAACAACAACAACAACAAAAAAAAACTCACATGGTAGATGAACCAAAAATGATCAACTAGAAAACTAGCATATTTTATAATGAAACACAGTATAAGTAAAATACCATGATACAGAGGTAATTATCATTAAATAGAAGTCTTAAACAGATTGCTGGAAATTTAAAACTCTTGATACAAAAAGACCTTAAAAACTAAATGAATAACTTATAGAATATGAGAAATATAATAATGGTCAACATTATTCTTTATTTTAAAAAGGTAAGAAAAGGCAATTTTATTCCTACTAAAACCTTAAAATAATTATTCACAATGCTAAGAAGGCTGTGGTGGTGTTACACACTGGCATACCTCACTGGTAGGTAATTTAGCAGAATATTCCCAAGACCAGAAAACTATTTTTTTATTTTTATTATTATTTATTTTATGTGCATTGGTGTTTTGCCATGGGTGTCAGGTCCCTTGGAACTGGAGTAACATACAGTTGTGAGCTGCCATGTGGGTGCTGGTAATTGAATCTGGGTCCTCTGGAAGAGCAGCCAGTGCTCTTAACTGCTGAGCCATCTCTCCAACCCCAGAACACTATTCTTAACCTGTGCTGCAAGAAGTAAAGCTTTGGGGCTAAGAAGAAAGCCAAAAGAAACAAAAGACAACTTCACTGAAATGTTCTTTGTAATAATGATGATTTATGAGAAACATAGATTAGAGTACAACTCATTGGAGCATTGGGAAGCCACCTAAGAGAAACACAGAAAGCTTGCTATAAAGCAAAGAAATCTGTAAGAGCACTGCAAACTTTTTCATTATATGATGTTTTAAAAAGCAGAATATAGCCGGGCGTTGGTGGCACACCTTTAATCCCAACACTCAGGAGGCAGAGGCAGGTGGATCTCTATGAGTTAGAGATCAGCATGCTCTACAAGAGCTAGTTCCAGGACAGCCTCCAAAGCCACAGAGAAACCCTGTCTTGAAACCCCCCCCCAAAAAAAAAAAGCAGAATATAAAATGTCATCAATACTATTATTTAAGGTACTCATAATATCAAGTGTTTATTAAGAAGGTCTACAGGACATCCTGAAAAAGAGAAATGAGTTTGTTAGGACCCAGGATAACATAGTCGTGATTCTCCAATGCTTCATACATGTATGTTCAACAAATAAAATGTAAAGACAACAAAATTAGGAAATAAGTGCACCAGTCATTTACAGCATGCTACCTGCTATTGCTTCTGAGCACCGAATGAAACCTAGGTTTTGGTATATATCATAACAGGAGAGAAATGCTCACATCACAGCTCACAAAATGACTTAGAATGTAAGTTTACCAGGCATTAGCAAAACCTTCAAATCTAAATGATTTTATCTTATAATAACCATAGCAAAAACAATATTAAATTTTATCCACACAGCCAACTTAAGAGTTCTTTTTGCCTGCAAACATACCTCTAAACAATTTAATACAGGTTATTTATTGCCTATTTACTAAAGTCTTTACTAAAATCAAACAACAAAATAAACCTTTAATCCTCACCAAGAAAGTCATACCGTATAAGATACATACTATTATATTTTATTAACAAATTAGGAAAACAAACTCAAAGACGTCAACAGCACCAACCTGTCTAGAGGAGACAAGAGAGAATAAAATGAAGACTACATCTGTATTCATGCATCTTACAGCTACAACCATACATTTCTTCACAGTAAGAAGCATTGATTTGTCACATCTCTAGTGATACCAAACTCTGTACCTTTGTCCATGGGAGATAACTTATGATAAGCAAAATAAGAACATCATTTTCTGCATTGCTATTCAATCTTCTTATAAGATGCAAAGGGTTCAAACTAAACTTTTCTCACCTTTAAAATCACATTCAGAAAGCATCAAATACACTACATCAGGATCCAGAGCGGAAAACATCTCTGAGATACTGGTGAAGAGTTCCTCCTGATCAATTTTTGTCTCACACATGGAAGGAAGAGTAGTGGCTGGCTCCTCATGACCAGCAACACGGGACACGACAATTTCCCGAGAGTTTGCAGTCTTCCGCAAAGGAGTTCCCCCAAGACTTTTCCTTTTCCTTGGCATTCTGACTTCCAAAACTAAAATAGTTCCCTTTTTAAAAAAATTTAAAGATTTTTGACATTTAAATCATAACTCAAAGAAAAATTGTATTAAAAATCTTGCAAATCCAGTAGTAATAGGACCTAAAATAGAAAGCAAGTAAAAATACTCAGACTACATAATTATATTTCCACCTCTAAGATGGAATGACATCTCTGTGTAACTCTAAGAAAGTCCCACCAACTCTGGCAGCAAAGCCAAAAGCAAGTCACCTGATCTCCAAAACACTCTAGTTTTGTCAGTATTGAACATGTTAAAAATTAAAATAACAACACAGCATAACATATTTCTAAATAATAAATTACTGTTTTAATACTATTAGTTAATCTCTTAAGCATAAAAGGGGCTTTAAACCAGAATGTCTACTGAACATATATATTTGGATATCTAATAAACATCCTAAACTTAACATCTCTAATACTAAGCACCCCCATCACTCCCTTCAAACCTGCTCTCCTGGTATTTCCATCTCAGTTAATATAACTCTATCTCTAGATGCTCAGGTCAAAGTCTTGGAATAATCCTTGCCTCTCATCCAAGTGGAAAGACAATCTGGCAATGCAATTTCTAAAGCGTGTTCCTTATCCCCTCAACTGCCGTCCCCCCAGACTTAATTATAACCACCTTTCTACCAGATTGCACTAACAGACTGAACAATCACCCCACTTCCATTCTTTTTCTTTCAGCCTACTTAACACAAGCAGTGACAGCTAATCCATAGGATGGATGCCACTTTCCTTCTGCTAAAGTGTCTCTAATTTCCCATCTCACTCAGACAGAGTGCCATTAAAATAGCCTGTCATTCAAACACTTGCCATTGTGGTAGTACCTTCCCTAATCTTTTGCTCTTGCCACCTGAAGCACATTAGGCCTCCTGGCTCTTCTGCTCCTCTTCAAGGTTTCAGCCATGCTCCCACCTGGGACCACTTTGGCTCCCTCCACCTACTTTTCTACCAGGTATCTATCTATAAGATGGATTTTCTCATCACCTTATTATTACTCAAATGTGACCATAATGTTAATTCAGAACAAGAAGATTTTTTCATGTAGCCCAGGTAACCTTGAACTCCCTATGTATCCAAGAATGACTCTGAACTTCTGAGCCTCTTGCTTCCACCTTCAGTTTTATGTGGAGCCAGGATCAAAACCCAGGGCTTTATTTATGTATGCTAGGCAAGCATTCTACTAAATGAGCTGCATCCTCACTTTCCTCAAACATACTTCATTTCTTACTTGGATTTCCTTCCTAAGCATTTGTTATCTTCTAGTATGTTACTCACTGACTGTGTTTATTTACCATATCCAGTAGGATGTAAGTTCAACAAGAGGGACTGTGGATCTGGAGTACATCCACAGTCTACTTGTTTTCTCTGCTTGGATATGTCTAATAAACACCTCCAACTTAACATCTCTAAAATTAATTATCTTTAATTACAGAGGTTTTAAAAGATGATAACCTCTGAAATTAAATGCCTTAATATTCTTCCCAAAATCCAACCCAACCACTTGGTCTGGCAACCTTCATCTTGCTCCTACATTCCTATCCCCTAACTTGTCTCCACATTCCTCTAGTGTCTATTTTCAACATATCAGCCATAGTAATCTTTATACAACCCAAGCTGGCATGGATCAGTATCTACTCTAAGCTCTCAAGTATTTTTCCAGGTCATTCAGAGTAAAAGCTCAAGTTCATGCAATGGCCTGCCTCCCTGCCAGCCATGATTACTAGCGTTGATAATTCTCACTCTTAAAGTTTTTGTTCTCTTTTCAAGTGTCATATTCAAGAATTTCTTCCCTGACTATCCAATTCAAAGTCAAATATCCCACACTCCATCTCTCAAGCTCCCCTTTCTAGCTAATAACTCATTGCTCTTAACATCTTTTAACATACTATAAAATTTACCTTTTAATTAAATTTGTGTCATAGCTCCCTCCACCTTCCAGTAATATGACAGCCACCAGCCACATGTGCCTAAATTTAAATTAATTAAAATTAAAGAAAATTACTTTTATATATTATATCAGATATAAGTAGAATTTAGATCAAAGATTATCGGGGGGGGGGTGTCATTGTGTAATAATAAGGACTAATCCACCAGAAAAAAATATAAAGCTATAAAGCTAAATTCTATACATCAAAAACATAACTACAAGCAGGGAAGAAAAGGAACTAAAAGGAAAAGTAAACAAATTTCACTTTAGTCCAGATCTCAATACTGCACTATCAGCAGTAGAAAAACTAGACAATACCCAAGAACACAGAACTCAACACCACCAACAATTAGGGACACAGAAGTTTACCATGATAAGCCATAACCTATATGGCATAACAAGTTTTAACAAGCTCCAAAGATAAGCTCTCTAACCACAGAGACAAACTAGAAATCGGTAACAGAAACAGGAAAACCTTCAAACAATTGGAACCTGAGCAACATACTTTTAACTGATCAAAAAGACCAAGTCTTGGGGCTAGGGAGATAGGTCAATCTGTAAAAAGCTTGGGGCACCAGCATAAGGACCTGACTTCAGGCCCCAGAACCCCATAAAAAGCTAGGCATAGTACAGTTGCTTATAATCCCACAGCAGGCAAGGAAAGAGAGCTGGAGCTGACTGGCCGATCAGCCCACCAACCCATGAAAATGAAACTCACAAAGACATTACATTTGTAAATTATAGGAGTATCTCACTAATACAAACAGATATCAAAACAGTAACAGATAAGCTACACTTTTTCATTACTGTGACAAAGTATTTGCAATAAACTAAAAGAGGAATTATTTATTTTCAGCCATGGTTTCCTGTTTTAGCTTCTGGTCTCAAGGCTCCATTGCTATGCCCCCTATGATGAGGCAGATCAGACAGCAGGTAGGGAGGATGCTTCCTGCCAGCTCCTGGAGAAATGACAAGTGCTGGGACCTCCCTACTCATCACCTACTTCCTCCAACCACAGACCCACTTCCTAGTTTCCACCCTTTTAAATTAATGCCAAATTATGAATTAACCAGTGAACTGATCCAATGATTACATCAAACCCCTTATGATCCAATCACCTCTCAAAGTCTATGTCCACCAGCTAAGGACCAAGCCTTTAACACAGATCCCTCTAGACACTTCATTCGTAAACCACTTAAGTTACATTAGGGACATAAAAATGCAATGCATCAGTTTACTGACTATGACTTTTTTAATGTTTGAAAAATCAATTAATACAACTCCTCATATTAAACAAAGCAAAAGAAAATGACATAATCAACTCACTGTGCATAGGCCACTGATCTGAAAAAATATCCACAGGTGCTCAAGATAACTCGAACAAACTGGAAACACAAAGGAACTGATGAAGGCACTTTAAAATGCCCCAAACTGCTGACAGCTTTCCTTCTGCAAACAGAAAAGCAGAATCCTGCCACAATCACTTCCCTACTACACTGTACCAGAGGTCACAGGCAGCGGGTAAGGCTAGAAGAAAAGGAAATAAAAGGTCTAGGGGAAAAAGCCAGGTGTGACAGGTCACAGATCTCGGAGTTCCAGGCCAGCATGGTCTACATATTGAGTTCCAGGACAGCCAGGCTATGGCTCCAAAATCCAGGAAAAATGAAATGTTCTAACATAAAGAAATACATATAAAGAACTATCATTATAGAGTACTGAATTCATCGGGTAATTTAGCAAGATTGATGGCATTTCTTTAATGAATTTATTGTTGTTGTTGTTATTATTACATGTGCCTGAGGCTAGGGTAGGGGTGTGTGTGCCATAGTACACATGTGGAGGTGGGAAGACTGTGGAGTTAGTTTTTCTCCCTCCACCTTTACATGAGTTCCACAGATCGCATTCAGACCTTCAGGCTTGTATAATAATGCTCTACCCTAGCCCCATCTATATTCCTGTATAGTAGCAACAGGTAGAAAGGGAATTTGGCTAGGGAAATAGCTCAGTGGTGTAACACTTATCCAGTAAGCATGTGGCTGCTCTGGGATCTATCTGAAATATCAAAGGGGAAGGAAAAGAGAAGCAGTGAGCAAAGGGAGAGGAGAAGTCAGGAAAATATAAATCTCAACTTCATTTCTCCATCCTTACCTTTCCACAGTTGCTCAATTCATCCTGAGATCTTAGCCTCTTAAGGACACTACCACTCTCAGGGTCTTCTCATCGCTCACCTTCAAACAATGGAGTGTCTTAAAACCTCTTTTTGTCTGTTTCCTCTACTCTTTGGTGGTTTCATTCAAACTAATTGCTTAAAACCCAAGCAACATGCTAATAAATTAACATGTTCTAATTTGGCAAGCAACTCTCCCTGCCCCTGATGTCACACTCCCCACTGAGCTTGGTCCTCAGCTGGTAGATCCGATGGTTGAGATGTGACTAGATGGAGAGAGCTCCGACCTAATCAAGATTAATACGTGGATGGATTAACAATTGGGTAATGGTAGAAACCTGGAGGTGAAGCTTGTTTAGAGGAAGTAGAAGTAGGTCACTGCCACTGGAGGTGTGACATGAAGAGTCTGTCTGGCCCTACCTGACTCCTCCACTCCAGGGAGGAAACTCCTCTGCTGCTCTCCACATGCTCCAGCCACGGTGTTCTGCCTCACCGGAGGCCCGGATCAAAGGAGCCAGAAGCCTTGGAAACAAGGTGCTGCATAAATCCTTCCTTAAACTCTTTCCTCCATTGCTTGTTCGTCGATCACAGTACTCAATAAACATCCAAGCCAGCTATATGTAAATATCAGCTAAGAGCAATTGCCAGTTGCTGAAACCAAAAACCTAATAGTTGTTCTGTTGTTGTTTGGAGACGATGTCACACTCAGTAGTGTAGTGACATATTATTTATGATTTATTAACGTTTGCCCTAGGTTTCAGACAGCAAAGTCAGCCACAAGCCATAGAAGCCAGGCAGACACCTTTAATCCCAGAAGCCAGAGCTAGGAGGTAGTAGTACAACCTTTAATCCTAGGACTCAGATTAAGAGATAGATGGATCTCTGTGAGTCCAAGGCCACCCAGATCGACACAAGAGTGAATCAGTCTAAAAGAGAATTATAGCTCACACCTTTGATCCCAGCACTAGAGAGGTAAATAAGATAGGAGCAGGATCTCAGTATCAGGCATTCATTCTCCAGCCACACTGAAGAGAGGTTACAGTCTGAGGCTTGATGAAAGCTCGTGGAGACAGGATCCGCCCATTCGGCCTGAGGGAGAGGTAAGAAGCTAGTGGCCAGCTGCTTAGCTTTTCTGCTAGTCAGCTTGAAGTTTGAACCCCAATATCAGTCTCTGGGTCTTTTATTTATGGTGTTACACTGTAAGCCCAGCTGGCATCCACCTAGCAGAGTGCTGGGACTAGAAGCTGGTACCACATGAGCAGCTCGACTCCCATTTCCCTTATAACTCAAATCTTAAGCACTTTATAAAACCTTATAGGTCCAAATTCAAAATATGTTTGTAGCAAAGCACAGTGGGTAATGCCTTTGATCCCAGTACTCAGGAGGCAGAGGCAGGTGTATCTCCGTGAAGCCAGCCTGGTCTACATCATGAGTTTCAGGGCAGCTGAGACACTGTCTTGAAAAAAATTTTAAAAAGATACATTTGATAATCCAATCAATTCTTATTATCTCCACCTGGATTAAAGACAGCATCCTGTCTAGACATATCATCTTTATTAAAACAGAATATACATATATATACCATAAAATTCACTGTCTAGTGGTTCCCAACTTTCCTAATGCTGCAACCCTTTAATAGAGTTGCTCATATTGTGGTGACCCCAATCATAAAATTATTTTCGTTGCTACTTTATAACTATAATTTTGCTACTGTTATTAATCTTAATATATCTGTGTTTTCCAAAGGTTTTAAGTGACCATGGCAGAAGGGGCATTCAACCCCCCAAAGGGGTCACAACCCACAGGTTGAGAACCACTGATTTAGGGGTGTTTTTCTTTTTCTTTATTTATAGTTGTGTATGTGTTTGGGCTTGGTTACCTATGTGTGCACCACACATGTGCAGGTGCCCTCAAAAGCCAGAAAAATGTGTCAGAATTCCTGAAACTAGAGATACAGGTGGTTGTAAACTGCACAGAATGGATGCTGGGAGCCAAACCCAGGTCCTCTGGTCCTCTGCAAGAGCAGCAAGTGCTTATATAACTGCTGAGCTACACCTCTGCCACCTCTTCTTTCTTTTTGGTTTTTTTGTTTTTATTTATTGTTTGGGTTTTTTGGTGTTTGTGACGCAAAGGATTAAACCCGGGGCCTCATATATATTAGGCAAGTGCTCCATCACTCAGCCAATACCCCCCCTAGACTAAAATTCATTTTGAAGCACACGACTCAGAGGCTTTTTGGTTTATTTACAGAACTGTACAACTATCACAATCTAATCCCAGAACATTCCTAACATATCCTCGTCCATGAGTGCTTAATCCCATTCCCCTCCTCTCACCCTATTTATATAGAGTGCCTACTCAGGAAACTGTACAAATGGAGCCATGCAATATGGCCTTTTTATCACATTTTTGGTTTGTTTCACTGGCTTAACATTTTCAAACTTCACCTAAGTTGTAGCCTATAACAGCAGCACTTCATTCACTTTGTTGCTGAGCAAAAGGCTATGGTACGAACACATCACACCATATTTAACAACTTTCCAAAAGATGGAAATTAGAATATCTACTTTTGATTATAATATATAATCTTACTCTAAACATTCTTTTTTAGTATTTATTTTATTTTATGTGCATGGGTATTTTGCCTGCATGTATATAAGTACACCACATGTGTACAGTGCCCAAGGAGACCAGAAGAGAACACTGGATCCCCTGGAACTGGAATTAGACACTGTTGTGAGCCAACATGTGGGTGTTTGGAATTGAACTTGAGTCCTCTGGAAGAGCAGCCAGTGCTCTTCACCACTGAGCCATCTCTCCAGCCCCATTCGAAAATTCCTGAATGAGCTTTAGATACATGTTTTCACATTCCTTAAAATGGAATTCTAAATCATATGGTAACTGTTCAGCCTTTTGAGGAACTACTAGACTATTCTTCCTTGAGGTGCATCACTGCAATTCCTAGTAAAATTTTCAAGGGTTCCAATTTCACTATATCCCTGTCACCAATACCTGTTGTTGCTCTTCTTTTTGTTTTTCCTTTTCCTTTTTCTTCTTCTTTTTTTTTTTTGTTTTTTTTGTTTTGTTTTGTTTTTTTGAGACAGGGTTTCTGTGTGGCTTTGGAGGCTGTCCTGGAACTAGCTCTTGTAGACTAGGCTGATCTCAAACTCACAGAGATCTGCCTGCCTCTGCCTCCCAAGTGCTGAAATCAAAGGCATGTGCCACCACTGCCCAGCATCTTCTTTTTAATTATGGCAATTTTATTTAGATTTATCTACTCTGGCAAGTTAGTTTTGATTTGCATTGCCCTAACACTTAATGTGACCAATGTTAAATGTACATTACCACTTGTGTATCTTCTTTGAAGGAATGTCTAGTTGCATTACTTGCTCCTTTTAAAACTGAGTTGTTATGTGTGAGTATACAGACCCCATCGAGAAGACTACACATAGACCCAAGCCTTTTGCCCTGCACAAAACTTAAGTCAAAATGGATCAAAGACCTCATCATAAACCCAGCCACACTGAGCCTTTTAGAAGATAAAGTGGGAAATACCCTTGAATTAATTGGTACAGGAGACCGCTTCCTGAACATAACACCAGTAGCACAGACACTGAGATCAACAATTGACAAATGGGACCTCCTGAAACTGAGAAGCTTCTGTAAGGCAAAGGAGACAGTTAGCAAGACAAAATGGCAGCCCACAGACTGGGAAGATATTCACCAACCCCACATCTGACAGAGGGCTGATCTCCAAAATATACAAAGAACTCAAGAAGCTAGTCTCCAAAACACCAAACAATCCAATTAAAAAGTGGGGTACAGAACTAAATAGACAATTCTCAGTAGAGGAATCTAAAATGGCTGAAGACACATAAGAAAGTGTTCAACATCCTTAGCCATCAGGGAAATGCAAATCAAAACAACTCTGAGATACCATCTTACTCCTGTCAGAATAGCTAAAATCAAAAATACCAATGACAGTTTATGCTGGAGAGGATGTGGAGAAAGGGGAACACTTCTCCACTGCTGGTGGGAGTGCCAACTTGTACAGCCACTTTGGAAATCAGTATGGCGACTCCTCAAGAAAATGGGAATGAGTCTACCACAAGATCCAGCAATTCCACTCCTAGGCATATACCCAAAAGAAGCACATTCATACAACAAAGACATCTGTTCAACGATGTTCAGAGCAGCACTATTTGTAATACCCAGAAACTGGAAGCAGCCTAGATGCCCCTCAACCAAAGAATGGATAGAGAAAATGTGGTACATTCACACAATGGAGTAGTACTCAGCAGAAAAAAACAATGGAATCTTGAAATTTGCAGGAAAATGGATGGAACTCGAAGAAACCATTCTGAGCGAGGTAACCCAGTCACAAAAAGACAAACATGATATGTACTCACTCATATGTGGATTTTAGACATAGAGTAAAGGATTACCAGCCTACAATCCACACTAGTAAACTAGTAAACAAGGAGGACCCTAAGAAAGACAAACATTGTCCCCTGGAGAAGGAGAAAGGGTCATGATCCCCTGAGCAAATTGAGAGCATGGGAAGAGGGGGGAGGGAGCTACGAGAATGAGAAGGGAAGAAGAGTAAGGATGCAGAGGTCATGAGGGAGCAGAAAGGTTGAGTCAGGTGTAGATTAGAAGAAAGGGTATGTGATAGATAGGGTTTTAGTTGGGGGAGGTGTTAGGGGAGGACAAGAGGGAGAAGGGAACTGGGATTGTCATGTAAATCAATCTTACTTCTAATTCAAATAAAAAAATGATAAAAGTGAAAAAAATAAACTCTATATATACAAGGAAAAATATTAGAATCTATGAGAGATACTAAGATAACTCTGGCCTTAGAGATAGCAGTATATGAATTAAATAATAGGCCTAGACTAAATAGAAAATCACCCTTAAAGGAAGTAATAGATATAATGCCAGAAATAGAATACCCAACTATGGTGAAAGCACCAATGATGGTACCAGATTTAAAAACTATGGCATCAGTCATTTTATTTCCTAGAATAAGGAAAATATCTATAAAGTTAGATTTAACACAACTAAAAGCACCACCACAGTAGATGCTGCTGTAGGCCTTACTGACCTATCATACTCCTCGCCCACAAAATTAAGCAGGAAACCCCTACAGTTCCTGGCAGCAGGAGCATTTGCTGTAGGAGCATTATTAGGAGGACTTATGGGAGGAGGTATAGCAGCAGCTATGCTTGAACCTCTAAAAGCAGAAATAAGTCAGATACAAACAGGAAATTCCAAAACGGCACAAGCACTTCAGGCCATATCTAACAGTATAGATGGCCTGTATATTGTAACCCAAACTATGCAAGCAGAGATGAAAGCATTTCAGGATATAACAACAATATAATAAGGTTATTTAAAAAATAAATAAATAAAATAGAGTTGTTTTATTGCTAAGTAGATACAAGGCTCTACTAAATAAGACAGAATTTTAAGCAGTGTGGTGGTCTGACTAAGAAATATGTGAATGCTTAATAACAAGGGAGTGGCCCTATCTGGGAAGGGCTAGAAGGATTAGGAGGTGTAGACCAGGCTCTGCAGTCTCTGTTTCTACCCCTGCCTCAGTCCTAATCCCTCTCTGTTTGCAGATCAAGATGTAACTCTCAGCTACTTCTCCACCACCACCCCTGCCCAAAGCCATGTTCCCTGCCGTGATAATGAACTATCTGAAACTTTAAAGCTCCCAATTAAATGGTTTCTTTTATAGAGTTGCCTTGGCCATGGTGTTTGTTCACAGCAAAAGGACAGTGTCTAAGACAGGCAGTCACTAAAAACTATGTTTTGAGCTGAATGTAGAAGAGTGTAGCTATAGTCCAGATTACTGTGGGCATAAAGCACAAAGACTGCTCAAGTATAGATGTTCAAGATCAGCATGGGCAACACAGCAAGAAATTATCTAAAGTATTTTTTTTTTATTTAAAGAATAAGCTAGACAGTGGTGACACACACCTTTAATGGGGGGAGAGGGCCCCCCTCCCCCCTGCAGGAGGATCTCTGAACTCAAGGCCATCCTGGTCTTCAGAGTTCCAGAACAATCAGGGCTAAATTTTGGTTATTTTGTACTACTAGGAGTTGAACTAGAACCTCACACATGCTAGACAAGTGCTCTACTGTTGAACTACATTCTCAGACCCCTTCTCACTTGTCTTATGTTAAGATAGAGCCTCATTAAGTTTCCCAAACTGGTCTTAAAGTCACTCAAGCAGAGGGAGGCCTTGAACTTCCAATTCTCCTGCTTTGGCCTCCCAAGCTGCTAGAGTCCAGATTTTAGATAATATTTAAAGGAGGATTTTGTTTATTTGTTTTGATTTAAGATATGATGCTAAACCAAGGGGTGATGGCACAAGCCTTTAGTCCCAGCACTCAGGAGGCAGAGGCAGGCAGATCTCTGAGTTTGAGGTCAACTGGTCTGCAAAGCAAGTTCCAGGACAGCCAAGACTGTTTCACAGAGAAACCCTGTTTCAAAACACCAAAAAAGAAAGAAAGAAAAGAAAACCAATTGTCTTTAACATACACCTACATATCATAAAAACGACAGTAATTGATAAATGAAGACATGCTGAATATCAGCAGAAAACAAAATGGTTAAATTATGGCAATAATACCCTGTAAGTATTATGTAGCAATTGAAAAGAATACAGTATTCTGGAGAATCCTGAGAGCTCTGAGACACCCTGCTCTTAGAAAAGACAGAAGCTATACCTCTCTACAATCCTCCAACACTTTCTGAGGTCCTTTCCTACTTACTGCAATAGTCATCTTGCTTGTTTTAGGGCTTTCCGTCATTAATTCACTAACTTGTATTTTCTGTAGTATCTTTAGATGTAATGTGTTTTATATACACCTGATCGACGAGTCTTCTCTGACATTGTCCCTCAGAACCCAGACAGGCTGGAGGAATCCACAGTGCTGAACAACACAAAGCTCATTTTCGTCTTGAACACTGGGCAGGCACTGTACCACGTCGCACAGAGCACTGTGCTGCCTACATGACAGAACCTGGAGAAAGTGATTGACGAGGGTATCCACACAGTTTCATCTGGAGATGCTCACCTCCCTGACAAGCATGTTTTCTGAGAACACAGATCATGTTCTTAACATGGTCCCATACATAAGACACATGAAAGATATGTGTACATGGCTAAAGATATGTAAATATGAAAGATCAAGAAGTGAAATTTTAGGGAAAGAGAGACTAAAACACTCATTAAATGGAAAAACTGGGGCCATAATACAGTTAAGTTGTTAAAGTCAACACTGTTTTACAACCCTAACACAAGCTCTTCCACATATTCCAGTAACCAACATTTCTGATACCTGCTTTCTCATGATTTTTCTTTTAATCACTCAAATACGTAAATGAAAGCTTGAAAACTTACTTGTAAAATATTCATCCCCTATGATTGTAGTAGTCCTTACTGTCTTGTCTGGCTGGCTGGCATTGGTGATACCAGTGTGCTTAGGAAGGCCACAGTTGACATCTGTAACTCTAAAACTGTCTTCTTACTAGAAAATAATGAAATGCAATGTTAGGTATACTTAAAATAGCCCAATGGTAGTGGCACATGCCCTTGATCCCAGGACTCGGGAGGCAGAGGCAGGCAGCTCTGTAAGTTCAATACCAGCCTGGTCTACAAGAGCATACTTAAATATGCTTATAAGGCACACCCATATCAAATTACAATTTGGGAGGGGGCATGAGAGTCTCACTATGTAGCCCCAAAACTTACTCAAAGTTGACCAAGAACTCAAAGATCCATCATCTCTCAGTCTCCCAAATGCTGGGGTTAAAGGCGTATGTGTACTGCCATACCCAGCATTCAAATTATAATCTTAAATATATAAAAATCCAAAATAAGAGCACACCTTTTTTTGTTGGTTTTGTTGTTGTTGTTTGTTTGCTTGTTTTTGCTTCTCCAGACCATTGTTAGAAAGGTTGATAGAAATTGACCTTGTATAGCCAGGTGTGGAAGTCTATGCTGAAATCCTAGCACACTGGAGGCTAACACAGAGTGTCAATGTCTGAGACTAGCCTGAACTTCCTAACAAGTTTGAGACCAGACTGGGCTACATGGTGAGACTTTATCTCAAAAAAAACTTCAACCATAAAAAGGGAGGAGAGGCGTTAAAATGACAGAACAATACATTTCATTTTAGGTACTATTTACCTTAACATTATTTAAAGTGGCTTAGTGGTAGTGTTTACCTAGCATGTACAAGGCCTAAATTTGATTTCTGAATAGAAAATATCCACCATGGGTTTGTACGCTGAAGAGTTGGTCCCCAGCTGGTGCTGTTTTGGGAGGTGGTAGAAACTTTAGGAGGCAGTGCCTGGCCAAAGGAAGCAGGTCACGGGACGCATGTCATATGAAGGGTATCTTGTCTCTGGCCCCCTCTCAGTCTCTTTCTGCCTCCTGGTTGGATGAAGTGAGCAATCATGTTCTGTCTCATACTCCAGCCACCATGATGCCATGCCTCATTGTAGGCCATAACAACAGGGCCAGCTGAAACTTTGGAAACCATGAGCCAGAGACAATAAATCTTTCCTCCCTACTCACAATGGTCCTCTGAAAGCCAGATATGACACTGTACATCTGTAATCCTGGCACTCAGAGACAGAGGCAAGAGGGTCATGGCAAGTTTATCTCATCACACTTATGTACAACTGACCTCCTATCACAAGAAGTAGGAGTGTGATCTTTCAATCTTTTTTCTTATGTGTATGAGTGTTCTGCCTATATGTATGTATGCCTGTGTACCACATGAACGTGTGATGCCCACAGAGGCCCAAAGAGAACACTGGATCTCCTGGAACCGCAGTCACAAGTGGTTGTGAGCAGCCGTGTGGATACTGGAAATTAAACCTAGGACCTCTGGAAGAGCAGCCAGTGCTCTTAACCACTGAGCCATCTCTCCAGCCCCCATAGTATTATTTGAAAGATCACATTCATATAGCATTTTGTTTTGTTTTGTTTTTGTTTCTCTGTGTAATCCTAGACATCCTGGAACTCTCTCTGTAGACCAGACTAGCCTCATATATCAATATATTGTTAGAACCATTCTACCATTTTCTATTTTGCCATTTCTATTCCCTGTTGTTACTCATCTCCTACTATGCCTAAGTCATAAATTATACTTTATTGTAGGTATTTATATATATGGGGAAAACATGGTAGGAAGTGTATTCTACCACAGAGTAAGACCTCCAGTGCAAGTCCTTTTTTCTTTTATTGTTTTGGTCCATTTGGTTGGTTTTTGTTTTTTTGTTTTTGTTTTTGTTTTTTGTTTTTTTCAAGACAGAGTCTCTCTGTGTAAAAGCCCCCAGCTGTCCTGGAACTCACTTTGCAGACCAGGCTAGCCTCTGTCTCCCAAGTGCTAGAGCTAAAGGCATTCACCCACCACAGCCTGGCCCAAGTCCTTTTTTCTTGAACAATATGTATTTCTATATGGGTATCTGTATTTATACTTCAACTTAGGTTTCTGCTTATTTGTTTTGATTTGTAGTGGTAGTGAGGACTGAACCTGGAAGTTACATATGTACTCTTGTTCCCTTTCCTTCTCCCACTCTGACAAGGTTTTATGTAGTTCAGGCTGGCCTAACACTTGCTATGTAGCAGAGAGCATCTTCCTGTCTTTACCTCCCACGTGCATGTCATAGTGTCCTGCCTCCAGTTAGATTCCTAATGCACTACATATCTAAAACCATCTCAGAGTTTATGTTTCACAATGCATAGTTTATACCTCTGCCCTCAATAATATTCTCAATCTCCTAAACTGCTTCCACTCCCCAATGGCTCAAGCCATATATTTAGCAAAAATAATCCTTGATTCCTTTCTTTTTGTTTTGTTTTATTTTGCTTTTTAAGACAGGGCTTCTTCCTGTAGCCATGGCTGTCCTGCAGTGAGCTCTAAAAACCAGGCTGGTCTCTGCCTCCAGAGTGCTGGGATCAAAAGAGTGAAGCACCACCCTGAGATTCCTTACTTTGACTGTGATGGTCTTTGAAACCATCATTTAGCCTTATCCTCTCATACAGATGTATCCTTATTCCCTCCACCTCTATCTCCTCTGTCGCCTTCAAACCACATCTCCAACTTCTTGCTTTCTTTTGTTCTTCTTTTAAGATGTTTTTCTATTTATTTATTTATTTATTTATTTAATTTCATGCGTATGTATGATGCACGTATGTGGACGTGTGCATTCCATGCTGTGCACATGGGGTCAGAAAACAACTTAAAGCAATCTAGTCTCTTTTTTCTATCATGTAAGGTCTGGGTATTAAACTCAAATCATCAGCCTTGACAGCAAGTTCCTTTACCCCCAAACCATCTTGCTGGTCCCTTTATTCGTATTCAGTCATTATTCATTCACTATTCATTTCCTAATTAGACTTTGAGATCATGAAAACAAAGCATATTTTATATACAACAAAACATCAGCAGAGTGCTTTTTACATGGGAACTTTTAATAAATATAGAGTGAAAAAAAAGATAAATATAATACACATACAGTTCAGTACTATCTGCAGTTTCAGGCTCCCATTTAGGGTCTTGGAATATATCCCCAGTGCATAATGGCGATTACTCCACCGGTTTTCTTTAGCTAGCTAGCACTCTCAGTCTCATCCATGGACTTCTCTCCTGCTCACTTGTTTCATGTCATTGTTCCTCCTGGGTTGTGTCACATCACCAGTCTTCTATTCTACTCACTGTGTCTAGGTTTATCCAAGCTCATAGCTTCAACAGCTATAACTAATTCTATTAAGGAATTCTCTCCCAAATTATATAGTTAACTGCCACATGAATATTCCATGGGTATTTTAACTTAAAAACTTTTAATGACTCTATAGCTTTCAACAAGAAGTTCTACTTCCTTAGTAATGCATTCAAGGACTCTTATGACCTAGTCCCTCACCTTAATAGAGGCACCCTCTTTACATACGCTCTATTCCATCTGTATCTGCATGCTTGCTTCTATCAAGAGGTAAGCCAATATCATGGATCTCTGCCTCATACATGCTCAACCCAGATGTCCCTCTATAACACCCCCCACAAAGCCATACTTCCTAGCTCAATTAACTGTCTTTCAGAAAAGTTACTCAATCTCCCAAAGTCTGATTTCAACTCAACTCCCACTGCATCCTAAGCACACTTTTATCTTGACACCTTTGTATTGACTTTAGACTATATTTTTAACAATTTATTTTTATTTTATGTGCATTGATGTTTTACCTGCATGTATGTCTGTGTGAGGGAGTCAGGTCCCCTGGAACTGGAGTTACAGACAGTTGTGAGCTGCCATGTGGGTGCTGGGAATTGAACCTGGGTCCTTTGAAAGAGTAGTCAGCACTCAACCACTGACCCATCATTCCATCCCCACTTTAGAATACTATTACGAAAGCAGGTATGTGTATTATTTAGCAAACAAACAAACAAACAAAATCAATAAATATCCTGTATACTAACTAGTGTAAACCAAACTACTGCTAGTTCTTTAAAACAGTAGACTGGGCCAGGCACTGGTGGCAGATGCCTTTAGTCCCAGCACTCAGGAGGCAGAGGCAGACAGATCTCTGTGAGTTCGAGACTAGACTGGTCTACACAGAGAGTTCCAAGGCAGCCAGGACTGTTACACAGAGGAAACCATGTCTCGAAAAGAACAAAGATAGATAGATAGATAGATAGATAGATAGATAGATAGATAGATAGATAGATAGACAGACAGACAGACAGATAGATAATAAAAAAATAAACAAATGAGTAGACTTACCATTTCAGCACCTGGAATACTCAAGTCCATAATACACAACACCTCCTTCCCACAAATAAAAAGTACCTACAAAAAACAATTCATGATGAGACAAGCAACTAAGAATGAAAATGGACATTCTCTATACCTGCCCAGAACTCTTTCCACATCCCTTCCTCCATCAGGGGTCAGCTTCCTCCTTAAGAGAACACAGGCTATCATCAAATAATGCCATCAAACAATGAAGAGACTCTAAGTAAACAAACTTGTGCTGCTGATAGGAACCAGGTCGAATCCTCAGCAGGAGAAATGAGGCCCATATACATTTTACGTACAGGAAAGGCCCAGCTATGGTCAAATTCCAACCCTCATGGCCACCTTCACCATACAAGTTCTATTATATTGTCATATGAGCCAGTAACACCCACCCTCACAGGCCATTTCCAGAACATCAACTCCAAAAAGCCCTACCTAATAACAAGAAAACTGAATAGACAGAAATTAGATGTCAAAGAATATTTTATATTCAGGCTTAGATAATTTTCATCTATTAGAACCAATGTCTCTGTTCTTTTTCTACTAAGTAAGCTCCCAAATTACTATTTAATTGCTTTTTTTATTATATTTCAATGCAACTCAGATCATATTTTTCAAGCATTTTGTTATACCTTAAACCAGTACATGGCGAAATGACAAATAAGCAAGCAATTACAGTGTGATTAAGAGAACACAGAGTACTAAGGAAACATGGGGCTTGTATTTCCCAGTCTTGTGTCAAAGAGATCTTTTAGTAGAGATCTTTAGTAGAGTACCACCCACACTGGGACATGGCAGACAAGTATGACTAACAAACAAAAGTGAAGGTAACTAGGGAAGTAAGGAGGCATTCAAGACAGAAAAAGCTTCTGTAATAATGCCTAGATTTAAAGAACTCAGCATGTTAAAGGGACTGAGTAAGTGACTGAGTAAGACTAGCTCACTGAGGGGAAAGGGAAGGGCAAGGGAGGATAAAGTTCATCTGAAGTCCAATTATGAGGATCCTGAAAGCCACATTTAGTTCATGAGCAATGAAGAGAAAAGTAAAAAAAAAAAAAAACAAAAAACAAAAACCCACAACCATCAAGGCAGTGGTAGCATACACCTTTAGTCCCAGCACTTGGAAGGCAGAGGCAGGCAGATCTCGGAGTTCTAGGACAGCCAGGGCTACACAGAGAGACCTGTCTCAAATAAACAAAAACAAACAATCCCACAATCAAGTTACTTGCTCAACTCAAATATGTTAGAACAATGGTTCTGGCTACAGTGAAAACACACAAAAACCAACGGGATGACCAGTGAAGAAGGTATTACAGCAAACAATTTGAGATAATGTTAACTATGGAATACAATGGCAACATTAAGGATAAGGAAACATATCCAAGAGATTATCTGAGAAACAATCCAATGAGGCTCAGTGATTGACCACAAGTAAAATGAAAAGGAATACATGGAATAGCTTATATTTCTGCCACATAGTGTATACATATATGCACTACCTAGTTTAATCTCCTAGAGATAGGAGATGGAAAAGACAGTCCTACATACTTTTTTGGTGTGAGGATGGGATAGCTGATGATGACTACAGCCTTGGGATATGCAGAGTATGAATCACCTGAAAGAATATCCAATGGGCATGTCATTAAGACAGATGTCCAGATACCGGAAAAGAGCTTTGGGCTAAATAGTTACACAATTATCAGTACATACATAATAACAGCAGAAAATCCTGGCCAGGGATGGTAGCTTTTTGAGGTAGGATTTCCAGCTCAGACTGTGTAGCCCAGGCTAACCCTGAACTTATTGTGGCAGTCTTCCTGCCTCAGCTTCCCAAGTCCTGAGATAACAGGTGGGAACCACCACTCTCTGCTTGTTTTTGGGTTTAGTAATCCTATTTTAATTACAATTTAAATTCTGAAACAAAATAATTTCTAGACTAGATTTCTCTTGCAGTTCTCTCATTATCTATTGGGACATTTAATATGATATAGTTTTTATCAGGAGCAAGACCCAAGACCATCCATCCTCAGTCACATACTGAATTCAAGGTCAGTCTGGGCTACATAACACTGTGTCAAAAAACAAAAGTGTAGGAACCAACAATCCACATTTAAAACAATGAACTGTTAACCATCAGTCTAGGTGTTTTCAGTGAGCCTGGCAATACTAACCAGCTTCAACAGGAGCAGCAATGTAGGATATCTGACTGGTTATTCCATTGATCAGTAGTCATAAAAATCCAGCTGACTCATCAATTTAATGTCCCGCCGAAATCAATGAAGTATTCTTTTAATTTGTTAAGTTCTGAATAGAATCGATTAACTGTAGTCTAGATATACTAATAATTACTGGACAGCAATGAGCTCTGAGCTCTGGGGTAAGAAGAAAAGTACCTCCAGCTTCCTGAAGGCCTTTCTTCTAATCGATGCAAAACCTACCCTGGGCTGAAGACCTCCTGAGGACAGGCAGGAGGATACAAGTAAATCCAATAACCACTATCCTTAACCATTTTTAAAATCGTATTACCCTTATACAGAGGGAAACTAAAGTGACAGAAGGAAAAATGTTCAGGTGAGAATCCAATATATCTTATTTCATCCACATAAGACATATTTGTAGATGTTGGTAACTGACCCAACAATGACATGTCAGTTTACTTGGAATATTTTTTTCATGCTAGCACATAAAATATCTTATAATTGATAGGCTAAATGGATTTTTGAAAATGTAGTTATTTTCTGGGTATCAAAGATTTAGGGCAGGCACGATGGGGTTTGCCTTTAATCCTAGCTTAGGAGATAGAGGCAGGTGGATCTCTATGAGTTGGAGGCCACCCAAGGCTAGCTACATAGTGAGACCCTATCTCAGATAAAAAGCAAATTAAGTTCTAGTTTCAAAGGCCCATGGAAATGTGTTAAAAGGTTAGAATCATAAAAATGGGTGACTTTTAGTAATTTGAATGGTTCCCAGTCTCTCCTTATCTGTAAAACAAGATTATAACAATGCATGCAAATTTTTCAGAATGTGATGAATTTAAATTAAACACAAATATTACACATAAAGTCCTTACCACAGTACCTGGCATCAGTACCTGTGTGATTTTATTGCCATGATGATGAAGACGATAAAGGGAATGAGGTATTACTCTGCCTAGCATAGGGAGTATCAAAACTTCAATCTCAATTCCTACACAAACTATTTTCAATCCAATGAGGCTCAGTGATTGACCACAAGGTTCCTTTGTATATCAAAAGGCAAGGATAATCAGGATTAATAATATAGAGTTTTTTTATTTTGTTTGGTTGGTTGGTTGGTTGGTTGGTTGGTTTTTCCAGACAGGGTTTCTCTGTATTGCTTTGGAGGTTGTCTCCCTCTGTAGACCAGGCTGGCCTTGAACTCAGAGAGATCTGCCTGCCTCTGCCTCCTGAGTGCTGGGATTAAAGGGATGAGCCATCAACGCCTGGCAATAATGGAGGTTTTAAAAGAATTTTAAAAACACATTTACAATGATAGTAGTTAGCCTCTAATTGTGTACAAGATACAAGCCTTTGTCATTTTTCTATGAAGTTTTTCTATGAAGTACTGTACTGTCACTGTCTCCCCTTCACAGCGACTGAAGCCAACAAGTGCACAGACCCGCTGAGTACTGTATGCTAATTTGCAGGGGAGGCAGGTCTGCTACTGCTTTCCAGGTTGGTGTTTTGCTTTTTCCTCGTTAACTAGATCACTGTATCTCTGCAGAGAAGCAGCAGCCATTTCTTTCTAATTCTTCCCACCATCTCCACCACTGGAGCCCCCATCCTCGCTGAACATTTAAATAATACGTTGGCATAGTAACTGAAAATTGACTTCATTTGTGACCTTTAACAACAACAACAAAAAAAAAATCGGCTGAAAGAAAACTGAACCACACTTATCAAAGCACAAAACGCATATTTATATCCCTTTAAAATACGTAAGGATTATCTCAGGGAAAACTGAACCATAGGAGTTCAAATGAGTTGCAGTCGAGAGCTAATCTGAAAGACAACAGTGGGAGTGCTATCTTTAAAGAACTGCAAAAGCGAATATTGTTATCAAAGGATAACGTATTAAAATAAATAAGTGGGAGCAGTGAGGCAGCGGCAAATCAGTCATTGTTTTCTAAAAGGCCAGGTTATCTCCGGGATTTTCTTCTCGGAGCTCAACCAATCCCCACCTTTTCTGAGTTAACCAGTCTCCAGGCAAGCCGCGCTTCCTGATTGGCTCGGAGGTATGGAGTAGAAAAAGCAGCCAATCCTTCCCGATTCAGAACTGTGCTATGGAGACATTACAACCACTGCATGGCAAGAATGTGTACAAACCTGTCGGTGCAGCAAATTCCAGCTCCTACTCCTAAAGACAGTTGCGGAAGGATTCCCTAGAGCCAGCCAGCTTTAGCTCAAATATGGCATCGACTTAAAAAAAAAAATCCCTGCGGCTCTCTTTTCTGGGGGAATCAAAGTGTAACCAAAAAGCGCAAACGGGATAAACTCTGCCCTCGGGATGACTCACTCACTCAAAGCCCGGTTTCCAGAGAGCTCGCACTGGGTCAGGGAGAGCGGGAGGGAAAGTTAGGGCTGGGAAGGGGCCGGGGTAGCAGGCGCACACTCCCCGAGGGAGGCCAGCCCGCCGGTGTAGAGCGAGCGTGCGTGCGTGCGTGTGTGCTTTGGGAGTGAGTAAATAAACACCTCTACTAGCACTACGTGCCCGGGCGGGCGGCCCAAGTTCCCAGAAGGCTCGGCCTGGGAAACGGCGGAAGGTTGGCGGGAGCGCGGGGTCAAGTCGGGGCGAGAAGGCACCGGGAGAGCCCCGGGGGCGGGAGGGGTGTGTCGCGGCCTGGAGGCCCGCCAGGCGCTGAAGGCCCGGGAAGCGGCCGCGGCGCCCGCCTTCTCTCGGCCTCGGGCCGCGCGCCAGGGCCCGCCTCCCGCGACGCCTCACTCCCCTTCCGCCCGGCGCCCGGCCCGCGCCTGCCCGGGCTCCGCGTAGCTCGTCGCCCGCCTCGGGCCCTCCTCTGGGGCTCCGCGCTCGCGGGATCCCACACACACACTCCTCTTTTCCTCGCTGTCCCCCTTCTCCCCCGGTCCCGTCGCCTGCCTCCCCCCGCCTCCGCCCCCGCTCTCCGTCTTTACCTGCCGCGGGAAGGAGCGGGACGTCGAGGCCCGGGCCGCGTCGTCGAGTGAGCGCCGCGGGTCCGCAACCCTTTCCCGCCGTCGCCGCCGCCACTGCGCGCTCCGGCGCGGCGCGGGGCTGGCGAGCAGCTGTGGCCGCGGTGGGGGGGGAAGACGCAGCAGCGGAGCGTGCGGAGCGGGATCACACTGCCGCTCTCCGTCCGACCCGGGAAGAGCAGCCTCGCCGGAGCCCTCCGCGCGCAGGAGCCCGCCGCGAGAGGGCGGGTGGGCGGCCGCGTGGGGAGGGGTCTCGAGGCCGCCGCAATGGCTGCCACGTAGCCAGGTGGATCGTCGCTCTCCGCCCCCGCCCGGGCTCAGGGCCGTGACCTCTGCTACACAATCCCCCGGGCTCCTCCAGAGTGCGTCGGCCCACGCCGAAGTGCGGGCCCGCAACCCGGGCCCACCGGTGCTGGCACCACGCCGGCTCCCTAAGAGAAGTGAGTCCCGGGCCTGGCGGGCGGCGCAGCCTGGGACCCGCAGCCCCTCGGGCTCTCCCGGAAGCTTGCAGCGCTTCCCTCGTCCCCTCGGGCTCCGGGGAAGAGGGCGGGCGCGGGTCCCTTCGCGGTGACGCGGGGCCCGCTAAAGAGCCCCGGGGCCAGGGCAAGCCCTTCCCTCTCTCCCGAACCCGAAAAGCAAAACAAGGTCGTTTTTTGGCCCGGGCAGCGAGGGAGGAACTGGGAGCTGGGGCGGGCCGGGCTGCAGCTGCGAGGTCGGCGGGGCGAGGCGATGGGGCCCGCGCTGCCCCCACGGGGGCCGCTCGCTCGGGGCAGACAGGCGGCGGCGGCGCCCCGCGGGAACAAAGGGCCCCGCGGCCGCAGCGACTCGGACGGAGGCTGCCGGCACCCGGCCCGCGCCGCCAACGTACGGTCGGAACACGCTGGCCCGAGCCCAAAAGAGCCGCGGCCTTTGCCCCTGTGGGGCTGGAGTTTTCAGGTGCCAAGAAAAAGCAACAGTGTTCCCTTCCCTCTTGCGATCCAGGGTTATTAGCCCTTCCCTTAAGCCCGCTCCATGTTTTCCTTGCTGGACTCTGACTTCCCTGTTTAATTTGTTCTGTCCTGACACGAAATGATCGGTGCTTTCAGAGTACAAAAGTGTCTCACACTAGCCTTCTGATACTGGCCCTTTCGATTTTTTTTTTCTTTTCTGTTTTCTTCAGGAGTTTCCTCTTTCTTTGCAATTACTTTGTAGTCTTTCACTGCCCCACCCCCCGCCGCAGCAAAAATAACCTCATGATAAAGTATTCATCTACATCAAAGAGACAGATTATCTGTCAATGCTGTTACGGCAATTACTTAAACTGAATGTAAATTTGGAGAGAATACAATTGAAAATTTTCCCTTCCTTTAGGTCTGGTTTGAACATTCACAATGAGAAGATGGGCTACTGGGTTTTTTTCTAGAAGAGTACATTTAAGCACGGACCTTAGGATGGTAAATTTTCTGAAAAATCTACACAGAGAAGAATATAAAAGGATTTTTTTTTCATTTTCTTTTTGTCTTTTTTAGAGATCTTGAGTTTCAGTGTTGAAAAAAATGCTACGCAAACACCTTTATTAAGGCGTTTTCTAAATATCATAAAAATGTTAATCATAATCCCAAGCATAAATATCTATTGCTGAGAACCTAACATTAACTCTGCTTCCGGGCAGTTATTAGGAGGCTAATAGCTAATATATGCCACTTTTGAAATGAAAAAACCTTAGTAATTATAAACTTCAAACAAATCTAGAAAATTTATATTAATTTTGTTCAGCTGAAATATGCTCAACATGATAAAAACTTAAGTTCTTGATTTTCTTTTGAACATCTGTTAAAGATTTATCACATCTTAAGTCTGAACAATAAAAAAGGAATTAACATTAGAGAATATATTTCAAGGCAAACGCCATACAAACTGAATTATTTTTGCTTACTATTTCAAAAGAAAATGTCAACCCCATAAAATCCTGAAAATCAGACATAAAGAACAAAGCAATCTTTACCAGCGTTCACAATGCCAGGCTTGCTTTATGAATAGTTACAAGGTTCCTGGTTCCTTATTGGTTCACATTCTAAACCAATAGGAAAAGTACAACACATCTTTCAAAGGGGGAGAGAGCACTGGAATAAATGGATTGTTTATCACATTCATTCTCTTTCAAGCTCATGTGTCCTGTAATTTCAAAGAAGAAATGTAAGATTTTTTTGAATTACTGATGGGTGCTACTCCTCATGATCCACCCTCTGCAGAGTTCCAGTTGACTCTAGTATAATTGGCTATAATTAATTATGTGAAAGTAATGTTTCTTTAAAATACTAGGTGAATGTGAAGAATGGCAAAAATGCCTACTAATAATTTATTAATGAGGTAAGTCCACAGATTTTAGTTAAGAGACTAACCTTTAAGGAAATAGTGAAATTTGTAAATGTTTTGGAAAATAGCATCGAATTTTGTGAATAAAATTGCCAAGGCATCACAAATCTATTACTCTCTTTCTCTGGAGCCACTTTGGACAGATGTAATGGATAAATTCTAAACCTGCTTGTTTATATTTGCATTTAGAACCTAAGTATGATTTCATTCCAACTAAAGTAACCTTTGGCACCTTTATATTCCTCTGCCCTTGATTTACAGCATTCTGGTTAATTCTAGTTATTTACATATTGTGTGATCTCCCTTACTGGGTTATCAATTCCTGGAAGATAAATTGTTTCCTGCTCAAGCTGTTTTCCTCACTGCCAAACCCAGATACTTGTACAACATAAGCAATGTGCTGAGTGAAAGCTGGAGTAAGCATGCCCTATGACAGCAGATGGCAAATCAAAAGAAAATATGTCTGGTTTTTCTTCCTTACTTACATAATAGCTGATCAATTGTTTTCATTCCCAATTAACACTTCAAATTGTTGCTAGGATGTTATTAAAAGAAAATAAAACAACATACACTGAAATCCTGTGTCTTATTTCAGGTCTCATATGGGCTGGGTTGTAGCTCAGTAACAGCGCCCACTCTGGCTTAGTGTGTGAAGCCTTGACGCTACAAAAACTTCTTAACACACTCAGACAATGGTAGTTCTGCCGCCTTGGAGAATTTAGTACCCCAAACTCCCGTTTCCTCAACTTTCAGTTGAAACTCATAGTATCTCTAGTCTTTGATTAATTAAATAATGAACACATGCTAGAAGCTCAATAAATTATTATAGATATGTTGGGCTCAGTCATGAAAAAATACAATTTTCTACAATTATTTATAAAAGGAAGATAGAATCACTTAAAGTTGTCAGGAGTTGGGGACAGATACAGTCAATGGGTAAAGTGTTTGCCATGAAAGTGTAAGGGCCAGATTTCAAATCCCCAGGACATAGATTAACAGCAGTTATGGAAACCTCCCTATAATCAGAACACTCAGAAGGTGGAGATATGATCCCTCCTGCAAATAGCCACATCAGTGAGCTCTAGGTTCAAGGGAGAGATCCTGCCTTAATACACACAGTGGAGAGGAATGAAAATACCTCATGTTGGCTTCTAGCCACAAACATGCATGCACCCACACAAATGTGAACATGCATACAAGCACACATGCAAATCAGAAAAGACCATGATGAAACCCATTACCTTGTATCCTAACCTACAAAATTAACTTTTAAAATTCAGTGAATGGGCTAAAGATGGTTAGTGGATAAAGTGCTTGCTGTGTCAGCATGAAGAATAGAGTTCAGGTTTGCAAAGCCTACATAAAAGCTGGGTAGATGTGGTGTCCCTCTGTGATCCATGTACTCAGCAGGCCAGACTAGTCCAATTGAGTTCTGGGCTCAAGAGACTCATTAAATAGCATGAGAGTGATCAAGGTCAATTTTGGTCCTGTGTATACACATTCCCACCACACACACACACACACACACACACACACACACACACTCACCCATACAGTACAAAGAAAAAAAAATGTCCTGAATAAAAGACTGAACACTATGAGCATCTATCAGAAGAGATTTTGTGTGGTAGAATATTATCTTAAGGTGTGTGACTTTTGTCCATGCTGCATTTGTTTAACTCAGTGAAGCTGTGATTCTTTGCTTGTCCAATAAAACACCTGATGGTCTAATAAAGAGCTGACCAGCCAATAGCAAGGCAGGAGAGCAAGGATAGGCAGGGCTGGCAGGCAGAGAGAAAAATAGGAGGAGCAAGAGCCCCAAAAGAGGACATCAGGGGCCAGCCACACAGTCATACAGCTACACAGCTACACAGCAATCCATGGAGTAAGAGTAAGATTTACAGAAGTAAAAGAACAGGAAAAGCCCAAAGGCAACAGGGAGACAGGATAATTTAAGATAAGAAAAGCTGGCTAGCAACAAGCCAAGGCATTCATAAGTAATAATAAAACTCCATGTGTGGTTTATTTGGGAGCTGGGTGTTGGGACCTCAAAAAGACCAAAAAGAGCAAAAACAATTTTGTTTCCTATTTTTAAGATGTATTTTTCTGTGTATTGTACATGTCAGGTGCATGCAAGCACCCTCCAAGGCCAGACACAGGTATCGGAGTCCCAGGCACTCAAGTTGTAAGCCGTCCAACATCCTGGTAGGCAAATTTGAGTCCTTTGGAAAGCAATAAGCTCTCTTCAACCAGTGAGCTATCTCTCTAGCCCCCTGTTTTTGTCCTTTTTTTGTTGGTTGGTTGGTTTTGTTTGTCAAGACAGGGTTTCTCTGTGTTACCTTGGTTGTGCTGGAACTCACTCTAGCCTGGGATGGCCTTGAGCTCCCTGAGATCTGTCTGCCTTGCCTGGGATTAAAAAGGAGTGCTCCACCACTGCCCAGCTTTGTCTTCATTTTAAGATAGGTTGTCAATAATTAACCCAAGTAGGCCTGGAATTCATGGTCTTCTATCTCTGCCCCCTGAATGCTGGGGTCACAGGCATACATTTCCCCACCCAGCCAGAGGAGTTACCAATAAGAACTCTGACATGAGTGAAACCTCATGAAAAACACAAAACTTAGTATGTCTCTCCTCAGAAACATAGCACTCACCACTATGCTTGCTTTTTTCAAAGTTGTGAGAAAATACACAAAGGATAAGGAAATTAAAATAGGTGATTTAAAAATAGGCTTTCTCAAAGTTATGAAAAAACAGAGTAAATACCATATGTGTTTGTTAAACTGGAGAGCTTTTCTTAGTCCTCTGTGCTTTTCCTCTTAATTCATAGAGCCTTTAAGATACTCATATGATAATGAACTTTAAGAGAGAGTTGTAGTAATAAATACCTGCAAACTTATTTGACTACAACCAAGTGTCTCTGGCTTTATTCAGATTGTATTCAGGAAGAAACATTTATCTATTCATTTGATAGTCCATGCTTCCAGATCCTGCTACTCAGGCCAGGCCCATCAGCATAGGCCTGAAACCCCAGCTATTTGCAAAGCTGAGACAGAAAGATCTTTTTTGGGGGGTGGGGGTTGAGACAGGGTTTCTCTGTGTAACAGCTATAGCTATTCTGGAACTCACTCAGTAGACCAGACTGGCCTTGAACTCACAGAGATCTAGGCACTCTGCCTCCTGAGTGCTGGGATTAAAGGTGTACACTACCACACCCCAGCTCAGAAGGATCTAACTTCAAGTCTGGCCCAGGCAACTTCATGGGCCCTGTCTCACAATATAAAGACCAATGTAGAGGGCTGGGATGCAGGTTAGTGGTGGAGCACTTGCCTAGGATGCATGAGACCATAGAGCCACTCCCCAGAAATATTACAATGATGATATCCAGCCAGCCACTCCTGCAGAAATGGACCTGAAACAGGCACTCTTGAGAAACAGACGTTTGTTTTACCCAATCTCTCAACATGAATAGACAAGCATGCAACAGACTCTAATCTTAAAAGGACAGAAATGGGATTGGTAAAGATTATTTAAAAAAATAAAAACCAGCTAGGTATGCCAAGGATAGTGCCCTCATTTCTGGGATAAGCTCTGAATTTTTGTGAGAACTTTATGATAAGCCATATCTCAGACTGGAGACATGGCTATGATTATATTGCCTGCTTTATATAACTATGAATTTTCACATCTTGGCAGGGGATATATAGCTCAGTGCTTAACATGTCCACCACCACCATCACCTTTAACCAGGAAGGAAACTATATTGTTGTGAGATATTTATACACTGTTAAAATAGATTGCTGTGATTAGTATAAAAGACAAATAAATGGCCAATAGGTAGGTAGGAGGTATGGGCAGGACTTCTGAGTGGAGAAAGAAAGGAATCTATGTGGGCAGGGGACACCAGGAGACACAGAGAGGGAACAGAAGGTGCAAGATGGGAGAGAGGTAACGCCATGAGATAGAACATAGATTAATATAAATGGATAAATTTAAGTTATAAGAGGTAGTTAGGAACAAGCCTAAGCTATAGGCTGAGCTTTTATTTTTTAAAGATTTTATTTATTATGTCTACAACATTCTGCTTCCATGTATACCTGCACACCAGAAGAGGGCACCAGATCTCATAATGGATGGTTGTGAGCCACCATGTGGTTGCTGGGAACTGTACTCGGGACCTCTGAAAGAACAGCAGGTGCTCTTAACCTCTGAGCCATCTCTCCAGCCCCCCCCCTTTTTGAGCTTTTATAATTAATAATTCTTCATGTTGTTATTTGGGAGCTGACTAGAGGGACAGAAAAAGACTTGTTACATATGGTGTCCAACGTGAAAGCTTGAATATTCACAAAAGGCCTGAGAAAGCTGTCTCTTGGGTAGGCTTGGTGTACAGAGGTGAGACTCTTTTAAGAGGCCCGATTGTACAGCTGAGCACTTAAACAGCCAGCATTTAGTTTTCGTTTGCTGAGAGAAAAAGTTTTAAAAGATTTTAGTTCACAGAGAGAAGTTTCCCACAGGCCTTGGCCCATTACAAGGAAGTTGGCCCCAAACCTGGGCACATCCTATGGTTTAGACGGGGGCAATCGCCAAGACAACCCTCTTTGGGTCACACCTGGCTGGCCAACAGACAATCAAGGACTTTTCAGGGTACGTTCTGTGGTTTTTCCTTTGTAGAAAAGCAGGTCACACCTGGGTGACCGCTCTAACATGAGATCATACTCTGTAATCAATCACTTTGTGCCCTTGCCTGTATGCTGATCTGCGGTTTTTTCCTATATAAGGACTTGCACACCATGCTAGAGTGTACAGCTTTCCTGATATTGCTGACACCCGAATGTGCATTTGTTCAATAAACCCTCTTGCTTTTGCAGCTCTTGGTCTGGTTTCTGAGTCTCAGGGGCTCCTTGGGATCCTGAGGCCCTTAGGGGTCTGGGGGTCTTTCATTAGTACAAACTCCTGCTTCAGGCAGACACAACAAATTCCCAGAGCTGGGCCTGGCAATGTGGCTCCAGCCAACATGAGAGTAGGCTGTCAGGGAACTGAGAGGGGGAGGGCAGAACCAGCCACATGCTAAGCAAAGCCCTGCAGCAGTAGCCTAGCAATTTAAGATTTGGCTTGTGTGGTCAGAGGAGGCTGCAGATGCACAAAAATAAATTAATTTAATTAAATAACAAAGGAAGGTGCTGGCCAACCTCTGAACAGATTACAGTGTGTTTAAAAATGTACTTAGATGCTAAATAAAGAAAAAGAAAATGGGTATAAAAAGAATAAGTGATGGGCTGGGAGGGTGGTGGTGCTACACACCTTTAATTCCAGCATTCAGGAGGGAGAGGCAAGTAGATCTCTGTGAGTTCGAGGCCAGCCTGGTCTACAGAGTGAGTTCAGGACAGCCAGGGCTGAACCTAGAAACACTGTCTCAAAAAAAAAAAAAAAAAAAAAAAAAAAAAAAAAAAAAAGAAAGAAAGAAAGAGCCACGTAAGGATGGAAATACACAGGGCAACTGGATCCTGTATGGTGCTTTGTTAACTTTGAATTTTTTTAAATGCTGATGTACAAAAATCAATAGCTTAAGCCGGGCAGTGATGGTGCACACCTTTGGGAGACAGAGGTAGAGGCAGGAAGCTCTTTCTGAGTTTGAGGCCAGCCTGGTCTACAAAATGAGTTCCAGGACAGCCAGGACCATTACACAGAGAAATCCTGTCTCAAAAACAAACAAAACAAAACAAAACAAACAAACAAAAATGACTGCTGAGAGACATTGGATTATGGCAACTGAAGGGGAAGCCGTAGCCACGCCTACTTAGGGGCTGGCTACAGGTGTGTCTGACCACGCCTGGGAGTGAGAGTTTCAGGTGGCTGGGCACTTTCATTTTTCCCTTTCGGCTTGCTGTATAGACTGCTGCCATGCCGGCTGGCTAGGTCACTCTGTAAGTCAGGCTTTTTCCCTATTAAATACCCTTATATTTCTACCTGGCTCCGTATTGGTAATTTCTCACAATAGGAAACTGCTAAGTTAAACCAAGCTATATATTTTTAAATGCTTAACTTCAAAATGGAAGTCAAAAAAGATGTGTTGGGAGAGAGGTTATGCCTTTGTTTGCACAGGAAGAAAGTTATGGTTCTTTTCAAATTAATGAAGATCAGATTTGACTGGGGGAGACCTCCTGGAAATCTTGGCTAAAACATAAAAAAGAAACCAAGAAAGACTACAGGACAAATGATGTATATGCTGATTCCCTCTACATGAGAATAGCCCTGAGACTGTATGTTTTCAGGGGATAAAAAGGACCAGACACCAATAAAGACAAGTAGTCCAGGTGATCCAGCCTCTCAGAATGCCTATTAGTTTCCTCAAAATTCTGCATCCAGAACAACTTCAAAGCCACTAGCTGAGATGGTTCAGCCTCACGGACTATCTAGACAAGACTTCAGATAAGCTCTATATTTTCCCATCACACAGAGACTAAACAAAAAATAATACAGCTAGCTCTTACAGGACTTGACCATTATTCCAATTTTCTCAGAATCCCCTAAAGATAGTCACCATCAAACAATAGGAAGCAATCTTGAGAACATGATACCCACATTCCCAAGAGGTGGGGTGGATGGTTTGGGGTCATTCAATGGGTTATGAATGTTTATCATTATTTAAGGAAGTGTTTACAAGTTGTTATTGGTAGTGATGAGGAAAAAAAGTTGAATAAAGGAGATTAGATTCAGAGATCTCTTTATGAAGAGAAAAAAGGGATATAGTATAGAATGATGGGATGAATGGGTGGATTGTTGAGTCTACATTTGAACAACCACTAGTCTCAAATATTTTACGTGGTATGGATTTTTGTATAGTTATACAAATTTAAGGTTATTTTTGTTATACTATATATATGTTCCTATTCCTGTTTAAGGAATTGTATCTATGCAACTCATTTAAAATATAATGTAAAATTTCTAGTCCTGCAGGGCATTGGTGGCACACGCCTTTAATCCCAGCACTCAGGAGGCAGAGGCAGGCGGATCTCTGTGAGTTCAAAACCAGCCTGGTCTCCAGAGCGACTGCCAGGATAGGCTCCAAAGCTACACAGAGAAACACTGTCTCAAACCCCCCCTCAAAAAAATTTCTAGTCCTTAGAAGCTATTTAGGATAATTAAGAAATGCAGGTTAGTAGTTAGTCATCTAACAGTCAAACTTGTAGTCATGTTAGGTATGGTTTAAAGATCACACAGAAATATATTTTAAATACATGGTCTTCAAACACTTAAGAGATCTACAGAATATGGCATTTAAGATGTTTTAATAACATAAGGCTTTTCATGACAGTCAGCTATATCTGTTCCTGGCAGCAGCAATCTACTTCAAAGGAGGATGATGGGCATTGAAGAACCTCCATATGGAGTTTGCTTTCTTTGTAGAAAAGTCAGCCACTGGGCAAGAAACTGCCCTTGCCTCTACAGTATGCTGTCTGAACAAACAGG
Source organism: Cricetulus griseus (assembly GCF_003668045.3). Classification (NCBI taxonomy): domain Eukaryota; kingdom Metazoa; phylum Chordata; class Mammalia; order Rodentia; family Cricetidae; genus Cricetulus; species Cricetulus griseus. The sequence continues at coordinate 132,804,686 of NW_023276807.1, read as the reverse complement.
ACACACAAGAGGGTGGCTGCTGAACTTTGCCAAGACAAGGAAGGCTACTCCTTTAAACATTTCCTGCTGCACAAAAAAGTCTGTCAGATGAATAGATCTGTAGGCCTAGGCTGGATGCCCCAATGTTGCAGAGGAACCTTGGGTGACTGTCCAGGCAGTCAGCTGTCTCTGTCATTTCTATAGTTTTGGAAGTTGCTTGCTCTGTACTTCCTGTTTACTCAGGTAATATTATATACTTTCTCATGTCTCTGATGGAATTGAAGATAGTTGTAGTTAGTTTTCCTTGTTACCAAATCATTGTAAGTTTTTTTTGTTTTGTTTTTGTTTTGTTTTGTTTTGTTTTTTGGTTTTTAGTGCGTTTGTTTTGTTTTTTTGCTTTTGTTTTTCAAAACAGGTTTTCTTTGTGTAGCTTTGGAGCCTTTCCTGGCACTTTCTCTGTAGACCAGGCTGGCCTCAAATTCACAGAGATTCAAAGGCCTCTGCTTCTGCCTCCTGAGTGCTGGGATTAAAGGCGTGCGCCACCAACACCCGGCAAGACATGTAAAGTTTATAAGGTTGAAAAACTTAATGCTTAAGTTGTTTATCTAAGATGTTTTAAGGTCTAGAAAGATATTTTTAGGATGGTAATACAAGTGATGATAGAAATTGGTTTAGGTATAAAATGATGGACTCATCAAGATTAAATATGTAATGAGTGATTTCTTCAAATTTGACAAATATAAATGGATGGACATTGTGAGTATAATTCTTACTTGATAGTTGTTCTTATTGTATATAATTTCACTGTATGAGAGTCAAAACCTTTCCTTTTTATTTAGACAAAAGGGGGATATTGTGGGATATTTGTACACTGTGTGAAAATATATTGCTGTGATTGGTGTAATAAAAAGCTGAATGCCCAGTAGCTAGGCAAGAGGTATAGGCAGGATTTCTGGGTAGAGAGAGAAAGGAAGAGGAGGAGGAATCTAGGCACTAAGTTCAAGAGAAGCCAGGAGACATGGAGAGAAAACAGGAGGTGCACGATGGAAGAGAGGTAATGCCACGAGATAGAACATAGATTAATATAAATGGATAAATTTAAGTTATAAGATTTGGTTAGGAATAAGCCTAAGATATGGGCCAGGCTTTCATAATTAATAAGAAGTCTCCATGTAATTACTTGAGAGCTGTCAGATGAGACAGAAAAAGACTCACTACACTGTATCCTTTTTCTGCAACCTATAACCTTATCTGTGATTTTTTTTCCTCCCAAGATAGAGTCTCACTGTATTGCTGAGGCTGGTCTCAAAATCCTGATCTTCTGAAGTTGGAGATCTTCAGTGTTTAGGAGCACATAATGCTCTCACAGAGGACCTGAGTTCATTCCCACCACCCACACTGAGCAGCTCACAACAGCCTGTAACTTCAGCCCCAGGGAGTTCTAATCCTTTGTGTTCCTTAGGTGTTTACACTCGTGTGCAAATACCTACATAGACACACACACACACACACACACACACACACACACACACACACACACACACATACACACAATGGTTGTTTTAGGTCCTATCTTCCTGCCTCAACCTCTATTGTCAAGGGATTACAGGTGAGTCACGCTCACTTTTTTCCTTCTGGTACTAAGAAGTAAATCCAAGGCCTTTTGACATCTGACATTTTTTTTCTCTAATATATCTTTCATCTGAAATAATCAAAATCTTCCCAATACATTCTGTTTCCAACAATCAATCATGTGCCTGTTTCACCATTCACTTTCACTTATCTGTAACTTTACAATCCAATTCAAATGATCTTCCAGTAAAATTTTCCCAGATGTCCAAACCAATGAATTGTTTCTTTCTCCTCTATGTCTATATTCCCTCTTCTTCTGTCTTTCCATTGCAATGGTAGCTTTTTATTGGATGAGGGGGGTGGAATACATACACATACACACACACACACACACACATACACATACATACACACACACACACACACACACACACACACACACACACATATTTTTAACTAAAACTGTGAGATATTTTCCTCTAGTTAAAAGCTACACCCACAGTAACTAAAAGATATTTCTTCCTGATGGATAGTGGTGGCCCATCCCCTTAATCCCAGCACTCCAAAGGCAGAGTCAGGTGGATCTTTGTGAGTTTGAGGCTAGCTTGGTCCACAAAGTAAGTTCCAGGACAGCCAAAGATACACAGTGAAACTCTGTCTTGAAAAACTAAGAAAAAGAACCTATTTTGGGACAGGATCCAGTCAAGCCAAGCTTAATGACTTGAGTTTAAACCCAAGACTCATGCAGTGGAAAGAAAGAACCTATTCCCACAAGTTCTCTGACCTCCACATACATGTAGCATGTATATACCCATACACATCCACATATAAATAAGTATAATAAAATGTAAAGCTATGATGGTATTAAGGAAATATATTGATATTACATATTAACTTTGGGAAGTGGGGCTAGAGAGATGGCTCAGAGGTTAAGAGCACCTATTGCTCTGCCAGAGGACCCAGGTTCTCCAGTTCTACCGGATCTGACACTCCCTTCTCACCTCTGCAGGCAAAACACCCACACACATAAATTTTTTAAAAATTATGTGTTTAAAAAAACAGGGAAGTGGTAAGACTCACTATGTAACCCTGGCTAACATCAAACTTGAAGCCACTCTCAGCCTCCAAGTGTTGGCGTATACAAACATGCCAGCTACCCCTACTTTAGGCTTACAAAAGTCTGCTACTTCCTCTTGCTTTTAATTTTTGCATTAAGAATTGCTTTTTAAAATATTTATTGTGTATTTGTGTGATGACTGTGTGTGATATGTGTGTGAGTATGGATGCATGTGTGCCATGGTGAATGTGTGGCAGTCAAAGGAGAACTATGGGAGTCAGTTCTCTTCTTCCACTATGTAGGTTCCAGGAATTAAATTTAGGTCTTGATGTTAACACAGCAAACCACTGAACAGTCCTATCTGCCCTTCTTTTGCTTGTCATGTCTTAGATAGTGTCTCATGTATACTAACTCTCTATGTAGCCAAGACTATCCTTGAATTTCTGGTCTTCCGGTCTCCACATCCCAAATTCTAGGATTACAAGCCTGCATGACCAAGCCTGTCATATGTCCTGCTTAACACGAAACATGAGACTTTATGAATATCTAAGGAAGCAGTCTATCTTCTCAGCTCTATTTTTAATTTATTCATTCTTTGGTTGGTTGGTTGGTTGGTTGGTTGGTTGGTTGGTTGGTTGGTTTTTCGAGACAGGGTTTCTCTGTAGGTTTGGAGACTTTCCTGAAACTCTCTTTGAAGATCAGGCTGGCCTCGAACTCACAGAGATCCACCTGCCTCTGCCTCCCAAGTGCTGGGTTATATGTAAGAGGATTTTGTCTGAATATATTATGTACACCACATATGTATCTGGTACCCGAGGATATCAGAAAAGGGTATTGGATCCCCTGAAACTAGAGTCACATGCAGATGGTGGCAAGGCACCAGTGCAGATAGTCAAACCCCAGGTCCTCTGCAAGAGCAGTAAATGCTCTTAACTGCTGAGTCTCTTCCCTAGCCAATTAGGTTTTTTGATTTTTGTCTTTTTAAGACAAGGTCTGACTATGTAACCCTGGCCAGAAGATACTCAATGTACAATCCAGGCTGACTGGAAAGTCTCAGCAAAATTCCTGCCTCAGGCTTCCAAATACCAGGATTACAGGTTGTGCCAACACAAATGTTTTTCTTTTCCTCCTGATTTTAAAGGAAATACAAAAATCATTATGGATGCCTGAAAGAACCATAGTCTCTCCTTGGGTGATAGAGAAATTGGCCATGGTGACCTCTGACCCCTGGAGGAATTGTGTGCCCTCTGAGAGCAGATTTACTTAAGAGAAAGAAGAGCTGAGACCAGCAAGTGTAGGCTGTTCTTCCAGAGTCTATTTGGTAAGCATCTCTTTCCCCTCAATTGGAATCAGTGAAGAGGTAGCAAAAAACTAGAATTTACAGCACTTCAGCTCAACTCCCAAGAAAGATAGTATCAGCATAGAAGAATCAGTTCACCATGTATAATCCCAGCACCTAAGAGATGGAGGCAGGAGGTTCAAGAGTTCAAGGCTAGCCTTGTAACGTTGGCTACACATCAAATTTGAGATCAGCCAGCTATAAGAGACTACATCTCAAAAAAAAGAGAGAGAAAGAAAGGAAAAGGAAGAAAAACAAAGCATATCTTAGAAATTCTATCCTTATTGCAAAGATGGTTGCATTCAGTTTTGTGTAGTCCCATGATACTTAAGAACTGAGGGCATATTGCAAGTGTCTGACTATATGGTTTCCTGTCATTTGACTAAGACATTGGTGTGCCATAACTTGCTCACCCTAGTCTTGCCATCTTGCTCCAACTTGCCATTAACCATAAAATAGTCTATGATTGGGCTTCCCTTGAAGGTTTTTCTACAGAAGAAGAGTGTCTGAAGTAGGTGGTAAGCAAGCAATCTGCTTTATATTCTTAATATAATAAATCAATAGACTGGCTTGCAAGAGACAATATGAAAACCCACAGAGTCATGCAACACATTTGTTGAATGGATCCTCTTTTCTTTTCTTTTTTTTTCTTTTTTTTTTTTTTTACATTATTGAGTCAGAGACGTTCAAGTTTGGAATCTGAGCCATGATGGTTTGATCCAAGTTCCTACAACCCTACAAGACTCAATCTTGTAGCAAGTTTTTATTAGCTGGGGTTCAATTTTCCCATTTTCTAAGCACAACTACCCCACTATCCTTATACTGCTTCTCAGAGTTTCCTTCTTCAGACCAGTCAAGGGGATGAAGAAAGAAACATACTAGCAAATTTTTTCCACAGCTATTATTTTCCTACAGTTCTATCCAATGAGAGGGAATTAAGAATACATGATTTTTTCTTCATGGCTCCTAACTGGGAAAGGATTAGTCATTAGCAATTAGGATTATGTAAAATAAGTCATGTCCTTTATTCTTAGCCAAAGAACAAAAGAAGCCAGGGCAAAGCCACACAAGTCTACTTCTCAACTCATCCTTCCTGACAAGCTGGCTGATGGGTTGTAACTACCTGTGTGGCTCAATAATTGTTTAGCTTGATAAAGTCGAGGAAAACCTAATGCTGGGGAAGTTGGTACACACTTGCAATGCCAGCACTTGGGAGGCTGAGGCAGTATTGCAAGTTAGAGGCCAAACTTGGCTAACTTAAAGATTTTTTTTCCCGGGGGGACGGGGATAGGAAGGAAGGAAGGGATGGAGGGGCCAGGCCTAATGGCAAAGGAATGTAATCCAAGCTACATGGGAGGTTGAGACGAACTGAACACAAGTTTAGGCATGCCTGAGATGGAGTGAGTTCAAAGCCAGTCTGCACAATCCAGCACTTGGAAGACTAAGACAGGCAGACCAAGGTGGGTTTGAGGTCAGCCTGGGCTACAGAGTGTATTCCAGGACAGCCTTGGGCTACAGTGTGAGAATCTGCACAAAACAACAAGAAGGGTTAATCACCAATCAAAGTTCATTTTGGTGAATGAATATCAATGGTTCTATTCTTTCCTTAAGTCATCAAACACAGATGAACAGTAACTTGAGGTACAGTCATTTATGTGACAACTCTACTTAGAAGTTGGCAAATATTATCTAGTTATGTGACCATAAGAAGTAGAAACAGGTTTTATCAAATACATAGTAATCTCTTCCTTGACAATAGGGATAATTATCTCCATTTTCAGAGGAAATTGACGTTCAGACAGAGTAACTTTCCTAAGGCCACACAGCTAGAACTAATGATTGCATCATATTGTGGTAATATCTCACATGCAAGCACAGTCAATAAACATCACTTGAGTCTGGACTCTATGGTAGGCCCTTTGAGTTGATATTGAAGGTACAGCTGTAGTGTGTCCTTGAACTCTATCTGCTCCCTACCAGTAAATCAGTAAACCAGCCCCCCACAACCACTCATACTTTATGCCAACTTTTCTGAGGGAGGGACATCATTCCTCCAAAAGCTCCTCTTTCCTTTGTATCCAGCTCTTCATCTGGATCACCCCTCTTCTCTACCTGCCCCCCTTTTCCTTTGTTTTTTTTTCTGGGGTTTTTTGGTTTTTTGTTTTGTTTTGTTTTTGAGACAGGGTTTCTCTGTATTGTTTTGGAGCCTGTCCTGGAACTTGCTCTGTAGACCAGGCTGGCATCAAACTCACAGAGATCTGCCTGCCTCTACCTCCCGAATGCTGGGATTAATGGCGTGTGCCACCAATGCCCGATCCCCCTTTTCCTTTGAGATGGTCTCATTTTGCTCAGTATGAGATATAGCCTCAAATTGAGGATGTCCTTGAACTTCTGATCCTCCTACCTCCCTCTCCTGAGTGGTGGGATCACAGGCATGCACCACTGTTTACAATCTAGAGGCAGTGGTACCTGGGAGGTGGACTAAAGTCTCATGCAATAGCCAATTTTATTCAGAGCATCAGACAATTTATACTCCTAGGATTAAGAGGAGTCACATGAGTAAAGTATACTATCATAAGGGCAAGTCACATGTAGCTGAAAGCCACACATGGCAAAAAACATGTTCTTCCATAGAGGTATCTAAACAAATAACAATAGCCAATTGTAAAGAATAATCTGAAGTAAACTCATTCATATCCAGTACACTTGGGAGGGGAAGCACAATCCAAGAACAAATCTGTGTTTTGGAAGAAACTGAGGTCACAAGACTCTTGTCTTGGTTTCTTGGAGCTTTCTCACAATCACTCAGAAATCTGCTTACATGACTTCATTCTTGGGCCATGTTCTGATATACTACCACACACACTTTATACAGTACTGGGAGTTTGTTCATGCTAAGCAAGCACTCTATAACCTGAGTCACATCCACAACCTTCACTTTTTGAGATAATTTCACACAAACAGAAAAGTTATTAAATAAAGAGTTTGTGCTGGAGAGATGGCTCAGATGTTAAGAGCAATGACTGCTCTTCCAGAGGTCCTGAGTTCAATTCCCAGCAACCATAAGGTGGATCACAACTATCTGTAATGACATCCAGTGCCCTATTCTGTCTTACAGGCAGACATGGAGGCAGAACACTGTATACATAATAAATAAATAAATCTTTTTTTAAAAAAGAGTTCACATAACACTCTCCACCCAGCTTCCCATATTTTCAACTTGCATAAGCACAGTCCTCAGAACCAGCTTGTTAATAGGGTAGTACTACTACAAAAGAAACTATTGCTCTGGGCATTTCAGCACCATGACAGAAGCCTAAGAGAAAAGTTTGAAGAACTGAAGACTTATTTTGCCTCCCTGTTTCTTTCACAAGTTCCTTTTTAAAATGCATTTATTTATTTTATGTGTATGGGTGTTTTGTCTGCATGCATGTCTGTACACCAGAAGAGGGTTTCAGATCCCATGAGACTCGAGTTACAGACATTGTGAGCTACTGTGTGGATGCTGAGGATCAAACCCAGGTCCCCTGGGAGAGCAGCCAGTGCTCTTAACATCTTAACATCTCTCCAGCCTTCTTTCACAAGTTTCAGTTCAAAGTACACTGGCTCCTTTACTTAGTGTCTGAGATAAGACATCAGGGGATGGGGAGTCTGTGGAAGAGGCTACTTACCTCATGGCAGCCAAGAAGTTGACAAGAGGCACAGACAGGGGTCTGGGAGGAGAAAACAGCCTCCAAGGACATGTCCCAAGTGACTGACTTCCTTCAGCTAGGCCTAACTCCTAAAGTTTTCTCGAAATAGTGCCACTAGCTGGTGACCACATCTTTCACGCATTCATTTTAGGGAGAAATTTTATATTTAGCACAACAACTATACTTTATGCATATTTAACCACCTTTCTCCTAATGTTCTTTTTTTTTCTGTTCTAGAATCCATTCTAGAATCCCACACAGCACTCAGTCTTGTTTCCTTAGTTTCCTTCCATCTATGATAGTTCCTTTCCTCTCTCACGATCTTGGCACATTTGATCAAGACTTGAACAGTCTGCAATTTACAAGAGCTCAATATGCAGTTTTTAACTTGAAGAAGATGTAAAAACAACAAACATTCAGAAGAAATTTTACTTGGAGTTTTGAATTTGGAGCTGGTGGTACATGGTAGGAAACTCTCCTATGACACTAAGCAGCAGGAGAAAACTGCAGCTCCTAATCCGCCATGGGATTACAAACCCACACAGTGTACTATCTTGTCAATGAAGAATTTCCATAGCTTAGATATATTAAATGTTTCTCAGAGCAGGCAGGATGTCTCAACGGGTAAAGGTGCTTGTTAGCACACCTGATAACCCGAGCCCAGTCCCTGAAGGATGGTGGAAGAAGAGAACCAGAGAACCAACTCCCATAAATTGTACCCTGATCTCCATATAACAAAGATACATCATACACACCAAATAAGAAAATATAAGCGCATTTTAAAGTTGCTGTATTTTCAACTTATACACATTGTGTGTGTGTGTGTTGTTGTTGTTGTTGCTATTTATTGGTGGGCAGGCTCACACAGAGAAGCTGAATATTTTCCACAAGAAAGAAGTCTCAGAACCAGTAAGGCTGGGTATGCAGCCCCCAGTCTGAGACCAAAGGCCAATAAGGGCCAAAGAAGACTGCTAGTGCAAGCTACAGTTTGAAGCTGAAGAAGTTGGAGTCTGATGTCTAGAAGCAATGGCCCAGAAGGCATGCCCACTTCACCAAGAAGAGTCAGAGTCCATTTCTTAACCCTTCTTCTTCAGTGTGGGCTCTAGTTGACTGGATCACTGATCACATTGAGGGTCTAACCACAGACGCCTAATCCATACACCAATGTTCTCTGGAAACATACTTTAACAATTCTCTAGACATCCTACAATCTAGTCAGGTTGACACCCTATAGGAACCATCACAGACTGCTTTAATCCAAATGTAACCCCCTCATAAGTTGAGGATCCACTACAGTCATTATGTAGAATGTCTCTGAATTTAGTTGGCTCTTGTATTTTTCTCATCATTTGATTGAAGCCATGGATTTCTGGCAAAAATACCATTGAAGAGATCCTGTTTTCTAAGTTCATGACATCAATATCTTACTACTGGTAACATTACTCTTGATAGAAGCATTAAGCTGGTGTAAGCCAGACAGTAAAGTTATTGTTTTCTCTTTTGCACTGATAGTATCTAGCTTAGGTAAGACATTTTGTTTATTTTATTAACATACATTAGTTGTACAAAATAGTAGGTTTCCTGGTGGCAGGCTCATACATATGAGATACTTTCATAGTAGGCAAACATGTTATTTCTCTTTAGTGTTGCAGCCGTGATGTTAGCATGTATCACCAGCTCTTGCAAACAACCATTACTTCTGTTGTGCTTGCCTAAGGAAGAGCGCTCCTAACCTCCACATCCCTCATTCATTTCGCATCTATTAATTGGAATCATCAGTGACAAACACCCTTTCCTAACTCTCATCCATTCATTTAATTATATTGATGTCAGTATGGATTCATGGACATTGATTTTATTCTGTGCATTATACTTATTCATTTTGTTTCTCAAATCATTCAGGTTTGGCAGTGGAAACTTAGAGAAGTTCATTAGTTCATGCGTCCTTTTGATATTTCTACTTTTCATTGCACTTTTTTTTTTTTCCCGAGACAGGGTTTCTCTGTGTAGCTTTGGAGCCTGTCCTGGCACTCGCCCTGAAGACCAGGCTGGTCTCGAACTCACAGAGATCCACCTGCCTCTGCCTCCTGAGTGCTGGGATTAAAGGCATGTTGCCACCAACACCCGGCCTCAAGCACTTCTTTATTTCCTGGTACCTAAGATGTACCAGGTTCAATATGTCCCAGTCCTAGAATTAAGTACTTTTCCAAGGCACTCCTGGTCCTTTCTTTTAATTAAAGAGCTGTATTGAGGAACCAAGATCTGAGTAGGAGGTGTACGTATTGCTACAAGGTCTCACTATTCCTAGTCCCTCTTAGTGAACAGAAATAATGAATTATATATGTATATATATTAACATATGTATTTATATTTCAGTCCTGTTGCATGTTGTGGCTCTCACTGAGTAGCTGGAAACAAGAAAGGCACAAGGCCAGCTTGACCTACACAGTGAGTTCCAGGACAGTCTACCAGACTTTAAAGAAGAGATAACACCAACATTTCTCAAATTATTCCCACAAATCGAAAGGGAAATAAGACGATCAAACTTAGTATTATCCTAGTACTGAAACCAGTTAACAAGACAACAACAAATAACAAAACGAAAACTGTAGAACAATTTCATTGATGAACAGACACAAAATTTGACAACAAAATAATCACAAACAAAAAGCATTGGGCAACCTTTACATATCTGTAAATCTAGCCCTTGGCATGTAGAAGCAAGATTGATCAGGAGCTAGTTTAAGATCATTTTAGGATACTTTTTTGCTTGTTTGTTTTTGAGACAGGGTTTGTCTATGTAGCCATGGCTATCCCGGAACTTGCTTCGTAGACCAGGCTGGCCTTGATTTCAGATATCCATCTGTGCTGGGATTAAAGGCCTGTGCTACCATGCCTGGCTTCATTTTAGGCTACTTAAGCCTGGCAGTGGTGGTGTATCCCCCAGTGGGCTGGACCATCCCCCATCAATCACCAATTAAGAAAATGTCTTACAGCTGGATCTTAAGAAGGCATTTTCTCAGTTGAGGTTTCCTCAATTCAGATGACTCTAGCTTGTGTCAAGTTGACATAAAACTAGCCAGGACAACAGCTTTTAAATAAATGGCACTAGCAAAACTGGATATTCACCATCAAAAGAATGAAATCAAATCAATATCTTTCCCTCCACATAAAAATTAACTCAGGAGCTGAGGAGATGGCCAGCAGGTGAAGTGTATGGTAGGTAGGTGTGAGGACTGAATTAGGATCTCTAGCACCCAAATGCAAACCCAGGAGAACCATAATCTCGGTGCTCTCGAGACAGAGCCAAGTGGCTCTTTAGTTGCTGGGCAGCATGCCTGGCCAATCGCTGAGCTCCAGGTTCAGTGAGAGAGCCTGTCTCAAAACAATGCTGGCATTGGTGAGATGGCTCAGCAGTGTTGTTTATAACTACCGTTCATCCGGCAGTATGCTAGGGTTCCCTTTCCTCTGTCTTCTCCAATAGAATCCCTCATCTTCTGATAGAAGTGAGATGATAACACATTGTGGCTGAGTTTCAATTTCTCTGATGATTAGTGATATGGAGAATTTTTCATATAGCTCTTTAAAATTTGTATGTCTCCCTTTAGATATGTCTATGCATAGTCTTTGACTGTTTAAAAAATCATGGCATGTGCTGCACATACCTTTGATGGTGTACACGTAGAGGCCATAGAGCAACTTGAGGGAGGTGGTTTTCTTCTTCCACCATGAGGTCCCGGAGATCAAACTTGAGTCACAGACTTGGTGGCAAGTACCTTTAACCATAGCGCCACCTCATTGGCCCTAACCTTTTCTTTCAAAAACTTCTCAGAAACACAAGCAAAATAAATGGAAACAAACCTCCTTTCCATAAAACTAGAGACATCTGTAGCCACAAGCCTACATCACATGAACACTAAAAGCAGAGGAATGGTAACTACTAGGAGAGCAGAGAAAAGCCACACATCCCAGAAAGCCTCAGCAACTGAAAGCTGGAAGACAGTATTAGGAAGACGGTATTAGGAACGAGACATTGCCATCAGCAAGGGGTAAGCTGGGCATGGTGGGTACATCTGTTACCCAACACTGGGGAGACGGGGGTGGGGGGTTGCCTCGCACAAGGATGGAGAGTTTGAGGATAGCCTGGGCTGTACAATAAGTTCAAGTATTGACCACTAAGGAAGGGAGGGAGTGAAGAAAAGAAGCCTAGGAGAGAGGAGAAGAGGGAGACACAGGGAGAAAAAGAGAGGGAGAGGGCCCTACATCAGTTAAACAACCTTCTTTCCACCCCACAGTCCATTTCTGAGGAGAACCAAATGTGTGGCCTGAGGCACAGTGGGCAGATACTAAATCCTCCCTTCCTTCCTTCCTTTCCCTGGCCCACAACACCAGAAGTCAGGGTTATTCTTCCTGGCAGGAGATAAGCAACTCTCTCTCCTAAATCTAAATTGCTACGGAGAAAATACCTACAGAAACAGGCACATGCAGGAACACCCCCACCCAAGCTGGTTGGCTACCTCATCAATCTAAAAATAACCTCACAGCAATTAGACCTGCCTCCTCACTCCGAGCTTCCAATCAGATTTGCAACAAGTCCACTGAAAGCCAGAACAGACATCATGGATCAACAGGCCTCTAAGGCTTAGAGGAAAGCTTCCAACAACAAGACAGACACCAAAACAAACAAGCTGGAGGAGAAAAGAAGATCTGAGGGATAACAGATAATCCAGGTGGCAGAGGAAGAATTTTGAAAAGTAAATTACTACACTCTGGGAGGTTAAGATTTTACAGCAGAAGACTCACATCCTATGAGGAGGGAAAGAAAGGGGGGATGGAGGGATGAAAAGAAAACTGATGAAGAAAGAAGGGGAAGGAGGGAATGAGCTGGGTGGGGTTGGAGCTCCATTGGTAGACTGCAGGTCTAGCCTTCACTACGAACTCCCAGCATCACATAAATTGAGTGTGGAGACACACACTTGGAATGTCAGCACTCTGGGAATTGGAGGCAGGAAGATTAGAAGTAATTGAGTCATCCTCAGGGACACAAAGAATTAGAGGCCAGCCTGGGCTTCATGAAACTCTATCCCAGGAACAAAATTTGTCTTGGGGTGGAAAGATAATTGTCTTAAAATTTTATTTGAAGCTGGGCGTGGTGGCGCACGCCTTTAATCCCAGCACTCAGGAGGCAGAGGCAGGTGGATCTCTGTGAGTTCGAGACCAAGAGCTAGTTCCAGGACAGCCTCCAAAGCCACAGAGAAACCCTGTCTCAAAAAAAACCAAAAAAAATTTTTTTTGAGTGGAAGGGGTCACTATTACTTTTGTTTGTTTGTTTTTCAGGATCTCACTCTATGGGGCAGGCTGATCTAAAACTCACTATGTAGCCCAAGCTAGTCTTGAACTCTTGGCAGTCCTCCTGATTCTCTCCCGATGGTATTACCCAGTTCAAACTCCCTAAACACTGGGCAAAGGGGGAGGGGCAAATCTTTCAAAGGTTGGAAAAAAAGGAGAGCAAGCCCCCTTGTGAGTTAGAATAAACTGAACTTCTCCATGACAGAAGACAATGTTTCATTGCTCATAAACTTCAGAATTAAGAATAATTTTAACTTAGAATATGACATGCATAATATCCTAAGGTTTCACTTCTGTGTCCCCTTTTGGGATGATGCTGAAGGATATGTCTGAACAAAGTAGGAGAGCAAAATGGAAAGTGTCATCAAACCAGGACAGAAAGTGGTGTAGAGCTGAATGAAGCACAGAAGTCCTAGCCAAAGCTAGGAAAGGGCCAGCCAGCTTAGGAGCCAAAGGGCTCCTGGGGACTCCAACCCCTACCTGCTCTGGCCTTCATGCTTACACCAAATAAGATACATAAATGTAATAGAATGCTTTCAACAAGCAGGAAAGATCTGAACGGGACAAGAGGTGAGGCTGTGTGAAAGTGTACAGAATGTTGTGAAAATGGAGTTTGTAGGCATTCGAGATGGGGAAGACTTTCCGAATCTGCTTAGAGGATCATTGTAAACAAGGAGGAGAGAAAGTTGTTACCATTCTTCTCTAATTTGAGACCCAGATACAAACATATTTATATACTAATGGTATACACTCCTGAAATTCAGGAGGTAGCCCATTTTCCAAATTCAGGAAAAAAAGTCTAAAAATAAAAATATCCTATACATAAGATGGAAAGATTGCTCAGTGGTTAAGAATACTGACTGCTCCTCCAGAGAACCTGGGTTGAATTCCAAGCACCCACATGGCAGTTCACAACTGTCTGTAACTCCAGTTCCAGAGGATCTGACACCCTCACACAGACATACATGCAGGCAAAACGCCAATGCACATAAAAATAACCTACATAGTAACTAACTATAAAATCAGGTTCTCATGTAGTCTAGGATGTCCTAGAACTCACTGTGTAGCAGTGGATGACTTTGAACTCCTGATCCTCCTGTCTCTGCTTTCTAAGTGCTGGGGTTAACATTCTCAACTTCCCCTCTGTCTCTTAATTATTTGAATATATGTGGTATTTAGTATATGCACTTATTTAGGACAAATTCTTGAAAGTGGAATGGCAGGTCAACAGTAACTCCATTCTCTCCATTTTTGTGAGATAGATTTTTTTAAATTTACTTTTATTTGTGTATGTGTGTGTATGTGTGTTTGCATACCTGTGTGCAAGGCCCGCAGAGGGTGCAGCACCTCCCAGAGCTGGAGCTATAGGTGGTTGTGAGCCTGCTGAAGTGAGGGTTCAGATCTGAACTCTCATCCTCTAAAAAAACACAAAGCACTCTTAACAGCTAAACTCTACAGAATCTGGAACAGGCAACCTCAGAGCTCTGCGTCATTAGTTCAGTGGTGTCCATGAGAGGCTGCTGTTTGGGTAAGTCAGTGTCTGATGGCTTTGTGAAAAACAAGGCCAGAAATAATGTCTTAAAATTAAAGTTAGAAGAGTAGTGACTCACATCTGTCATCCTAGCACTGGGGAGATGCAGGCAAGAGGGTCAGGAGTTCAAGGCCAGCCTCAGTACTGAGACTCTGCCTCACAGAAGGCTATTATTTTAGAGCAAGCTTCTTGACAGACCAAATGAAAAACCAAAACAGAGTCACTCATGCCAATTTCTGGGGAGCCTAAGGCAGGAAGACTACCTCCAGTTCCAGGCCAGCCTGAGCTGCATAGTGAGTTCAAGGCAACCTGAGCTATATAACAAGATCCTAAATCAAAGGAAAGAAAGAGGCTTGGGGGGACCAGGCACTGGTGGCATACACCATTAATCCCAGAACTCAAGAGGCAGAGGCAGGCAGATCTCTGAGTTTGAGGCCAGCCTGGTCTACCAAGCTAGTTCCAGGGCTACACAGAGAAACCCTGTCTTGTAATCCCTGTCCCTCGACCCCCCAAAAAAGAACAAAAGAAAGAAGAAAGAAACAGCCATTCATCAGACCTCCAGAGAAGTATGGGGTGGAGAGATAATGGCCAAATTTTCCAAACAGACCAGTTTCCACTGGCATGATAAGAACTATTGTTAATTTTGAAATGACAACCCACACGTTGTTTCTGTTTTCTTCAAGTCCTTCCTTGTCTGTAAAACCAGTGTCCTTTGGTTAGACCCTGGGGATGCTTGTTTCCTTCTTTTGTATTTGTCACTAGAGTAGGAACACAAGGCCTCAGGCATGTTAGGTAAGTCCTCTATCACTGAGCTATATCCCTAGCCCTCTTTTTATTTATGTATTTTTTTTTAATTTTGAGACAAAGTACCACTTCATTGTCTGGGAAGCTTTGAACTTTCAATTCTTTTACCCAGGCTTCTGGACTACAGGTCTACAGCACCAGACTCAGATCACTTATCATGTGTTTGGGGAGTAAAGTGTTGCCTTATTCTGGAATGGCAAATAAAGTCAAGAATGATCTGTAGACTAAATTTTTGTTTTTGTCCTCTGAGCCTGTGATTCCCCAGGATACCTGGTATAGCCTGGAAAGAGGGTGACTAGGGCAGTCCATGGTGACAAACCTCCACAGTGACCTGATTCTTTTTCTCTCTCAGAATTGTAGAACCAGTAACAAGATAAGGGAGCAGTTGAACAGTGAAGGAGACTTTCATGCTTGGCCAGGAACACAACTAGAAGACACACTTAAAAATCAACTTCCTGGGGAAAAAAATCAACTTGCTGGGCTGGCCTGGGCTGGGCTGGGCTGGGCAGTGTTGGCCCACACCTTTGATTTCAACACTTGGGAGGCACAGGCAGGTGGATCTCTGTTCTGTGAGTTTGAGGCTAGCCTGATCTACAGAGTCCCCAGAGAGCCAGGACTATTACACAGAGAAGCCCAGCCTGGGATGGAGGAGCCAGGGGAGAAAAAGAAAAAAAAAATCAAATTTCCAAATCTTAATGCTTTATGGTAATAAATGCAGAGTAAAATATTTTTTGGAGGAATATGCCAGTAACTAGAAGGAATAGCCATGTCTACCCTGGGAATGAATGGCGATTTCTCTAGGAATTTGGACTTTGAATTCTTCCACTGTCTTTATGAGTCTGGTGGTAACCATGGCAACTGGCCGTGCACTAGAGCATGTGTCATTTAACATGAAAGGTGGAATTGTGAAACTCGAGATTGTCTTGAAGATACTCTGGCAGCCATTTTAGCTCTTACCACGTTTGGCTCATCTACCAGAACAGCAACTTTTGGCCTACAGGCAGCCTGCTGTCAAAGATAAGAGTAGGGTAGGGCAAATATTCAGCTGTCACTTAGGCAGTCAGCCAGTCTGTGACAGGGCCTTGCTATTCCCAGCAGCTATAAGCATGAAGCCCTGATGGCCTCTGTGAGGTCAGAGGTAAGAGGCAAGACGCCAGGGGATAGCTGTTAGCAACCGCAAGCCCCGAGGCTCTAAAGCCATAAGTCAGAACTTTAAACCTATGCAATAGGGCTGTCAGATGTTTCCATAACTGGTCAACTTTGGGACTATCTTACCCCATCCCAAACAAGGCAAACCAACACAAGGCAAATATAGGAGCCAACAACACCCTCACTCCTTTCCTTCTTTCCTTCCTTTTTTTTTTTTCTTTCTTTTCTTTTTTGGACAGGGTCTCATTATGTAGTTCTGGCTGTCCTGTAACTCACTCACTATGTAGACCAGGCTGACCTCAAACTCACAGAGATTTGCCTGCCTTTGCCTCCCAAGTGCTGGGAATAAAGGTGTGTGCTACCACACCCAGATTTTTTTTTAATACTGAGATAGCCTGGTCTACAGAGCAAGTTCCAGAACAGCCAAGGCATCTATAAAGAGAAATTGAGAAATACTGTCTCAAACAAACAAATAAACTGAGATAGGGTCTCTTTAAGCCAAGGCTAGCCTCAGATTTGTTCTTTAGATAAGAACAGCCTTGAACTTTTGCTCCTATTGTCTGTACCTCCTGAGTGTTGGAATTCCAGGTGGACATCATCTCACCTGGTTTATGCTATGCTGGGAATTGAACCCAGGCTTTGTATGCTAGTCAAGCACTCTCTGAACTAACTATAGCCCTAGCCCCTATGTAGGATTTTCTTTTCTTAGTTACAGTTATTAGAAACACAAACAGCGGGGCTGGAGAGATGGCTCAGGGGTTAAGAGCACTGGCTGTCATTCCAGAGGTCCTGAGTTCAATTCCCTGCAACCATATGGTGGCTCACAACCATCTGTAATGGGATCTGGTGCCCTCTTCTGGCATGCACTGTATACATGATAAATAAATAAATCAAAGAAAATGCTGGGCGTTGGTGGCACATGCCTTTAATCCCAGCACTCGGGAGGCAGAGGCAGGTGGATCTCTTTGAGTTCCAGGCCAGCCTGGTCTCCAGAGCAAGTGCCAGGATAGGCTCCAAAGCTACACAGAGAAACCCTGTCTCAAAAAACCAAAAAAGGAAAAAAAAAGAAACACAAACAGCCTCAGTAGGAAATCACTATAAATGAAAGGGGACTTCTCCAGCTGTCACACCACCCTTAGTCATGCTTATGTGGCTCTTCCTTTTCCTTCCTTTTCCTGACTTGTCTCTCACAGGTTCCCCTTTCTGTGCCTCCTTGGGTCTGCATTATAGTTTTCATTATTGTTGATGCTAGGTAAACCTCTGCATGTCCCCAGTACCCCCTCCCCCCGCTTTTTTCTTCATCATCATTTTTCTTCTCTTAGCTATTAGTAAGCCCTAAGAATAAATCTGTGGACTGGAGAGATGGCTCAGCAGTTAAGAGCACTGCCTGCTCTTCCAAAGGTCCTGAGTTCAATACTCAGCAGCCACATAATGGCTCACAATCATCTGTAATGAGATCTGGTGCCCTCTTCTGGCCTTCAGGCTTGCATGCAAGCAGAATACTGCATATATAATAAATTAATCTAAAAAAAAAAAAAAAGAGGAAGTCAGGCAGTGGTGGCTCACACCTTTAATCCCAGCACTGGGGAGGCAGAGGCAGGCAGATCTCTGTGAGTTTGAAGCCAGCCTGGTTTACAGATCAAGTTTCAGGACAGGTTCCAAAGCAACAGAGAAAAACACTGTCTTGAAAACCCAAAGGAGAAAAAAGAATAAATCTGTTTCCTACTCAGTTGACCTCTCTTTAAAACAAACCTTTCTCTAATTCTGCTGAGCAAGATCTTTCTCTTTAGCCTAGGCTAACCTGGAACTCACTATATAGCTCAGGTTGGCTTCAAACTCCTACCTCAGTGCTGATATTATAGGCATGAAGAAAAGGCAACTGGATTTCTGTGAGGTCCAGGCCAACTAAGGTTACATAGTGAGACCATGTCTTCCAGAGAGGGGGGGGAGAGAGGGGAGCTTTAACAAGAAAGACCTATTATAAAACCATAGTAAAAATGTTGGTGTTGAGAATTAAACCCAGGCCTCCTGCATCATAAGCACACACTCTACTACTGAGTTATAACATAGCACTAGATAATACACTCATAACGCATATACATGTTCACTTCCTATCTCTGGTCTTGCAATGTCCTGTGCTTAGACTCTGCCAGCAAGAAGATCATCACCAGATGCACACCTTCAACCTTGCAGCTCCCAGACCATGAGCCAAAATAAATTCATCCCCACCCCCCACTCTCTTTTCTCTCCAACTGACACACAAGCCACAATGCTCTGGGTCCAGAAGTCAAATTAAAACAATGAGTACTTTCTCTCCTACTCATCACACAGGACACAAAGTGAACTTTACCACCTCAGGAAAATACCACCCAAGTCCTCAGGATCTTGCTGGTTTTCTTCCTGCAGGGCTTCTATACACTCCTCCTTTCCCCATACAGCAATGTCAGCCCAGGTCTAGAGAGATAGCTTAGGGTTAAGAGCACCCAGAGGATCATGGTTCCATCCCCAGTGTCCACATAGTGGCTTATAACCTTCTGTAACTCCAGTTTCAGGAAAACTGAGGGCACTGAACAATGTAGTGTACATACATACATGTAGGCAAAACACCCAAACACATAAAAGAAAATAAATAACTAAAAGAACTGTCAACCAAGAGAGAAAGAGCGTCCAAAGAAATGGAACTTTGATGGGGGAAGTGCTTCTGTGCATGTGTTTGTCTTATTGGATGATAAATAAAGTACTGTTTGGCCAATGAGGCACCAAGTTAGGTGGGACTAGGAGTCAAGGAGGATTCTGGGAAATGTAGTAAAGAAGTGGTGATCCAGGCAGGAAGTGACATAGCAGGGAGACTCATATATAAGCAAGGGCAAGAAGGAAGTTCCCTTCTCTCTTCCTCCTGGTCTGAGCTCTGGAGTTGCCATGCAAAAGAGGGTGCCAGCGGAAGGCATCCTCTATAATATGTCTGATAAAATATATAGATTTATGATAATTAAGACTGAGCTAGCAGATGAAAAATCCTAGTCATTAGCCAAGCAGCATTTGTACCTAATATAAGTCTCTGTGTGTTACTTGGGACCTTAAAGTGGCGGCAGGCAGAACTCGGGCAGCTGGCAGAAAGCACCCACATGGCGGCAGGGCTCAGGTGTCTTGGAGTAAAGACTTATTGTTACAGGACTTATTTTGGAATAGTAAAGCATTGAAATGTTTATAACTATGGCATGTCACAGTAAACTGTAAGCATATTCAAATTGATGCAGGTAGGGCCAGTTTTGTTGTTGTTGTTGTAGTTCTAATCTTTTTACACTTATTTTTGTTTTTGTTTGCTTGTTTTGAGACAGGGATTCACTCTGTAGCCTTGGCTGGCCTGGAGCTCACTATGTAAACCAGACTGGCATCAAACTCACAGAGATCCACCTGCCTCTGCCTAGAGCTGGGATTAAAGGCACAGACCAGAAAGTTCAGCTTACATCTATTTGTTTATTTAACCTGTACATATGGATGACTTTTAAAAGTCAGTTTTCTTCTTCCACCATGTGAGTCCTGAGGGTCAAACTCAGATGATTAGAGTTGGTGGTGAGTGCCCTTATTCAGTGAGCCTTCTTACCTACCCAAGGGAAGGAAAGGGTAGGCAAATTAGGGTAGGAAAGTTAAGCATGGTAGCACATACCTATGGTCCCAACATTCAGGATTCAGAGGCAAGAAGATCACCACAAATTTAGGCCATCCCGGTACTACTTAGGAAATCAGAGAGTAGAAAGGGCTACATATCAAGAATCTGCAAAAAAGTTTTGTTAAGGGAACCGATGATACAACTTAATCAATAAAATGGTTGACTGACATGTACAAAGCCCTGGGTTTAATTCCCAGTACCATGTAAATCAGGCATGGAGGTGCATACCTGTAAATCCTAGCATTTAGGAGGTAAAGAAAGAAGGATCAGAATTTTAAGGTCAGCCTCAGCTACCTGGCAAGTTTGAGGCCAGAGTGGGTTACATGACATACAATCTCAAATAAATAAATAAATAAATAAATAAATAAAATAAATAAATAAGGGCTGCGACGTAGTTCAGTGGGTAAAGTGCCTGCCTAGCATACATGAAGCCTGAACTTGAGAGGTGGAAGTAAGAGGATCAAAAGTTCAAGGTCATCCTCACCTGGGCTCTCCTGTCTCAGGAATACATGAAGGTATAAGTAAAATAAATTATAAATAAAATATAATAGCTGTCATTTTTAAAATATCTGATGTAATCCTCATTTGAGTGAGGTCATTTCATTTGTTTTTGTATATTTATTTTATGAGCATGGATGTTTTGTATGTACACCATGTGCATGGTCAGAAGAGGGTGTTGAACTGTCATGAGCCATCATGTGAATAATGGAATCCAGACTAAGGTCCTCTGCAAAAACATGTGTGCTTAACTACCGAGCCATCCCTCCCCTCACCCCCTTATTTTTGTTTTTAAACAGGGTCCACATGTGCCCATGCTGACCTGGAATTCAATATGTATTCCCAAGCTGACTTCACACTTGGGATCCTTCCCTTCACTCTCCAAAGCACTGGGATTACAGGTGTGAGCCACAAAAACCCAGCTTTACAATGGTCTTAGGAGTGGTAATAGTCCCAGGGAGAACAAACAGTTGCTAGGCAGATGTCCCTATAGAAGTACGCTCTGTGTAAGGTTGGAGTGGTGGCCTTTATGCACACTGGGATGTTAGGAGAGTCTCTTTTAACTATTCTTTTTCTATCCAGCTAGCTCCCAAATAATGACATGGAGACTTCTTATTAATTATGAAAGCTCAGCCTATAGCTTAGGCTTGTTCCTAACTAGCTCTTACGACTTAAATTAACCCATTTATATTAATCTAAGTTCTATCATGTGGCATTACCTCTCTTCCATCTTCCTAGTTCCTTCTCTCCACGTCTCCTGGCATCTCCTGTGCACCTAGATTCCTCCTCCTCTTCTTTTCTTTCCCTGGAAATCCTACCTATACCTCCTGCCTAGCTATTGGCCATTCAGTTTTATATTATACCAGTCATAGCAATACACCTTCACACAGTGTGAAAATATCCCACAACAGTCTCTTGTCAAAGTTACTACCCAGAAATTTTTTTTTTTTTTTTTTAGTTTTTCAAGACAGGGTTTCTCTGTGTAGTTTTGGAGCCTATCCTGGCACTCACTCTGGAGAACAGGCTGGCCTGGAACTCACAGAGATCCACTGTCTCTGCCTCCCGGGTGCTGGGATTAAAGGCGTGCGCCACCAACGCCCTGCCCCAGAAATCTTTTTAAAGATACTTTTCTTCATAATCTTCTGATTCTATTTACCCCCTACTCCACCACTTCTGATCCCAGGTTCTTGGCCTGTCCATATTCAAATGGACTGCCTAGTCCACCTCTGTATCTCCTCAGAGGGTCATCCCTAGGTCTACCTTCCAAACCATGAATTCAGCCGTTCTCAATATGGAAGTAAATGAAGCTTGTTTGGATGAGGACAGGAGCCATACTACACGCAGCACCTTCCATGAGCTGGCTGTCACCACTTGCTTTTGGCAGAGGCTGAGAGGTGAACAGGAAGTTATCTGGTGAGAACAGAGAAGCATCAGATGTAGTCAGAATAAACATCAGATTCAGAGGACGTGGGAAGCTGGAGCTGGGGTGACTAGAAGTGAGACATCTTACATGGTTGGTGTAGAGAGCTTATTTAGTTTGGTCTTGTCTTGAATTTGAATGGAGAGAGAGGATGGCTAGAAATTATTGGCAGAAATCCTACCCCTTTTGAATCAATTGCTGCAGAGGTGATTCGGTGGTGCTATTGTTGTATTTGGTTTGGTCAATGTTTATTTGCATATTCAGTGTTTTATTATTTATTGGCCATGATTGTGAGGGGTTTTGTTTGTTTGTTTGATTGATTGATTTTTGTATTTTTTACTTTAGCTGCTTGTGCAAAAGGATAACTTCTTGCCTTTGGACTAATTCCCACCACTTCTGGTGATTTTCCTACTTCTCCATGCCCAGCCTTACCTTCTCTTTATTAGATCTTATATACCTGACCTCACCTTCTCGTTATTAGATTTTCTCCTCAGTATGCAAATAGGATATAGTCTTTCTCATAAATCTTAATTTGCCCATACATGTTTTCAGTCGTGGATCTACCAGAAATCTAATTACTTTCTTCTCTCTCCTTTGAGGTAGTCACTATTCTAGACATTGATGTGTATCTTTTTCTGTGTGGATGGCACCATCTCATGGGCTGAGGTCCTACTCTGAGTGTATGAAAAGCAAGCAAACTGAGTACCAGCTTTCATTTCTGTTTTCTGTTTGTGGATACAGTGTGATCAGCCACCTCGTGTTCCTGCCACCATGACTTCCTGTCAGTCTACTGTCTCCTGTCTCCCTAAAGTTGCTTTTGGTCAAGTGTTAGATCACAGCAAGGGGAAAGGCAACTGCTACTGCTATGGAACAATCCTTCTGTACACTGGGAAGATGCGTTGCTTTCACTGTTAACAAAAAGCTGATAGGCCGATGGCTAGGCAGGATTTTCAGGGCAGAGAGAATGCTGAGAGAAGGGCAGAGTTTGGGGGTGATACCATCAGATGCGGAACAAGCAGGATGGGAAACACGTAGATGTGATGAGGTTAATGAGCCTAGGGGTAGCACATAGATTAATAGAAATGGGCTAATTTAAGTTATAAGAGCTAACTAAAAACAAGCCTGAGCTATCGACCAAGCATTTATAATTAATATTAAGTCTCTGTGTGGTTATTTGGGGAGTGGCTGGCCATATGGAATTGATTGGCAGTCTAGATGGAAAACTCTGCCTACATGCTACCCCATCCTCAAATGGATTTAACTATACAGGGTTTTAATATTTAGTGATCTGGAATTAAAAACAAGCTCATTTAGTTCAACTTAATGTAAATATAATGGCCTAAATAATAGGTCCATTTTCCATATCTAAAATTTGGGGAGACATAAAGACAACTCAGCATATAAAGGTGCTTGCCACTAGTCCTGAATGGAAGGTCTCAGTCCCCAGGACCCACACTGTGAAAGGAGAGAAGCAAACTCTGCATGCTGTCCTCTGATCCATGCACATCCCCTCAGCACACAAAATAAATAAAATATAATTTTAAAAAACTTTCATTTTAAGAAAGTCTTATAAATCAAAGAACTCAGTGGATATCTTTTGAATGTGGCTTTCATGCCACACCATGTCTTGAGATCCCCCCAAGTCGTGGCTTGTATCCATAACTGTCTTAGACAGACGAACAGCTCTGCAGGTAAAATGGACTTGCAAAGCAAGCCTGGTGACCTGAGCTTGATCCCTGGAAGTCACGTAAAGGTGTAAGAACCCACTCCACAGAGTTGTCTTCCTACTGTCACATGTGCACTTCGGCATATGTGTTCACACTCCCAGACACTCTTTATACGTATTGACTAATAATAGTAAGTAATAATAATTGTCCCATCCAGGAGTGGTGGCTCATGTTCAGGAAACTGAAGGAGGAAGATTGCTGTGAGTTTGAGGCCAGCCTAAGTTACACAGTTAGCTCACAGCCAGTCTTAGAAAAAGAAAAGAGTTCTTTTTAATATTGAGTATCTATGCTCTTCCATGTCACCTATTAGGCACATTTTTAATGATTTCCTGATTAGAGCTATTTCAAATAAAATCATCACATTTATTTGTCACTAGTATGTGAACATAAATTTTCTTTCTCCCATTTGTTTTTTCTTTTCTTTTTCTTTCTTTTTTCTTAGTTTTTTTTTTTTGTTTGTTTGTTTTTTTTTCTGACAGAGTCTCTTATAGCCCATACTAGCTTCAAATTCTCTATGGCACCAAGGATGACTTAAACTAATTCACCTGTCTGTACCTTCTAAGTGCTTGGATTTTTGGTTTTTGTTTTGTTTTTTGAGACAGGGTTTCTCTGTGTAGCCCTGCTGTTCATGGAACTTGCTTTGTAGACTAGGCTGGCTTTGAACTCAGGGATTTGCCTGTTTCTGCTTCCCAAGTGCTGGGATTAAAGGTGTATGGTACCATGCCTGGCTAAGTGCATGGATTTTAAGAAAAGAAACAATCAAACTTTTCCTAAAGTGACTGGCTGTGAACTCCACAATGGTTTATTTATTTCAGGTTTTTGTGACATCCTAGGCTGGCCTTGAACTTGCTATAGAACTGATAATGGTCTTTAACTCCTGATGCTGCTGTTTCTGCCTCCATATGCCAACATGCCTAGCTTTGTATTCCTCCCAGGTAATTTTATTCATTTGCATAGCTTCAGATGTCAAATTTTATCTCTTCACACAAGATTTATCTTCTACTCTTCAGGCCTTTACCACTAACTCTAATCTCAACACCCACTCCAAGGCCACACACTTAGACATCTCAAAACTTAATATTATCAAACGTACTTCTGATAAGCCTTGCAAATCTAAGCTGCCTCCTGTGTCCCATTTCTTGGCCAATAACCTCACAAAATCAACCGTTCATGCCAGAACCTGGGATTCTACTTCATAATGCTTACATCTAAGTCTTGCTTTGTTTTATTTAGTTATTCACTTTTTATTTTAAATGAGATGGGAGTCTTAGAGTGGCTATATGGCAGAGAATGACATCAAACTTCTGATCTTCCTACCCTCCACCTCTTGAATCTGGTATTATAGGTTTATGCCATCAAGCTTGGTTGATATGGTGCTAGGATTCTACCCAGAATTTTATGTGCGCTATATCCTACTAAGATACATCCTCAGTCCTAAATCTCCATTTCTATGTTTTTAATTTATTAGTATTGTGTGTGTGTGTGTGTGTGTGTGTGTGTGTGTGTGTGTGTGTGTATGCATAGTGTGTATGTGTGTGTTATTAGACAATTTTGTGGTGTCAGTTCGCTCCTCCCAACTTTATGTGGGTTCTGGAAAGTAAACTAGGCCATTAGGGTTGGGTAGCAAGTGCCTATAACTAATTTCTGTGTCAGCTCACCTACCCTAAATCCTGCTTTCTAACTAAATCTATAATCTGTCTACTCACTATTTCTACTGGTAGCACTTCACTTCAAGATATGATAATTCAACTGTCAACCACAGTAACACAAGCCCTTAATCCCAGCACACAGTGGGGAGAAGCAGATGGGGTCTCTATAAATTAGAGGCTAGCCACGGCTATATAGGAAGACCTCTGTTATAAGTTTTTAAAAGTGTTGAAAGAGAGAAAGACACATTCGACAGAGTTCAAGAAGGGGTGTTATTAGGGGAAAAGGATCATAAAAAGGAGAAGGGGGGGACACCAGCCTCCAGGGATAGGAACAGCGGGAGAGAGGTAAGAGAGGGAGAGGGAGAGGGAGAGAGAGAGAGAGAGAGAGAAAGAGAGAGAGAGAGAGAGATGAGGTGGGCAGATGAGAAGTGGGCAGGGCCCTTTTAAAAGGGAACATAGTGAATATGCACAGGTGGTGCTCTTAGTGACTGCAGCTGAGGGCACATCTGGTCAGAACTCCAAGTGCAGGCCAGCACAAATGCCTGAATACTAACAATCTTTTATTTCATAAATCACTATACTAACTCATCCTTCCACATTATTTTTGCTCTATATCACTCTATCCATAACCTTCTTTATCATCTGTTTTTGTTTCTGTGTTGTGTTTTGAGATAGAGTCTCGCTATGTGGCCCAAGCTGTCCTCATACTTGCTGCAGTCATCCTGTGTTGGTCTCTAGTCTTTGTGTTTTGGGTGATTTTTCTCCCCTTATTGCTAGCTTCTCAAATTTTATGACATGTTGTCAATTTGTTTTAGTAGCATCAGATAAACTTTGAGGATAGTTGTCAAAGTTTGGACTCCTCCTCCCCCAGCATCAAGTGTCCTTCATGTATAAGATACAAATTCTCAATACTTGCCTTGACAACAGTAAATGAAACATGAAAATGTTATATTGAGGAAAAGAAGCCCTGCACAGGGACTAGAGAGATGGCTCAGTAGTTAAGAGCACTTACAGCTTTATCAGAAGACCAAAGTTTGGATCCAAGAACCCACACTGGGCAGCTCATAAATGCCTGTAACTCCAGCTCCAAATGAGCTGATGCTGGGTTCTGACCTCTGTAGGCCACTGTGAGTACCTGTAGACGAAGGCACATGGGAAAACACACACACACACACACACACACACACACACACACACACACACACACAGATAAAATATCTTTTAAAATTGAAAAAAAAGAAAGGTGCCAGCCAAGCCTAGTGGTACACACCTTTAATCCCAGCACTAGAGAGGCAGAGGCAGAGGCAGATAGATCTCTGTGAGTTTGAGGCCAGCCTGGTCTGCATAGAGAGTTCCAGGACAGGCAGGGCTACAAGAAACCCTGTGTTAAAATAATAATAATAGTAATAATACTATAGGAAATGTGTATGTTTCAAAATCTCTTAAGTAGTAATAGAGCTTAAATACTATGTATTGTTTTGTTTTCTATCTGCAATGCTGGAAAGGTCAGACCCGAGGCTCTCTGTATGCTAAGCTAATGCTGTCCTATTAATGTTCATTAGTGAATTGCTATGGTATAGTTCCTGGAAGCCGCTCCTATGCTGGGATAAATTATAGTGCCATAAGGAGGCAGAAAACTGAATGTAAACTACTGAAATATATTCCATTAAATCCCAAATAAATGCATACTAAATTCCACTTTTCCACAGCTAAATCCCCAAATGTCTAAGGGCTTGGTAGAGTTGCCCATAACAAGGGCAATGCTAAATAGGGGCCTGTCAAAGAATCTTTAGGGTAAGGGGAGGCTGTTTTAAGTTTGTAGCTGTTTAAGTCACTTAGTAAATGGGCCCAGCTGTCATTTGTTTTTGGTAAAAATATGAAGTTATTAGTAGTGGTGGCACATGCCTGTAATCCCAGCACTTGGGAGGCTGAGGCAGGAGGATCACAACTTGGGAGCAGACTGAGTTATACAATGAGACCCTGACTCAAGAAACAAAATAAATGAAAAATGTCAAAATCCTTATACATTAAGAAAAAATGAAGAACAGTGTATACCTAAGTCATTGCAAATAATGAGATTGCAGCCTTCCTATTGCTACACAGTAATTTGTTCTGTGTACTGCATTTCTCTCTCTCCATCAGCTAGCTGGTGGGCACTTCAGTTGTTTGCAGCTCTCTGCTCTCCCGGGTAGTGCTGCATTGAACACTGGGCTGTAGATGCCTCAGCATAGCTATTTCATTTCCTTTGGATGTACATCCAGTAGTGGGATTGTTGGATTAAATTGCAGTTCTATTTTTAATGTTTTGAAGAACTCCCATACTGTTTTCCATATGGCTGTACTAATTTAATTTACATTCCCACCAATGGTGCTTCTTACACATCCACGTCCTCACCTAGTCAGTGTCTTCTGTCTTTTTCATAATAGCCATTCTTGCTGCCAATAGACTATTTTGATTGCTGATTTCACTCTGCTGTTTATATACAGTGGCTCACCTACCTCACCTTTGGTGATCCGGTGCCACTGCTTGGCCCCTGCCACCCAGGCATCTAATCATTCATACTACATTTGGTTTTTCTAATTAAATTGTGTGATTACAGTTCCTGAAATAAGGTCTGGCCTGCAAGAAGAGTGACCACAGAACTCTTCAGAGATGCTGGGGCTCCTCCCACAAAAACGTAATTTTCCAAGAATTTAGTTTCTCGAAAAAAGTATCAGGTGGAAATTTAGGCTGAGATCACATGGAGCAAAGATTTACACCAAGATATCATAAGCAAAGACACATGTTCACTGTCCTAAACAGAGAGGGGCCAAGGCACTAAGGCCCTCCATTGCTAGAGGCTAGTTTGTATACAGTTGGACAAAGCTAGCAGCTGCTTCCTAGAAGTCATCCACAGTGCAGTTGCTGGGCTGGTTCCAAGAAGCTGCCTGCAGGGTGGTAGGATTTCCCTCCTTTGTCTCTTATCTGGCTAGCAGACAGATGTCTCAGGGTGAACGCAGTACTTTTCCACTCAACTAAGACTCAAAGAAAAGCAGTTTAAAGGTTGGGGGGAAGGCCGTTTTTGAACTTATAGACATATGAAGTTTGGTCCTTTCAGTATGGCTTCTTGGAGTTAAGGTCAGAGCTAGCAAGCCACAGCCACTGTGTTGGCTACTTTTATGTCAACTTGATATAGCTAGATTCATTTGGGAAGAGGGAACCTCAGTTAAAAAATGTGTCTACAAAATTGGCCTGTGATGCATTTTTTAAAAAAATGATTGATGTAGGAAGACCCAGCCATCCCACTGTGGGCGGTGCCATTCCCGGGCATGTTGTCCCAGGGTGTAAAAGAAGGCAGAGAAAGCAAGCCCTGAGGAGAAGCCTGTAAACAGCCTTCTTCCATGGATCGGCTTCAGTTCCTGGCTTGAGTTTCTGCTTAACTTTCCTGCAGGATGGATTACAAGATGTAAGACAAAATAAACCCTTTCCTCCTAAGTTGATTTTGGTCATTCTGTTTTGTTTTGTTTTTGTTTCTAGGATTTATTTATTTATTATGTATACAGTGTTCTGCCGTATGCATGCCAGAAGAGGGCGCCAGATCTCATTACAGATGGTTGTGAGCCACCAAGTAGTTGCTGGGAATTGAACTCAGGACCTTTGGAAGAGCAGTCAGTGCTCTTAACCTCTGAGCCATCTCTACAGCCCTGTTTGTTTGTTTGTTTGTTTTAAAACAGGCTCTTTTGTAGCTCTTACTAGGGCTCTCTGTATAGATCAGGTTGGCGTCGAACTCACAGAGATCCATCTGCCTCTGCCTCCCAAGTGCTAGGACTAAAGGTGTGCACCACCACACCTGGCTTTGGCCATTCCATTTTATCACATCAATAGAAATCATAGACTAACCACCCATCCTGAATAGGCCAATTAAATGAACAAAACATAGTGAAAAGCAGCGAAGGGGGATTTACTCATCGAACCACTACAAGTCCATCTTCTGGGGTCTTTTTGTTTGTTTGTTTTGTTTTTTGTTTTTGAAGACAGGGTTTCTCTGTGGCTTTGGAGGCTGTCCTGGAACTAGCTCTTGTAGACCAGGCTGTTCTCAAACTCTCACAGATCCGCCTGCCTCTGCCTCCTGAGTGCTGGGATTAAAGGCGTGTGCCATCAATGCCCGGCTCTTTTGGAGTCCTTTTATTTTCATCTGTTTGTTTTTGAGGCAGAGTCTCATGTAGTACAGGCTGTCCTCAACTGGATATATAGTCATAGATGACCTTGAACTTCTGATCCTCCACCTTCCCAGTGTTGGATTAGAGGTGTGTACCATCTCACACATAAATGCAGTGCTAGAAATGGAACCGAAGGCCAATGATCTACCTACTGAGTTACATCCCTAGTCCAATTGTGACAAGCTTATTATTATTAATTTGTTTATTTGTGAAAAGGAGCACATGTGTCACAGCATGCATGTGGAGGTCATGGGGGTTGGTTTACCCCATCGACCGTTGGTGTTGGACTCAGGTTGTCAGACTTGGCAAGTGCCCTTACCCACTGAGTTCTCTCTCTAGCTTAGGTTTAGATTTAAATGGAGGACAAGAAGTGTGATTTAGCCGTCGGATGTTGGTGGCACACACCTTTAATCCTAGCACTCAGGAGGCAGAGGATCTCTGTGAGTTCGAGACCAGCCTGGTCTACAAGAGCCAGTTCCAGGACAGGCTCCAAAGCCACAGAGTAACCCTGTCTCCAAAAATCAAAAAAAGAAAAAAAGAAAAAAAAAGTGTGATTTAGCTGTTCTGCTCAAGGTTTGGCTGGCCTCACTCACTGTCATGGCTCCAGTCTCTGCTGCAAAGTGACCTGAATCTTCCTGCCATACACATTTCTCCAATGGCTGTCACCAGGCTTCAAAGACATTTCCTTCTCCCAACAAGAGATTCCTGGGAGAAACTCCAATTATTTGGGGAGAATATTCTTTTAACAGTTTAATAGCCAAAGGGAAAGGCACAAGTGTCTCTTTAGAATATCTTCATTCCTTGGGCTAGAGACATGGCTCAGTGTTTGAGAGGATTTTCTGCTCTTGAAGAGGGTCCAGATATGGTTCCTGGTACCCACAATTGTTTGTAACTTCAGTTCCTGGGGATATGACACTCAGGTACACATGTGGTGCACATACATACATGCAGAGAAAACACTCATCCAAATAAGATTAAATAAGTCTAAAAAAGAATATCCTTGACCAGGCGGAGGTGGGAAATGCCTTTAATCCCAGCACTCAGGAGAGGCAGAGGCGAATGGATCTCTGTGAGTTTGAGACCAGTCTGGTCTACAGAGTTCCAGGACAGCCAAAGGTTTACAGAGAAACCTTATCTTGAAAAAACGAGAGAGAGAGAAAGAGAGAGAGAGAGAGAGAGAGAGAGAGAGAGAGAGAGAGAGAAAGAGAGAGAATAGTAGCTGGTACAGTAGCCAGCCTAGTCTACATAGTAAGATCCAAGACAGCCAGAGATACATAGTGACTCTGTGTCTCAAAAAAAAAAAAATTTACAGCGATCTGTCTACGTTTGCCTCCTGAGTACTGAGATTAAATGCCTGTACCACCTCTCCCATCTAAAAGAGTACCAATACCTTAAAGTCATCAAAATACATTGAGCCTGTAAGATCATATAGGCGTATAAAAATATCAGGTCAACCATGTCAGAGAACTTATCAGACCCACCAAACTGAAGAAAGATACAAAAATGACATCTAAACTCCACAAAAAGGCTGTACCAGAGAGCTGAGGAGATGCAAACATGAATTCAATTCCTAACACCAATGTAAAAAATCCAGGCATGGTAGGTCACACCTGTAATCCCAGTGCCAGAGAAGCAAATTCAGAAGTTCTGTGGCCACCTAGCCCAACTGGACAGCTCCAGGTTCAGTGAGAGACCCTGCTTCAAGATGATAATAACAACAACAGTGATAATGAGAACAACTGAGGGGAATACCTGACATTAACTTCTGACCTCTACATGTACACACACACACACACACACACACACACACACACACACACACACCACACACACACACACGCCTGAACACAAGCATAACACACAAGGGAAAACACCCAACACTGTGATGGTGACTGGCCCTACTTAACTGTACACGTAAGCACAAGGATCTGAGTTTGGACCTCCAGAACATCCAGAATGCACACAAAAAGCCAGGTGTGACCATGAATCTTAACCCTCTAGTGCAGAGACAAGCAAATCCCAGAACCTCATGATCTAGCCCTCTTAGCTGAATGAGTAAGCTCCAGGTTCAGTGAGAGACCACTTGCTGGCTAGTTTTATCTTGACACAAGCTAGGGTCACTTGAGAAGAGAGAAGTTTTTGAGACAGGGTTTCTTTGTTAGCCTTGGCTGTCCTGGAACTAGCTCTGTAGCCCAGGCTGACCTTGAACTCACAAGGATCTGCCTGCCCCTGTTTCTTGAGGGCTGGTATTAAAGGCATCCACCACCACCTCCTGGCATGCATATTGCTCTTAACCCCAATTCAGAGGAGCAGAATTCAGTTCCCAGCACCTGCATCAGATAGCTCACAACCACCTATAATTCCATTTTATGGGATCTGATACCTCCGACCTCAGCGGGCCATTTTCAGTCATTCATATGAACACACCTACACATAGATACACACACACATATACCCAATTAAAAATAATAAAATGTGTTTTACCTGCATTCATGTATGTGTGCTGTGTGTCAGTTGCCCAGGGGTCTCATTGGATCCCCTGAAATTGGAGTTACAGATAGTTGTGAGTCACCACATGGGTACTGGGAATTGAACACAGGTCCTCTGCAAGAGCAACAAAGTGCTCTTAATCACTAAGCCTTCTATCTAGCAATGATTTTTTTTTTTAAAGGTGGAGAGTGATGCAGAAAAACAACCAATTTCAAACCTCCACACACATGCATATGTGTGCATACCCCAAACATATATAATACCACACACAAAACTTAAAATATAGTTTAGGATAAAAGAACTTGTGTTTGTCAACAATCAAGGGAAATTGGGACAACTGGCAGTTTTCAGCCATCAAAACCACTGTATCTTGTAAACATACTGTTGATAAATTCTGACACCGTGAAAACACACAAACATGTCCACCTATGTTTCTGACATAGCAAATTCACAGTACCCAGTCTGGCCTCAGATTCTCAGATTCCCCTGCCAGGGAGAATTCTCCTGAGGACTGGAATTAGAGACATGCACTTCTATGCCCATATGTAAAAGGGTTTTGAGAACTCCCATTGTTAATGCTTTCAGCCAAGTTGCTTCTAATATGAATATACTGCTAATGTGTCTAATACTT
Organism: Cricetulus griseus; assembly: GCF_003668045.3. NCBI lineage: Eukaryota > Metazoa > Chordata > Mammalia > Rodentia > Cricetidae > Cricetulus > Cricetulus griseus. The sequence continues at coordinate 132,771,930 of NW_023276807.1, read as the reverse complement.
ATGTTTCCACAAACTCTAAGGATTCTTGTAAGTTCCAGGGAGCTGAATTGGATCCAAACAAACAGGTCAGATTCACTCCAAATAAATATTATCCAATCTGTCCCTGGTCCCAGGACTCCCTTCCCTTATTTTGGGACCCCTCGGGAAACCTTCCCTCATCTTACAATCTTCCCCGCAAGTGCCAGGACCTAAGAAAAAACTTTTTTCTAAACTTAACTCTGCTCTGCCAACATCTTGCCAGGTCTAAGAGGCGCCAGGGAGTTCCGTACAGCCTGGACTGCAATGAAACAACCAGCTACACCAGGAGGTGGCAGCACCCCAACCTTCTCAGGTCCCCCAAAGATGGTCAATGCCCCCCCCCCCCATGTCAGCAGGAAGCAGTCTTGAGAATTCCATGCCCTTATTCCTTAATCTGCCATGTCTAACACCCCACCTTTTTCAAAAAATAATAAGTAAAGGTGGGATTGAAAGGTTCAGGCATTATGCTGGCCTGCCTCTGTTACCTGGCAGAATCTACTCAGGCAGTACCCTGGTCAGCCCAGGGTTCCATGGGAACTAAGTCTGCATGCAGGTGCAAAGGACCCCTTTAAAAGACTTTAAAAGACCCCTGCCAACTTACTCTCTCTTCTTTTCTCCCACCTACACTCTCTCTGCCCCTCTTCTCTTCTCTCTGCCTCTCTATGGCGACTGGCCATGGCGGTCAGCCATTAACCCCGTCCCTCCTCTCTCTGTCTCTCTACTCTTCCAGGCCTATTAATAAACTGGTTAATAGGTCTCATCTTGTGTATCATCTTGCGCCCCTCTTCTTCATTTCTTTTTTTTTTCATTTTTTATTTGAATTACAAACAAGATTGAATTACATGACAATCCCAGTTCCCTTCTCCCTCCCTTCCTCCCCAAACACCCCCCCAAACTGTAACCCTACCTATCACATACCCTTTCTTCTAATCTACACCTGACTCAACCTTTCTGCTCCCTCATGACCTCTGCATTCTTCCTCTTCTTCCCTTCCCATTCTCGTAGCTCCCTCCCGCCTCTTTCCATGCTCTCAATTTGCTCAGGGGATCATGACCCTTTCCCCTTCTCCAGGGGACAAAGTTTGTCTCTTTTGGGGTTCTCCTTGTTTACTAGTTTCTCTGGAAGTGTGGATTGTAGGCTGGTAATCCCTTCCTCTATGTCTAAAATCCACATATGAGTGAGTACATATCATGTTTGTCTTTTAGTGATTGGGTTACCTCGCTCAGAATGGTTTCTTCTAGTTCCATCCATTTTCCTGCAAATTTCAAGATTCCACTGTTTTTTTCTGCTGAGTAGTACTCCATTGTGTAAATGTACCACATTTTCTCTATCCATTCTTCGGTTGAGGGGCATCTAGGCTGCTTCCAGTTTCTGGCTATTACAAATAGTGCTGCTATGAACATGCTTGAACATATGTCCTGGTTATATGAATGTGCTTCTTTTGGATATATGCCTAGGAGTGGAATTGCTGGATCTTGTGGTAGACTCATTCCCATTTTCTTGAGGAGTCGCCATACTGATTTCCAAAGTGGCTGTACAAATTGGCACTCCCACCAGCAGTGGAAAAGTGTTCCCCTTTCTCCACATCCTCTCCAGCATAAACTGTTATCGGTGTTTTTGATTTTAGCCATTCTGACAGGAGTAAGATGGTATCTCAGAGTTGTTTTGATTTGCATTTCCCTGATGGCTAAAAATAATGGCTCTTTTTTTTTCCCCCTTTTGGTTTTTTGAGACAGGGTTTCTCTGTGTTGCTTTCGAGCCTATCCTGGCACTCTCTCTGGAGACCAGGCTGGCCTCGAACTCACAGAGATCCACCTGCCTCTGCCTCCCAAGTGCTGGTATTAAAGCAAAAGAATAACACCCACTGTGACAGCATTAAATGTAGAATCTCTTAGTGGGTTTGCATCAGTAAAGTACTAGGATTCAGTTTTGTATTCTTTTCACCATTATCCAACACGTTTAATAGCCATCTCTCATATGTTCCCTGGATCTCCACTTTCCAAGCCCAGTATACCTCCTCATGGGTTTCACTTGGTACCTCACTTTTAGGGGCCTGCTGGGACTTGAATCTGGCTGCAGCTCTAGAAGCAAAGAGTGGTGGTAGAGGTGGGTTTTGAGATCTTGTCTGGCTATTGCTTCTGGTAGAGATACCATTTCCTCAGGCAACTCAAGGTTAACTCAAAGCCCAAACCAGGAGGGTGGCTGTGTGTGGTGCTGGCTGTGTATGGTGGTGGGGTGGGGGCAATTCCACTGGGGTTGGGGAGATCTCTCACTGCTAAAGAAGATTCAGCTGAATCAAGAAAACCGAAGTCCTGATCTGTGCTAGGGGCTTCCTGACTAGTCCTGTCCCTATTTTCTTCAGGGAAGAACAGACTTTCTGGAGGTCTCTGAAAAAAATCAAGAGAGCTGGACTGCCTTCCCTGATAGTCTTTCAGGTCTTTCTGAGTTCCCTGCTGACCTGTAATTTTACACACACACACTCAGGGGATGGGATGGGGGGGTGTCTCTGAGGCACCAGGGGTCTATCACTATCTCCCTCTTTTGCTGTCTACCTGTTTATCTCAGCTGCTTGAGGTACTTTTCCTTTGTTCCTTACAAAGTGTACTAACAGCAATGATGGTGGTACTACTTACAGTAGGTTAACATATACTGAACACATAGTGGCTACAGGCATTGTGTTTCAGTACTTTAGATACTTATCTCGCTAGATGTAGATTTTGTCTAACAGTTTTCTTTGGTTTGTTTTTGGGTGCTTGGAATTTAACTCAGGGCCTCAAATATGCTAAGTGATTTGACACAAAGCAACGTCCTCAGCCCACTGTCTGTCACTTTGTACCCCACCCCACCCCGAGACAGGGTTTCTCTGTGTAGCTTTGGAGCCTGTCCTGGCACCCGATCTGTAGATCAAGCTGGCATCGAACTCACAGAGATCCCTTTGCCTCTGCCTCTGGAGTGCTGGAACTAAAGGCATGCACCTCCACCACCCAGCCCGGCTACTTTTTTTTTTAAAGAGGGGTTTGTTATGTAGTTCAGGCTAGCCTTAATTTCACTATGTAGTCCAGGATGGCCTCAAATTTATCATCCTCCTACCTTCATAGACATGATCTGTGACACCTAGCTATTATATTATTTTACTTTTTAGCTGTTTTGTGTGTGTATATGTGTGTTTATTTTTTATAATTTATTTATTTTTAAAATGTTTTATGCATTGATTGGTGTTTTGCCTGCATGTGTGTCTGTGTGAGTTCCATCCCCTGGAACTGGAGTTATAGACAGTTGTGAGCTGCTGTGAGGGTGCTGGGAATTGAATCTCTGGAAGAGGAGCCTGTTAGTTCTCTTAACTGCTGAGTCATTTCTTCAGCCCCTTATTTTACTTGATTTTTGTTTATTTATTTATATCAAGACAGACTCTCACTTTTCAGGCAGGTCTGAAAACACTCTGTGAAGACCAGGGTCGCCATGAGCTTGCAGCAGTCCCCCTTCCCTGCACCTTATCAACCGGGACCACTGGCCTTATCAACCACAGGCCGCTTGTCTGTCAACTTTTTCTTGACTTTCTTTTTTCTTTTTAGAGATAAGGTCTCTCTCTACACCACTGGATGTCCTAGAACTCCAGACCAAGCTGGCCTCAAATTCACAGAGATCTGCCTGGCTCTGCCTCCTGAGTTCTGGGATCAAAGACGTGCACCTAGTTTGTCTGCCACTCTTGGCCCTGGTAGCATGCACACACCTGTAATCCCTTTGCAGGACTGTCCTAAGATGGACGCCAGCCTGATCAACATAGTGAGTTTCAGACTAGCAATAGCTGCATAGAAAATTCTTTTACCAAAAGCAAAAGTAAGAGCTGGGATGTAGCTCAGCTGGCAGAGTGCTAGTGCTTGCCTGGTAAGCATAAGTCCTGGGTCTGATCGCCAATGTAGCATAAAACTTAGCACATGAGAGGTAGAGATAGGAGGACCAGAAGTTCAAGACCTTCCTCCACTACATAATGAATTCAAGGCCAGCAATAATGATATAGGAGATTTGTCAGAGAGAGACAGACACACACACACACACACACACACACACACACACACACAGAGAGAGAGAGAGAGAGAGAGAGAGAGAGAGAGAGAGAGAGAGAGAGAGAGAGAGAATTCATTGCACAGCTAGCAAGACAGACTAAGACAGACTGGAAGGTTGACCCTGAGTTTGATCTGTGGGACTCATGTTGTGGAAAGAGAGAACTGGCTCCCAAAAGTTGTCGGACCTTTACATTTGTGCTGTGGTATGAGTCCCACCCTGACCGATCAATCAACCAATCACTAAATGTAATTTAAAAAAAAATAAGAAACAATGTTGAAGAAGCAAATGATACTGATAGGTGGTGGTGAACCCAGCACTTTAATCCCAGCACTTGCAGAGGAAGGGGCAGGAGCAGAGGACAGAAAGGCAGCGGCAGAGGCAAAGGCAAGCATATCTCTGAGTTTGAGACCAGTCTGGTCCATAGATCGAGTTCCAGAACAGCCAGGGCTACATAGAAAAACCCTATCTTGAAAAGCCAAAAGGAAAGAAAAGGAAAGAAAAGGAAAGGAAAGGAAAGGAAAGGAAAGGAAAGGAAAGGAAAGGAGTCCTGTCTTTAAGAAAAAATCCAACCATATCATTAGCTAACATGCTCTAATTAATATTTATAGAGCAGTGCACCCAACACATCAAAATAAAAAGGGGAAAGCAAAGAAGTATAAACCCCAACTACCCCTAGAAGACCCAATAATCCTTGTTATGGTTCCTGCTCTAGTTAATTTCTTTAGCCTCTAGACAAATCTCCAATAAATGAACTCTGAAGTTTTCTCAAAACAATGTTTGTCTACACAGCCCATACTTCAAGAACTATGTCGTTTCTGTAATTACCTGGAAATATTCAGAAAGCAAAAAACGTACAAATCTTTGGAATATTCCTTTGATAAGTCATATGGTGTTGACTACCAGTTCTAAAATGGCTAGGTCAGGCTGGGTGGTGGTTGTGTACCTCTTTAATGCCAACACTCAGGAGGCAGAGGCAGGTGGATCTCCGAGTTTGAGGCCAGCCTGGTCTACAGAGTGAGTTTCAGGACAGGAAAAAAAAAAAGGAAGAAAGGAGGAAAGAAAGAAAAAGAAAAGGCTATGTCTCCAGGTAAACTGGGAATGTAAAGTTCGGGTACTTAACATCTGCCGCTAATTATTTTAATGATATTTGGCAGACTTTAACTAATAGAAAATATTACTCATGACAATTCTGAGTTGGCAAGATGACTCAACAAGTAAGAGTGCTTGCCCCAGAAGCCCAATGACTTGGAGCCATATAAAGGAGGGAGGAAAGAACCAGCTCCATAAAGTTGTCCTTTGACCTCCAAATATGTACTGTGAAATATGCCCATTCTAATAATACTAATAATAAATAAAATTTAAAAATTCTTAGTTAACAAAAAGAATATAAAATGATTATTTAATATACAATTTCTTGTAACATTTATATGCTTTATATACCTGGGCATGGTTGCACATGCCCATCATTAACATTTAGGAACCTAAGACAAGAAAATACTGGAATTGGAGGTTTCCCAGGCTTCACAGAAAATTCCAGGCTGGCACTGTCTCAAACAAATGAATAAATAAATGTTTGTGAATTATTACTTTATAATGTTCCTCAATTTTGTCTAACCTCTGTTAGTATACTATATTTCAACTGCTTTTATGTTACTGGTAGTGGTGTTCTTTTTTTTATTTTTTTTTTTCGAGACAGGGTTTCTCTGTGTATCCCTGATTATCCTGGAATTCACTCAGTAGACCAGGCTGGCCTTAAACTCACAGAGATTCTGCCTGCCTCTGCCTCCTGAGTGCTTGGATTAAAGGCGTGCACCACCACTGCCCAGCCAAGTGGTGATGCTCTTAAATGGAGATGGATTCTTTAAAAGCCCAGGATGACCTAAACTGATTTAAAATCCTACTTTGGACTTTTGTCCATCAGTTAACAAGTCCTTTGAACCAAGCGTTGGTGAAGGCTGTCCATCAACCAACAGTTCTGTTTCTGCAGCGTCTTTGTGATAATTGTACACTCTTTAATGGTATACTATTGTTTATTTATAAGTACACTTTTTTGAATTTTTTGTTTTGTTTTGCTTTGCTTCCTTAGACAGTGATTTTGTTTGTTTAGTTGGTTGATTTGGTTTTTTGTTTTGGAGACAGGGTTTCTCTGGGTAACAGCTCTGGCTATCCTAAAACTTGCTTTGTAGTCCAGGCTGGCCTTGACATAGTGATGTAAGTGTTCTATAACCCTCTTTCAAAGGCAGAGACGTCATGTTGGTGTGTACCTGTGATGCCAGCACTGAGGTAGGACTTCCTAGTGAAGACAAAACACCACTGAGCTAGCTTGTGACCTTGAGTCCAATCTGAGCTCCATGAGACCCTCTCTCAGAAATCAGAACATAAAGGCCAGAGAGATGGCTCAGAGGGTAAAGGAGCTTGCTGGGAAAGCTGAGAGACCTGAGTTTGATCCCCACAACCCACATAAATGTAGAGAGAAGCAGCTCCACAAAGTTGTCCTCTGGCCCTTGTACTGTGGCAAGTAGGCTTTCCACACATAACAATTTGTGTATAAAATGTTTTATGTAAAATACATAAAATAATGAATAGATTTTTTTAAAAGTGCAGTTGAGAAACTTCACAAGTCAAAATAAACTCTTCCTGTAAAAACAACAACAAAAGAACAGGAGGCTAGAGAGATGGCTTGGTGGTTAGGAACACTTCCTGCTCTTGCAGAGGAATGTGAGTTCTGTTCTCCTGCCAGTGTGACTTTCAACTGACTAAGACTTCAGTTCCAGAGAGCATTCTTCTGACCTCCGTGGGTACCAGATTCAAAAGCGGTGCACATACACATATGCAGACAAAACATTTATACACATAAAAATAAACAAATCTTAAGTAAATAAATTAATCTTCAAAAAAGAAGGAAGGAAAGAGAAACGATGGATGCATGAATGATCAAAAAGAAAGAGAAAAGAAAAACATTAGAATCTATATAAGTTAGCTCAAGTTGGGAGCTAACTCCTCACGAGCTGAAAGGGGAAAAAAAACCCCGCAAGATTAAGAGTTTGAGGTCAGGGGAGAGGGAGCTGCCAGAATGAGAGAAGGAGAAGAGGAGAGGAGAGGAGGAAATGGAGGAGTATAAATATTGAGTTGGGGGAAGAATAGAGCAGAGCAGGATGAGAGATATCATGACAGAGAGAGCCATTATAGGTCCGAGGAGAGACCTGGCACTAGGGAGATTTCCAGAGACCTACAAGGATGACACGAACTGACAATCCAGGAAGTGGTGAAGAGGATAACCTAAACGCCCTTCCCCTAAAATGAGATTGATTACTACTTTTTATGCCATCTTAGAGCCCTCATCCAGTGGCTGATGGAAGCAGAGGCAGACATCCACGGATATACACTGAAGTGAACTCTGGAACTTAGTTGCAGCGAGGGAGGAATGAAGATCGAAGGGGTCAGTACCAGGTTGGTGAAAGCCACAGAAACAAATGGCCTGAATAAGGGGGAGCACATCGACCCCAGACTGCTGTCTGGGAGGCCAGTACAGGACTGATCCAGACCCCTGAATGTGGATGTCAATGAGGAGGCCTCTAGGGGACTCCTGGTAGTGGATTAGTATTTTTCCCTGCCATAAGAAGGGACTTTTAGAGCCCATCCCACGTGAAGGGAATGCACTCTTGGCCTGGACACATGGGGAAGGGCCTAGGCCCGGCCCAGGATGATGTGGAGGACTTTGTGGAGCAACCCCCCCCCATTGAGGGCCCTACCCTGCCTGGAGAGTGGAGGGTGGATGGAGTGGGGGGAGGTCGGGGGTGGGGGAGACAACACAGTGCAACCTTATCTAAATAATTAAATAAGCAAATAAGAGGAAACAACTCCAACTGAATCTAAGGACTGGATCTAACTGAACAAACACAAATTAAGGAGCTCAGGAAGTACAAAGCGAGCTGGAGAGCCTGCTGTGATTCAGCTGACAGCTCTTGTGCCTTTGTTTGCTTGTTATCATATTGGTTATCATATTGGTTGAAGCTAGTGCCTTGTGCCTTCCAGGCAAGCAAACATCTCTACTACTGAGCTACATCACCTGCATCCTTTTTACTTTGTTTTTCTGTTGTTTTTAGTCATGTAAAATTTATTTCGACTCCTATTTTAAATGTTGTTGTTGGACTCTAGATGCATGCTAATACTGATGAAAACCTCCACAGAAAGGCACCCCACAAGTAGGCATATTCGTAAGTTACTCTCCTTGTTAGTGTGACCAAGTTTTTGAAACAGTGTCTCATTTAGACCAGTCTGGCCTCCAACTTCCTATGGAGCTGAAGCTGAACTTGAACACTGATCCTCCTACCTTTACCTCCCAGGTTCCAGGATTGTAGGCATGTGCCACACTGAAGAGGCTTAACAACATTAGTGCAGCCATGACTAAGAATACTGGGACTAGGCCTCACCCTTACAATAACCAGGAAAAACCACAGACTGTATCCTTCAGGGAACCAATCAGAATTGAGACAAACAAGAACTAGATGCTCCAGAGCATTAAGAATAGCTTACCTAGCTTGTATATAGGTTGCCAATTTCCTTGCAGCAACGCCAATACCATCCGTTTGACAAGACTTCTGTTACCTCACTCTTGCTCAATCAGGAGTTCAACCCCCATCTGAATCCAGAATTCCCCCATTGCCCAATCCTTTACTTCTTAAAAACCCTGCCATAGTTGAGCTCAATGCTCTCCCTGATGGAACTGCTGTGCTGGAGTGGACAGAGGGACCAAGCTCAAGCTTGCAATAAAGGCTCTTTGCTTTTGCATACCAACTTGAATTCCTGGTGGTCTCTGGGGTGCTCATGATGCAGGCATAACAACACAAGGTCTGGTTGACTCTTTTCACTGTTTATTTTGAGATAGTTTTACTAAGTTGCCCAAGCTGGCTTAGAACTCACTTTGTAGCTCAGGCAGGGCTTGAATTTTCAAGCCCTCTGCCTAGTTTCTCAGTAGCTGCAAAGTACAGGTTGGCACCAACAAGCCTGGTTAAAAGTTCCATTGTGGAGGAGTCTTAACTCAAAGCTCATCTCACTAGTATGCTGTTACTCAGCTATGCTTATTAACTACATTTTCTCTTTCTCTTTTTATTTCCAATGCAGGCCAACATCAGGCGGGCATTCACTGGCACTCTGGGCTTCCTCTAAAACTCTCCTTCCACCATGCCTCTGCTGCTGACCCCCACTGTCAAGATTCACAGCTTGTCTTCCCTATTGCCTTTTCTCAAATCCTAGTAAAATTGTTTCCAATATTAAGGAAAACAAAGAAAAGAAACCAAAATACAGCTCCAAATATCTCCTTATGGTACTAGCATTACTGAGAAAAAGAAATGTCATTATGACAAAATATTTTTGACTTGAGGGAGAGAGAATTTTTAATTCTTTAAATAAAAGTGTCCTAAATTTTTGCGTGGATATAATTTTTGAAACTATTAAATTATACTAAAGGTTTTGCAGCTCTTTTGTGAGTGTATTATGTGCTCCCCTCCAACCCTCATCCCAACACTGGAGTTACAGACACTCAAGGCCTGCCCTATTTTTACACTGTGTTGGGAATTGGAACTAAGGTCTTCACACTTCCACCGAAAACATTCTTTCTTACTGATTCACCTCACCAGCCCCTGCTTTAGTTTTGAAACAAGGTCTCATGACAGTCCAGGCTGGCCTTGAACTCAATCTGTACCTGAAGAAGGTCTTGAAATTCTTGTTTTTGTTTTTGGTTTTTTTTTTGTTTTGTTTTTTTGTTTTTTTGGAGACAGGGTTTTTCTGTGGTTTTGGAGGCTGTCCTGAAACTAGCTCTTTTAGACCAGGCTGGTCTCAAACTCACAGAGGTCTGCCTGCCTCTGCCTCCCGAGTGCTGGGATTAAAAGCTCGAGCTACCATTACCCAACGGGGTCTTGAACTTCTGATCCTCCACCACCTACCTCTCAAGTACATCTCAAGTGGCCTAAGGAATCACCTACCACTTTATAATTTTTTTTCTGAATTTTACTGAAAGCTATTATTGTCACTAAGATTCATCCATGCATACCACAGTAACTACTCAATTGCCTGAGCAATGATGCAACAACCTAAAGTGGCATCACTGGATGCCACTTCTTGAAGGTCTCATCACCATATCAAGAACTAAGTCTTTACACATCCACACTGCCCCAGTCAGGCTTCAAAAGTGTTTTTGAGACAGGCCCCCTCAAATTCACAACCCTGTAAGCCCCCTTAATTCTGGTGTTACAGGAGTAAAGCACCATGTCTTACTCTACTTTCCATTTTAAGGGAGATGTAGACAAATAAAACACTATTGGGTATAATTTATGTAGACTTTAAATTACTATGACAAACAATTTAATTATGAAAATCTTGGTCATGCTAGGCACAGAGACACATGCTTGTAATCCCAGCTCTCCTGAGGCAGAGGTAGGAAGAGTCATGTTTGGGGAGGCTTGGTCTACATAGCCAGTTCTAGGCCAGCCAACACTAACTACATAGTGAGACATTGTCTCAAAAAAAACATTGATCCCCAGAAGTATATATATGTGGCATTGTGGCCCATACCACTAATTACCATTAATCATTGAATTTAAGATATAACATCAGGAGGATCAGAAGTTCAAGGTTGGCTGAGCTGTGGTGGCATACACCCTTAATCCCAGCACTTGGGAGGCAAAAGTAGGTGGATCTCAGTGATTTCAAGGCCAGCCTGGTCTACAGAGTGAGTTTCAGGAAAGCCAGAGCTACACAGAAAGAAAAAAACCTGTGTTAAAAAAAAACAAACAAAACAAGAAGTTCAAGGTTGTTTTATGCTACATGTCTAAAACACCAAACAAAGAGAGTTAGCAAGATGGCTCAGAGGACAAAGGTACTTGCCGTGCAAGCCTGGTGACCTGCTGACTCCCAAAAGTTAGCCTCTGTGGTGATATATTATTTATGATTTATTAAATCTTGCCTGAGGATTCAGAAAGCAAATTCAGCCTCAAGCTATAGAGATCAGGCAGTGGTGATACACACCTTTAATCCCAGCAGCCAGAAGCTAGGAGGTGATGGTATACACCTTTAAAAAAAATCCTAGAACTCAGGATTAAGAGATGGACTGATTTCTGTGAGTCCAAGGCCACATAGATCCACAAAATTGATCTAGTCCTAAAGAGAAACAGCTCACACAAAGATGATCTCATCACCTGAGATCACATGCCTTTAATCCCAGCACTAGAGGGGTATAAAAGATAGGAGCAAGGTCTTCAGTAGTCAGTATCAGGGATTCATTCTCCAGCCACATTGAGGATAGCAAGACATTAAAGTCTCAGGATTCTCCAGAAGTTACAGTCTGAGGTTTGGTGGAGTCAGGATCATCTTTTGTTCTGAAGTAGAGTAAGAGCCACTGATCAGCTGCTATGCTTTTCTGATCTTCAGCTTGAAGTTTGAAACCCAAGATCAGTCTCTGGGTCTTTATTTATTGTGCAACAAAATTATGACCTCCACAGGAGTTCTGTAGCATGTGTACCCCTCTCATCATGCATACATAAATAAGTTAAACAATATTAAACAAAAACAAAAAGACCTATAATCATAGGAAGCCCAAATGACTCAGACTCCTTATCTTTGTCTTTATCAGTCGCCAGTGAAACATAAGTACACTACAATGGCATATTTTGATATACAGTCAGCTCTCTATACCAAAAGCTGTTTATATTCATATTCAACAATGTAGATTGAAATGTTCAGAAAAATATATGAACTACAATTATCACACTTGTGAGGGAATAGGCAAGAAGATCAAGAGTTCAAGGCCAACTGCAGGTATATATTGAGTTTGAGGCCCACCCGAGCTACATAAGGCTATGCTGTAGAAGAAGAAAAGGAAGAGAAGAAAAAGGATGGTATGGTTGTTATTTTTTTGTTTAAAAAGAAGAAAGGAGAAATGCTGAGGCATGAGACATATTGACTATAAGTTTATTATAAGGCCCGGCAGAGTAGGGAGACTAAGAGAAGAGGAACAGGGTAATGGCTGACCGCCATAGACAGGCAGAGGGAGAGCATAGGTGGGAGACAGAGTAGAGAGAAAGCAGAGACAAAGCAGAGCGGGGAAACAGAGAGGAAACAGAGAGAGCGTAAATGGGCAGGGACCTGTCTTTTAAAGGGGTCCTCTGCACCTTCGTGCAGACTTAGTTCCCATGGAAGCTTGGGCTGACCAGGGTACTGCCTGTTCCACCAGGTAACAGGGGCAGGCCAACATAATGCCTGAACCTTTCAATGGTGATACAGGTCTGCAATCCCTCCACTGGGGAGGGTGAAGCATAGAGAGACTCTGTCTTTACAAACCAAGAGAAAAACAGCAGTAGCAGCAGCAGCAGCAGCAATATGGTGTTTGCACTCAGTGTGTAGTCTACTTCTCTTACACACCATAATAGATATTATAAGCAATCTAAATATGACTTGAAGTACAGACATGTTGATAAACACCTGTAATTTCAGCACTTGGGAGACAGAGGCTGGAGAATCAGCCTCTGATTCAGCCTCTGATACAGGCGTTCATGGTGATCCACATCTTGAGAGGTAGAGGCAGACTGGTTCACATAGTGAGTTCCAGGACAGCTGGGGCTACACAGTGAAACCCTGTTTGAAAACAACAGGGCCAATGATGGGGAATGTACTTCTTTGTATGCTTATCTTATTGATTGTTGAATAAAATACTGTGGCCAATGAGACAGCAAGTTAGACAGGACTAGGAGTCAAAGAGGATTCTGGGAAATGTAGTAGAGAAGTGGTGATCCAGGCAGGAAGTGACATAGCAAGGAGACTCATATTTAAAGAAGGAGAAACAGGTAAGCATCCCCCTTTTTCCCTCTGCTCCAGCGGCACAATGTGGTCCACCGGCAAGGAGGGATGCCAATAAGGCGTCCGATAAGGTAAGTCTTATAAAATATATAGATTTATGATAATTAAGACTGAGCTAACAGATGAGAATCCTAGTCATTGGCCAAGCAGCTTTAAACCTAATACAAGTTTCTGTGTATTCATTTGGGCCTAACTCGGGCGGGTGACTGGCGTAAAGCTCACACGTGGCTGTGGGGCTCAGGTGGCTTTTGGCGGAAAGATTTATGGTAACAGGCCAAAGAATGAATCAGCAGGTAAAAGCTGTAGCTACACAAGCCTTTTGATCTGAGTTCAATCCCTGGAACCAGCATGAAAAACCTGGGAGCCTGGAGAGTTGTTAAGAGCACTGTGTGCTCTTCCAGAGGGCCCGAGTTCAATTCCTAGCACCTGCCGAGTGGCTCACAAGAGTCTGTAACTATATATACCAGGCTATCTAGTCCAAGAATTTCACCACAATTTGGTCTCCATCTCCAATCTCATGTAGGACTCATGGGATTATAGATGAATAACACCATATCTAATTTTTTAGGTTTATTTATTTTTATTTTATGTGTGTGGATGTACTGCTTGCATGTATGGCTATACACCTTGTGCATGCAGTACCCAAGGAGACTAGAAGAGAGCATCAGGATCTTTGGGGCTGGAGGTATAGATTGCCTCAAAACAAGGTGGAAAGAGAGAACCAACTCCAGCAAAGCTGTTCTCTTACCTCAGTACTCATGCTGTAGTACAGGCATGTCTGTACTCTCTCTCTCTCTCTCTGTCTCTCTCTGTCTCTCTCTGTCTCTCTCTGTCTCTCTCTCTCTCTCTCTCTCACACACACACACTAAATTAAAGTAATAGTGTGCAAATGTTACAGTTCTATGTAATGTGCCTAGAATGTATGCAAACATTATACTATTTTATATAAAGGTCTGGCATGCAAAGATGTTACAGCTGCAAAGATCAATCTCATAGGTTGCCTATTTAGATTTGCTCAGTGGTATCAGGGATGAAACCCACAGATACCAGGCTGTAACACGAATTCTAATTGGTCTTAATAATAAAAATCTGGAGTCGGATATTGGGGTAAATGCTGAAAGATCAGCGACAAAGGAGCAAGCCACAGCCACACCTTACCTTGCCAACTTCTCAGCCAAAAAGGGGCGAGCTCCTGTCTCAGACTCCAGAGTAGCCAGAACTACGGGTGTAGTTCTACTACACCTATCAAATACCAAGAATTTGAAGTCATCCTAACCAAGGTCTCTAGGAACCAAACAGACTAAAAGTGTGTAAACCAAAGTGTGTTTGCTATGGTTTGAATGTTCACACTAAAGGTCATCTTGAAATGTAGTCTCCATCGTGAGGTGTTAGGAGGGTGAAATACAGGGCTAAGGAGATAGTTCAGTGGGTGAGACACTTACTGTGCAAGCACAGGGACCAGGGTTCAGATCTCTAACAAATAAAATCAGGAGGACATGTAGATCCATCTATAATCCCAGTGCTTGGGAGGCACTGAGGCAAATTGCAAGCTACACTAGCTGAATTGGAGACTTTCCCAGGTTTATTGAGAGACCCTGCCTCAGTAAATAAAGAAGAGAGAGTTGAAGGGTGACCTGGTATTAACCACACAAATGTGTATGTGCACTCCCACACACCTATGCCTACAAGAATAGGCATACAAACATGCTCACCATGCACACACACACATAGAACCATGCAGAAGGAAAAAAAAAAAAGGGTGGAGTCCTAATCTCACTTTACTTGGAAGACCTCTGGGAGGTATTAAAAGTTAAATGAGGCCTTTATAAGAGAGACCTGATATAGGGTGCTGTCTTACCACATGACACCCTGTATTGCCCCTGGGCTTTGAGAAGAAAGAAAGCTCCACCAGAAAGAAGCAAAGGGGGAGGTCCAAGCCACTATTCTGGGAGCAGCGTCAGAGAGAGGCCCAAGACACCAGTCCAGGAATGGGGAGCAACTGCCAGGAGTGATGGCAGCAGGTTCCAGCAGTGTCTTCTAGAAGCTACCACACAAAAGTTCCTCTGGGAAAGAGCACCTGTGTCCCAGCCAGCCATTTCTTGATTCAAGACACCCTGCTGCTACAGTGACCACTGGAACCTCAGCCCTACCTACACCTAGAGGAGCAACCACGAGGGCCGTGGCCCGGCTTCCAATGGGAGGAGAGTCCACCAGAGTTGTATCTCCACCTATACCTCAAAGAGTGACCACCTGAGCCTTGGGTCCACTTCCACCGGGAGGAGTGACCACCAGAGTTCTGCTCAGCTTACACCTGAAGGAGCACTCAACAGAGCCACAGCCCCCAACTATACCAATTGGAGAAAGAGAGACACTCTGAAGCACAAGCTCCACCTATACCAACTGGAGGAAGAGATGGATAGACAACAAGGTAAGAACACACTCAATGTAAAAAGCACTAGTTTCTAGTGGTGCTACAACAGTAAGACCTGAACATCCCAACACAGATGAAACAGAAGAAAACCTTAAAAATAACTTTTCGAGGATAACTTAAAGAGGAAATGAAAAATTCCCTTAAAGAAATAGAAGAAGGGGCTGTTCTGTTCTTTCAGAGGTTCTGAGTTCAATTCCCAGCAACCATATGGTAGCTCACAACCATCTGTAATGTGATCTGGTGCCCTCTTCTGGCACAAACTGTATACATAATAAATAAATAAATAAATAAATATTTTTAAAAAAGAATTAGAAGAAAAGACAAACAAAAAATTTTAAGAAATCTTTAAAGAAAACCAAGGAAAAGCAATCAAACAAGTGAAGGAAATGATTCAAGACTTGAAATCTGAAATAGAGGCAACAAAGAAAAGACAAATTGAGGGAATTCTGGAAATGGAAAATTTGGGTAAATGATCAGGAACCACAAATGCAAGCATAAAAAACAGAATACGAGAGATGGAAGATAAGAGTTTCAGGCATTGAAGATATGATAAAGGAAATAGATTCATTGGCCAAAGAAAATGTTAAGCCCAATAAATCCTTAATACAAAACATGCAGGAAATCTGGGACACCATGAAAAGACCAAACCTAAGAATAATAGGAATAGAAGAAGGAGAAGTCCAATTCAACATCACCCTTTAAAATAGCCACAAATAACATAAAATATCTTGGGGTAACTCTAACCAAGTAAGTGAAAGACCTGTATGACAAGAATTTTAAGTCTCTAAAGAAAGAAATTAAAGAAGATACCAGAAAATGGAAAGATCTCCCATGCTCTTGGATAGGTAGGATCAACATAGTAAAAATGGCAATCCTACCAAAAGTAATCTACAGATTCAATGCAATCTCTATCAAAATCCCAGTACAATTCTTCATAGACCTGGAAACAATAATACTCAACTTCATATGGAAAAACAAAAAAACCCAGGATAGCCAAAACAACACTATACAATAAAGGAACTTCAGGAGACATCACCATTCCTAACTTCAATCTTTACTATAGAGCTATAGTAATGAAAACAGCTTGGCATTGGCACAAAAACAGACAGATGGACCAATGAAATTGAATTGAAGACCCTGATATCAACCCAAACACCTATGAACATCTAATTTTTGACAAAGAAACTAAAACATAAAATGGGAAAAAAAGAAAGCATATTCAACAAATGGTGCTGGTATAACTGGCTGTCAACATTTAGAAGTATGCAAACAGATCCATATCTATTGCCATGCACAAAAGTCCAGATGGATCTAAGACCTCAATATAAATCCATCCACACTGAACCTCATAAAAGAGAAAGTGGGAAATACCCTTGAACACATGGGCACAGAAGACTACTTTCTAAATAGAACATCATTA
This sequence comes from Cricetulus griseus, assembly GCF_003668045.3. Classification (NCBI taxonomy): domain Eukaryota; kingdom Metazoa; phylum Chordata; class Mammalia; order Rodentia; family Cricetidae; genus Cricetulus; species Cricetulus griseus. The sequence continues at coordinate 132,755,143 of NW_023276807.1, read as the reverse complement.
GCCACAGACACTGAGAGCAACAATGAATAAATGGGGCCTCCTGAAACTGAGAAGTTTCTGTAAAGCAAAGAACATGGTCAACAAGATAAAATGTCTCCCTACAGAATGGGAAAAGATCTTCACCAACCCCACATCTGACAGAGGGCTGATTTCTAAAATATACAAAGAACTCAAGAAACTAGACATAAAACTACCAAATAATCCAATTAAAAACTGGGGTACAGATCTAAACAGAGAATTCTCAACAGAACAATCTCAAATAGCAGAAAGACACTTAAGGAATTGCTCAACATCCGTAGCCATCAGGGAAATGCAATGAAAACAGTTCTGAGATACCATCTTACACCAATCAGAATGGCTAATGTCAAAAACACTGATGACAGCTTATGCTGGAGAGGATATAGAGAAAGGGGAATGAACACTCCTCCATTTCTGGTGGGAGTGCAAACTTGTACAGCCACTGTGGAAATCAGTATGGCAATTTCTCAGAAAATTAGGGATCAACCTACCTCAAGACTCTGCAATACCACTATTGGGCATATACCCAAAGGAGGCACATTCACACCACAAGGACATTTGCTCAACTATGTTCATAGCAACATTATTCGTAATAGCCAGATCTTGGAAGCAACCTAGATGCCCCTCAACTTAGAATGGATAATGAAAATGTGGTATATTTACACAATGGAGTTCTACTCAGTGGTAAGAAACAATGACATTCTAAAATTTGCAAAAATGGACAAAACTATATATATAAAAAAATCCTGAGTGAGGTAACCCAGACCCAGAAAGACAAACATAGTATGTACTCACTCATAAGTGGATACCAGACATAAATCAAAAGACACCCAGCCTACAATCCACACCCCAGAGAAGCTAGAACCTCTTCCAGAAACAGATGGAATCAGATGCAGAAATCCATAACTAACCATTGGGCCAAGCTCCTGGAGTACAATCGAAGTGAGAGAGGAGCAAAAATATGAACAAAGGAGTCAAGACCATGATGGGAAAACCCACAGAATCAGCTGACCTGAGCTAGCAAGAGATCACTGACTCAGGTCTGACAAGTGGGAACCTGCATAAAAACAAACTAGACATCCTTAATTTAGGTGACAATGGTGTGACTGGGACACTATATGAGGTCACTGGCAGTGGATCCAAGATCTAACTTTTAATGCACAAGCTGACTTTGTGGAGCCCATTCTATATGGAGAGATACTTTGCTCAGCCTAGGCATAGGGTGGGGAGGGCTTTGTCCTACCTCAACATGATGATGGGACACTTAGTAGACATCCTAGGGGAGGCCTTACCCTCTCTGAGGGAGGTGGGGTGGGGGAAAAATAGGGGGAACAGGAGGAGAGAAGGGAGGGGAACTGTGATTGGAATGTAAAAAAATAAATTAATAAAAATAAAAAAGAGCCAGGTGTTGATGACACACGACTTTAATCCCAGTACTTGGGAGGCAGAGGCAGGTGAGTTCAAGACCAGCCTGGTCTACAAGAGCAAGTTCCAGGATAGCCTCCAAAGCCACAGAGAAACCCTGCCTCAACCCCCCCCAATAAAAATAGAAAAGAAGCAATGACCAAATGTAGCTTCCAAGTCCCCCCACCCACCCTCTCTCTCTCTCTCTCTCTCTCTCTCTCTCTGGTTTAGTTTTTCCAGACAGGGTTTCTCTGTGTAGCCCTAGCTATCCTGGAACTCACTCTGTAGACTAGGCTGGCTTCAAATTCACAGAGATCTGCCTGCCTCTGCTTCCTAAGTGCTGGGATTAAAAGTATGAGCCACCACTGCCCGGCCCAAGCCTTGGACCAAATAAGATTTTTCTCCTCCATCTCCTTTGTTTCATTTTTTTTTTTTTTTGAGACTGGGAGTCTCTGTAATCTAGGCTAGCCTTGAACTCAGTGATCCTCTTGCCTCAGTCTCCAGATGTTGGATTACAAGCATGGACCATCATACCCAGCACTTTTTTCTTTATAAATCAGTCATTCTGTGATACTTGTTTATATCAACAACACCTGAACTAATGCCCCCATTTTTGAGACAGATCTTGGGATGCAGCCCAGGTATGCAGCCAGGAGCAGTGGCACATATGGGTAGCCTTGGCATTTAGCAAACTAAGACAGGAAGGTCACAGTTTGAGACTAGTCCAGCCTACACAGTGATTTGAGGGTGTGAGGTAGGGCTGGCTTCTTAAACTTTTTCCATTCATGATCTCTTTTCACCCAAGAAATTAATTAATTTTGAGATGGGGTCTCTTTATGTAGCCCTGATTGTCCCCTGCTAGGTAGACCAGATAGCCATGAACTCCCAGAGATCTGCCTCCTGAGTGCTGAAATTTTTAAATAACCCAAATATCTAACTATAAAATAAGTATTCGAATCAAACATTTACTCATAATATTTCACTAAATTTTTAAAAATTAATTTTCCTTGGTATATATATCTTTTAATTATATACTTATTTGCTCATTTATTTACTTGCTTTCTTTTGAAACAGGGTCTTATAAACCACTGTGTAGCCAGTCCTGGTGGTGCCTTTGATCCCAGCATTCAGAGAAACCCTGTCTTGAAAAATCAAACATAAATAAGTAAATAAATAAAGTCCTTGTGTAGCCAAGGATGGCTCCGAACTCCTTAGTCTCTTGCCTCTACCTCCCAAGTGCTAGGATTATAGGTATGTGCCGTCATACCCAGCTAATCTCAACATTTATTAAAGGCAGTGGTGGCGCATGCCTTTAATTCCAGCACTTGGGAGGCAAAGATAGGAGGATCTCTGTGAGTTCGAGGCCAGCCTGGTCTACAGAGTGAGTTCTAGGACAGACTCCAAAAAAGCTACAGAGAAACCATGTCTCAAAAAAAAAAAAAAACAAAAACAAAAACAAAAACCCAGCTCTTTTTTTTTTTTTTCAAAGACAGGACAAAATTAATCCCAGCACTTGGGAGGCAGAGGCCAGTGCAGGTGGATCTTTGTGAGTTCGAGACCAGCCCGGTCTACAAGAGCTAGTTCCAGGACAGCCTCCAAAGCCACAGAGAAACCCTGTCTCAAACAAACAAAAACAAAAACAAAAAACAAAAAGAAAAGAAAAGAAAAAGGACAGAACAAAGGTGGTCCTGTGTGGTCCTGGCTATCCTAGAACTCACTCTGTAAACCAGGCTGTCCTCAAACTCACAGAGATCTGCCTGCCTTTGCCTCCCAAGTGCTGGGATTAAAGTGTGTGCCACCATTGCAAGGCAGCTTCTGTTTCTTAAAAGGATTACTACTAAATTCATGGTGGATGGAGTCTATTAAAGAATGAGGTGAACAAAGAACTTTCAGTGCTTGGACTCAGCATGAAAATCTCTGAAAAATCTTCATGACCAGAGGGCCAAAAGCACATGTATGCATGAGTGTGTGTGTGTGTGTGTGTGTGTGTGTGTGTGTGTGTGTGTGTGTGTGTGTGTTATGTGTGAGGGTGCCTTCCAGGGCCAGAAGAGGGAGTTGGATCATCTGGAGGTGGAGTTAGAGGTAGTTGTTAATTGCCCAAAGTGTGTGCTAGGAACTAAAATTAAGTCCTCTAGAAGAACAGCAAGCACTCTTAATCTTGAACTTCTGATCCTCCTCCTCTATCTCCAGAGTGCTAGGATTACAAGCCTGTGTCACTATGTTGGGTTTACATGGTGCTGGGATCAAACTCAGGGTTTCCTGCATGCTAGGTGAGCACTCACCCTACCAACTGAGCTGCATGCATCGCTGGCCCTCACATACACTTCCTTATATTATGTATCCGGGTGTTTTGCCTGCACCTGTCTGTGCTCTGAGTGGTGCCTAAAGAGGCCAGAAGAGGGCATCATAGCTCATGGAATGGGAGTTACAATTGTGAGCCACTGTGTAGGTATTGAACCCAGGTCTTCTGTAAGAGCACTGACTGCTCTTAACCATTGAGCCACCTCTCTCTCTCTCTCTCTCTCTCTCTCTCTCTCTCTCTCTCTCTCTCTCTCTCCCTTCCTTCCTCCCTCCCTCCTTCCCTCCCTCCCTCCCTCCCTCCTTCACTCCCTCTCATCTCTCCTCTCTCTCCAGGGTTTTTTCTGTATCTTTGGAGCTGTCCTGGAACCATCTGTCCTTTAAACACACTTGTTTTGGTGTTGGTTTTTGGAGACAGGTTTTCTCTGTTTAGCCTTGGCTATCTTAGGACACGCTCTATGGACCGGCCTCAAATGCACAGAGATCCTTCAGCCTCTGCCTCAGGAGGGCTGGGATTAAAGACATGCACCACCAATACCTAGCGTTTTTGCTTTGTTTTTCAGACATTTTCTTGAGGCTGGACAGCACTATCCCATTTTGTGTTCAACTTATTCTCTCATGGTGATAGTGGGGAATGGTGGGGAAACCTCCAATCAGTACTTCTAGGTCCTTGTAATTTGTCAGAGAAAGAATTCAAATACAATTCAAAATAAGGAATTGGGAAATTTTATTACAAAGCAAAGATGCATCTTCAAGAGGCGAGTGTATGAATTTTGTGTGTGTCACACTCAACAGAGTTTGAGGCAAATTTGTTTGTTTTTGCCTTTGGTCTTACTGTATAGCTCTGGCTGGCCTGGAACTCATATATAGACCAGAGAGGTCCATCCACCTCTGTCTCACAAGTGCTCAGATTAAAGAAATGTGCTACCACCCATGCCTTTTTTTTTTTTTTAATGGTGTCTCATTTTGTACCTCTGGCAGACCAAGAAATTGTTAAGTAGATCAGGCTAGATTCAAACTTATGTTGTTCTCTCTGCCTCGGCCTCCCAAGTGCTGGAATTACAGGCATGTGCCACCACACCTGGGTTGGGGCAGCATTTTTCATAGGTCAACTTAATGGTGGGGAGGATTCATCAGTTAAGGTGGCAAAAAGGTGGTGTATTTCCACGATATGGACTATTCCTTTGTTTGTCTTTATTATGGGGGTTTTCAGATGTTTCATGGAGTCAGATACATGATGGGCACATTCAAAATTGTTATGCTAACAAAATATAGAAACACTGTTATAATGAAGCAATTAGTTGACTGCCATGTTGGTGCCAGCTGGTTTTGGCAAGAGCTTGTTTTTCATGTTTGAGTAGTTACCCACTGTCCTGCTGTAAATCAACTCTGCTGTTGCATCAGCCATGAGCAGCTATGCAGTGCCTTTTTATGCTGGCTAGCCAGCTTCAGTGGTAGCCTTGCTTTTGGCTGCTGGAAGGCCTCAGGCATATAAGTGGTATACATTCATACATACAGGTGCTCACATGTAAAAGGAAAATAAACCTTTAAAATAAAACAAACTCTTCAAAAACAAAGAAGAGAGGAGAGGAAAAGAGAGAAGAGAGCAGAGGAGGGAAGGGGAAGAAAAAACAAGAAAGTTGCTGGGTGGTGGTGGTGCATGCCTTTAATCCCAGCACTCAGGAGGCAGAGGCAGGGAGAATCTCTGTGAGTTCAAGACCAGCATGGTCTACAGAGCGAGTTCTAGAACAGCCTAAAAAGCTACAGAGAAACTCTGTCTCAAAAACAAAAAACAAAAAACAAAAAAACAAAGCAAAACAAAAACAGTAAAGTTACCACTTAGGTAAGGAGGACTGTGCTTAGAGCACAGTAGGATATCTGAGATATTCAAAGGTTAACCTAACAGTTGTGGGACTCCTGGTAGAGCAATGGGCAGGGCATTGTACTGGGAAACAACAGTCCTGTTTTTTGATGGCAGGTCTAACAGCTCTTAAACACTCAAACTGTGCACCAGTCAAATAACAGCTTTGGATCTGAGATATTCTTGACTAACTTGGATAATTTCTCCTGAACTAAGCAGATAAAAAGACAAGAAGAACAAAAGGACAAGAGATGGAGACAGAGAAATTGGGGGAAGACAGGGAGAAAGTGTGTGTGTGTGTGTGTGTGTGTGTGTGTGTGTGTGTGTGTGTGTGTGTAAAGAATTACTTTTCAGAGCTTTAGCCAACAACAAATGGAGAGAATTTCCTAAAAGCCAGAGTTTCCATCTCCTACAACATTACCATTTACTGCCAGTTCCTTTACCACCCATCCTGTTTTAGACATCTGATTCTGCCAATAAGACCCATTCCTATTGCTGTTATCCCTTCTATTCTTGCCTGTGTCTTGCCAGCCAACCCAAGACCCTCACAGCACAAAGGAACCCTCAGCATCTAACCCCCAGACTGTGATGTTTTCTTAGGGCATGTTTTCAAAATGGGGAAAGAGGGGGCACCTGGGAATGTAGTTCAATGCAGAGTGCTTTCATAGCATGTGTAAAGCCCCAGATTTATCCCAAGTGCTGGGGGTTGGGGAGAGGAAGAGAGTGGTTGGAGTGATGGCTCAGTTGGTAAGATACCTGCAGTACAAGAACCCATGTAAAAGCAGACATAACAGTGTACATCTGTAACCCAACACCGGGAGGCAGATACAGGTGAATCCCTTAAGTCTGCAGAGTGGCCAGTCAGTCTCCCGAAACTCCAGGTGGTGATGGTGCATGCCTTTAATCCCAGCACTCAGGAGGCAGAGGTAGGTGAATCTCTGTGAGTTTGAAATCAGCCTGGTCTATAAAGAGAGTTCCAGGACAGCCAGAGCTATACAGAGAGACCCTGTCATGAAAAACCAAAACTAAAACAAAGAAAAATCTCTAGATTCAGTGAGAGATCTTATCTCAGAAATGTAAGAGTTTAGAGGTTGACCTCTGACTTACACATATGTGCATATGTGCACATGTGCACAAACTCCCATGTGTACCAACATACACCCAAATGAACATGTGCACATATAATATATACATATATATTATATTTATGTATATATTGAATACACACAAACATGAGAAGGGGGAGATAAAAGAGGGAGAGGGAGAAAAGAAAAGAAGAAAAATTCAAGAACAGACTGGGCTACAGAATGAGTTCAAAGCCAGCCTGGGCAACTTTGTGAGATCTTATCTTGAAATAAAAAGTAAAAGGTAGATTGGGCATAGTGCTGGAGAGGCTAAAGAAGAAGCATTGGACATGGTGTTGTGCCTTTTAATTCCAACCTCAGGAGGCAGAAGCAGGCAGATCTCCCTAGTTTAGGCCAACATGGTCTCAGGATAGTCAGAGCTACATAGAGACCCTGTCTTAAAACAAATACACAAATAAATTCCCCTGGTGCCCAATAGATGCCCTGCCCATTCCAGGAGCTCATAACTGTTAAATTAACTTCTAAATACTTTGGATGTAGCCAGGCAGTGTTGGCACATGCTGTTAATGCCAACACTTGGGAGGCAGAGGCAGGAGGATCTCTGTGAGTTCGAGGCCAACTTGATCCATAGAGCAAGTTCCAGGACAGCCAGGGCTACACAGAGAGACCCTGTCTTCAAAAACTAAAAACCAAACCAAGCCAAACCTCCTTGGGTGTCGACTGTGCTCTAAGCAGAGTTGTCCTTATCACAGTAGTGACTATTGCTCTGGTTATCCCTTCCCCCATTCTCCTCTCCTCTCTTCCTCTTCTTGTTTTCCCTGGGGGGTGTTGATTTATCTTAAAGATTTATTCTTGTTTTATGTATATGTGAGTGCCTGCATGTATGTATGTGCACCATATGCATACCTAGTGCTAGCTGGGACTTAAGTGAGCAGTTGTAAGCCACAATGTGGATGCGGGGAACCAAACTCAGGCTTTCTGTAAGAGCAACAAGCACTACTAACTGCTGAGACATCTCTTCTTGTTCCTGCTTTGTTCTATTCGTGGCTGGGTCTCATGAAGCTCCAGTTGGTCTTGAACTCAGTGTGTAGCTCAAACTGGCCATCCAATTTGCAGCAACACTCCTGCTTTAGCCTCTCAAGTACTATGACAAATCTATCTTTTACTTTTTGAGACAGGGTCTCACAAAGTTGCCCAGGCTGGTTTTGAACTTATTCTGTAGCCTAGGCTGTTCTTTTTTTACCCCCTGAGACAGTTTCTCTGTAGCTTTGGAGCCTATCCTGGAACTACCTCTTGTAGACCAGGCTGGTCTCAAACTCACAGACATCCACCTGCCTCTGCCTCCTGAGTGCTGGGATTAAAGGTGTGCACCACCAAGGCCCGGCAGCCTAGGCTGTTCTTGAATTCTTATTCTTCTTTCCTTTTATCTTCCTTTCCTTCTGCTCCTCTCTCTGTGCTTGTGTATGGTATATGTACATGTGTACATATGCATAGGAGTACATGTATGTGTAAGCCAAAGGTCAACTTCCCATATCTTCAATTGTGTTCCTGAGATAAGGTCTCTGGAGCTTGCAGATTCAGGGAGGCTGGCTGGTCAATAAGCTTCAGGAACTCACCTGTATCAGCCCCCTCTCATATACATATAAGCATATAATCTACATAAAAATGGTATCTAGTGCACCCTCAGGACAAACCCCTGCATTCTACATATTACTAACCACAAAATTTCCTATATTGAAATTTTAATTTATTTATGGGGTTATTTACAAGAATTTGGATGATGGGTTATCTATAGGAGCATGAGAGATTCCAGCAGTACTGTCCAATACAAACTTGCAACAATAGGAAGTTCTGATTTTGTATTGCTCAATATAGTAGTCACTAACCATTATCCTATAGAAATTATGACTTTTTTTTTCTTTCTTTTTTTTTTTTTTGGTTTTTTGAGACAGGGTTTCTCTGTGTAACCCTGGCTATCCTGGAATTCACTCTGCAGACTGGCCTCAAACTCAGGGATCTGCCTGTAGACAGATTTTCCTTTGGGCTACTAGCTCACAAAAATGACATGGAGACTTATATTAATCATGAAAACTCCACCTAAACTTAGACTTGTTTCTGACTAGCTCTTACAATTTAAATTAACCCATATATAATATATATATATATATATATATATGGTTTTTCATATATATATTTGGTTTTTCAAGACAGGGTTTCTCTGTGGCTTTGGAGGCTGTCCTGGAACTAGCTCTTGTAGACCAGGCTGGTCTCGAACTCACAGAGATCCACCTGCCTCTGCCTCTCCAGTGCTGGGATTAAAGGCATGCGCCACCAACGCCCGGCTAAATTAACCCATATTTTTAAATCTACTTTCTTCCATGCATTCATTACCTCATCTCCATTTTGCCCATCCTGCTTCCTCCATGTCTGGCTGGAGACTCCCCCTTTCTTCTTCTCAGAGCTCTCTCTGTCCAGAAGTCCCACCTATACCTCCTGCCTAGCTATTGGCCATTTAGTTTTTTATTAAACCAGTCACAGTGAAACATCTTCACACAGTGTGAAGGAATATTCCACATTTCCCCCCCTTTTTGTCTAAATAAAAAGAAAGGTTTTAACTCCAACACAATAAAACTATATATAACAAAAAAATTATCAGGTAACAATTATATTTACAATGTCCAGTCCATTTGTATTTAACAAATTTAGAGAAAATAATTATCTATCCTATCTTTGTCCAAAGTTTTATACCTAAATCTTTTTAGACCCTAAAACATCTCTTTTAGATAAACAACTTAGCTTTTATGTTGCTCAACCTTATAAACTTTACATATCTTATGTAAGTTTCTTTTGAATTTGATAACAAGGAAAACTGTAAAATTACATCTAGTCTTCAGTTCCCATCAGAGACCTGAGTAAACAGGAAGTGCAGAGCAAGCACTTCCAAAACTATAGAAATGACAGAGACAGCTGGCTGCCTGGACAGTCACCCAAGGTTACTCTGTAACACTGGGGCATCCATCTTCAGTCTATGGGCCTAGAATATCTGACAGACTTTTCTGTGAAACAGTAATCATGCAGGACTGTCCCATTTTGTCTTGGCAAAGTTTGGCAGTCATTTACTTTTTTTTGTGTCCTGTTTGTCCAATTTTGACAGCATACTGTCAACAGTTGAGGCAAGGGCAGTTTCTTGCCCAAATGGATAGCTTTTGCCACAAAGAAAGAAAACTCCATTTGGAGGTTCTTCGATGCTCATCATCCTTTTTTGAAATAAATTGGTGTTACCAGGAGCAGATATGTCTCACTGTCATGAAAAGTCTTAGATTATGAAAACATCCTTAATTCCATATTCTTTGGGTCTTTGAAGTATTTGAAGATCAACTATCTAATATATATCTCTGTGTGACCCTGAAAACATACCTAACATGACTATAAGTTTGATAGTTATAGATGACTAACTACTAACCTGTATTTCTGAAACTAAGACATGTCTAAAATGTATAGGCTGGTTTAATTTCACAGTCCCTTCCACAATCCAATGTCTCTCAGCAGCTGTTATTTTATTAGCATTCAAAAAAATTAAAATTATTACAATACCATACAGGATCCAGACTGTGTATTTTCCCTGTTTACATGGCTTATCTTTTTTATATTATTTTATTTCCCCCCCCCTTTTTTTTTTTTTTTTTGTTTTTTCGAGACAGGGTTTCTCTGTGGCTTTGGAGGCTGTCTTGGCACTAGCTCTTGTAGACCAGGCTGGTCTCGAACTCACAGAGATCTGCCTGCCTCTGCCTCCCGAGTGCTGGAATTAAAGGCGTGCACCACCACTGCCTGGCTTTATTTTCCCCTTAAAGACTCTATTATTCATAAACTATTTTTCTATGATGGTCTGTACCCATTTTCTTTTCTTTTTATGCCTACTCACATTTTCTAAAACACACTGTAACCTGTTTAGGTTTTTTTTCCCCATCTGGATCTGTATTTACTGAGCATCAGAAGTATTCTCTTATGGAGTGGGACAACTTTTACGTGGCTAGTCCTAGACCATAGGCAGTCTCTCTACACGAAGCCTACCCAAGAGGCCTTGGTCACCAGAAAGCTGTTTTTGACTTTGTGTTTTGAACTTTTTTTTTTTCTTTTTAGTTTTCTTAGGCCTGTGTATATATGTGGCTGGACTTTGGGTGCAATGTGCAGATGGATTTTTCTTTGGGCTGCCAGTCCACACACAAAAAAGAGAGACATAAATTATAAAAGCTCGGTTTTAGCTTAGGCTTGTTTCTGACTAGCTCTTACAACTTAAATTAACCCATATTTTAAAATCTACTTTCTTCTGAATGCTTGCTACCTCATCTCCATTTTGCCCATCCTGCTTCTTCCATGTCTGGCTGGAGACTCCACCTTTCTTCTTCCCAGAGCTCTCTCTGTCCATAAATCCCACCTATTCCTCCTGCCTAGATATTAGCTATTTAGCTTTTTATTAAACCAACCACAGTGACACATCTTCACACAGTGTAAAGCAATATTCCACAACATCTATCTACCTCTACCTCATGAGTGCGGGAATTAAAATCGTGTACCACCATTGTCAGGTGAAAAAAAATTACCTTTAGTTTAATTTAAAAAAAATTATTCCTGGTGATACTGGGTATACACCTATAATCCCAGTGCTTGGGAGGCAAAAGAGGTGGATCTCTGTGAGTTTGAGGCCAGCTTGGTCTACAGAGCTAGTTCCAGGACAGCTAATGTCACACAAAGAAACCCTGTCTCAAAAAAAATTTTTGAGAGATAAGATCTTACTGTCTTGCTGAAACAGGGCCTTGAACTCCTAGACTCAAACAATCCCTCTGTCTCAACCTCCTTTAGCAGCCTGAACTATAAAATGCTTTACTGGTTATTTTAAAATATATTTATTATAAAGTGCTGGGAATGACAGTTGATAGAGTGCTTGTCTAACATGCCCAGCACCACATAAAACCAAAAGTGGTGGCCTGGGTGTATAATCCCATCACTCTATATAGATAGAGGCAGGAGGTCAGGAGCTCAGAGTCATCCTACCTACATATCTAATTCATACATATCCATGAGACTGACTCAGAGTAAAACAAAAGATAGAAAAGGGAAGGAAAGACTAAAAAAAATAGCTAGTTTTTCTTCTATCTACCATCAGTCTTCTGTGTGTGTATGTATATAGTTGTACACCTATATGTACCCAATGAGTTTAATTAGGGCTGCCTACAGAAGCATAGATGAGGGATTTTTTTTTTTTTCTTTTGAGACAGGGTTTCTCTGTGTAACAGCCCTGGTTGTCCTGGATCTAGCTCTGCAGACCAGGCTGGCTTTGAACTCACAGAGATCCACCTGCCTCTGCCTCTGCCTCCCAAGTGGTGGGGTTAAAGGCATGTGCCACCACCGCCCCGTGGATTGTTTACAAGAGCAAGGCCAACTTATTTGTGGCTCTACTACTGTGGCAAACATCTCTTTCCCATAGAGAATATTAACTACTGTACAGATCTTAGGGAAGGGTGGGGCTTTGTGAATACCTGTCCCTGAAACAGGATGATTTGAGCCTAGTGGTTCCAGACCAGCCTATGCACCATAGATAATCTCCAGGGGGAAGGAAGAGGAGCCTAACACAGTGATTCACGCCTTTGATCCAAGCACTTAAGATGCTGAGGCAAGGCTGCAGGGAGTTTGAGGATAACTCAGAATACATCGTGGATTTCAGGCCAGTCTGAACTCCAGTGAGATGGTGTCTCAAAAAATCAAAACCAAGCCAGGCATGGTGGCACAAACCTTTAATCCCAGCATTTAGGAGGCAAAGAGAGGTGAGGATCTGTGAGTTAAAGGACAATGTTGTCCTAAAAATTTCAGTCATCCAGGGCTACCTAGTGAGACCCTATCTCTAGAAAACAAACACAAACCAGTCAAGCAAAGTTTGTCAGAGGCTGGCAAGACAGCTCAGCTGGTAAATGGCACTTGGTGTCAGGACTGACAACCCGAGTTTAATCCCCTAGAGCCCACATGGGTTGAAACAGAGTTGTCCTCTGACATCCTACAAGTTGTCCTCTGACATCCATAGGATTGATTGCTGTGGTATGCTCAAATCCACTACCCAAAATAAATAAATGTATGTTAAAAAATATGTAAAAAGACACAAAAACCCGCTGGGTATGGTGGCACATGCCTTTAGTCCCAGAGGCAGAGGCAGGCAGATCTCTGTGAGTTCCAGATTTATCTTGTCTACAGAATGAGTTTCAGGACAGCCAAAGATATATACACAGAAACCTTGTGAGGAAAAACCAAACTAAACCAAACCAAACCAAACAAACAAACAAGACAAAAAACTTCAGGCAGGTGTCCTGGGGTATGTATGTTATTCCAGAAGTTGGGAGGCTGAGCAAGAGGATGAAGAGCTGGAGGCTGGCCTGGGCTACATAAATGAGACAATGTCTCAAAAACAAGCAGCAGCAACAAAACAATAAACAAGGCCCAGCAGCCGTGACTCACACCTTTAATCCCAGCACTCAGGAGGCAGAGGCAGAGCTCTTGAGTTTGAGGCCAGCCTGGTCTACAGAGTGAGTTCCAGGACAGGCTACAAAGCTACAGAGATACCCTGTCTCAAAAAACAAAACAAATAAACAACTTTCAGTTGCTTTTTTTTTTTTTCTTTTTGCTGTTTTAGACAGGAACTTCGAACTCATGTTCCACCTGTTTTGGGCCCCTGAGCAGCTAGGGTAACAGGCCTGCCCCTATTCTGTGCCAAAAGACAGACATTCTAAAGAGTATTGCAGCTGGGCGTTGGTGGCGCTCGCCTTTAATCCCAGCACTCGGGAGGCAGAGGCAAGCGGTTTTGAGTTCGAGGCCAGCCTGATCTCCAGAGAGAGTGCCAGGATAGGCTCCAAAGCTACACAGAGAAACCCAGTCTCGAGAAAAAAAAAAAAAAAGAGTGTTTGCAGTTTGTTTTTATAAATCCCAGAGTTTATGATCTTTTGAATACTTACAAAATTATACAGTAGTACGAGGTGTGAATAAGAATGGCCCCTTATGCTCAGCCATGTGGCACATACCTTTAAGCCCAGCACTTGGAAACAGAGGCAGGCAGACCTCTGAGTTCAGCCTGGTCAAAAGAGTGAATTCCAGGACAGCCAGGGATACACAGAGAAACCCTGTCTTGGGGGTGGGGAGAATAGCCCCTATAGGCTGACATATTTGAAGGAATGGCACCATTTGAAAGGGTTAGAAGGATTAGGAGGTGTGGCCTTGTTGGAAGGAGTGTATCTCTGGGGATGGGCTTTGAGGTTTCAAAAGTCCATGCCAGGCCCAGTGTCTCTCTTCTGCCTGCCATACCCGCCTCCATGCTTCTCGACATGATGATAATGGACTGTCTCTGAACTGTAAGCAAGCCCCTAATTAAATGTGTGGGTTTTTTTTTTTTTTTTAAGAATTGCCAGCCGGGCAGTGGTGGCGCATGCCTTGAATCCCAGCACTCCCAATGCTAACTTCCGATTTTGTAGCTTTGAAAAAAATCTTAGTGTTAGGAGTCTAAGGTCGTAGGGTGCCACCTTGGGCGAAGACACAGGCATGAGCAGCTCACGTTGTGCTCCTCTGTAAAACTTTGCCTCGGCTTCTAGAGCTTCGTCTGGAGGGGAAATCAACAATTTCTCCGGGGGATTAACCATTTTTCAGCCAGTCCGCTTCCCACGTCCCCCACCAGACACGCCTTCAAGAGCACGAACTCCGGGCGGGCGGCGAGCGTCCCAGGCCAGCGCCTCCCGGGCTCCGCTTCCCGCCACCGGGGCTCCTCCTTCTCCTCCTCCGCGCGCCCGCTCGGCTGCCGGCCTCCCGGACGGAGGCGCCCGCGCGGGCAGGTCTTGGCGCCAAACGAGTGGCGGCGCTGTCCGCCCCGGCGCGCGGCCGCGTCGGGCCCGAGGGAGGCGGGGGTTCGGTCGGCGGAAGAAGGGGCGGGAGCGAGGCGCGCGTTGCTCTCGCGTGCTCTCGCGCCGCTCGCGTGACGGGCCCTGGGTGTGCGAGAGGCTCCGGCTCTGCGGGGCACAGGCAGCCGGGAGCGCGCCGCGGCGAGAGGGCGCCGGGTGCGGGTGGGCGCGAGGTGCGGGCGGGAGATCGAGCGGGCGGGCGGGTGAGCGGGGGGCGCGCGGGCGTGCACCGCGCGCGGGCTCTCGGAGGAGTCGCGGCTGAGGCTGCGCTTCCTCAGCCCGACGGAGAGCGGCAGTGTCGCCCCGGCCGGCGCACGCTCGGCCCGCGTCTCCCCCCGCGGCGGCTGCTCCTCGGCACCGCCAGCCCCAGCGCCGCTCCGGGGCGGGCGGGCGGCGGCGGCGGGACCCGCGGAGCCGCTTTGTGTGCAGGCCGACGAGGGGCGGCGGCGGCGGCGACACAACCACCTGACAGAGGCCCGGCTCTCACTGCACCGTCCGCCCGCATGAGGAGGAGGTAAAGCGGCGGCCGGCTCGCGCCCTCGCGGCAGCGGCGGCGGCGAGGGAGGGACGGAAGGGAGACCGCAGGGGAGGGCGCGCGCCGAGGCCCGGCGGGGTTGTCCGGAGCGGCCGCTCAGGCCTCGGCGGTGCCGGGGTGGCGCCGGGCGGCCGACGGGTGGGAGACGCCGCCGGGCTCGGTTGCTGAAGTTACGGAACAAAATGTGAAGTGCGGAGCCGCGTCCTCCGCTTCCTGGCGCGGGGCTCGGGCCGCGGGCGGCTGGCGGGTGGCGGGCTCGCTGGGAGGGGCGCCGCGCGGCGGGACGCCGGGGCCCGGGGCTCGGCGTGGCCACGGCGTTCTGCTCCCGGGCGCCGGCGCCGGCGCCGCGCGTGGGTCCTCTTGGGGACCTAGTTTTGCGGCCTAAGCTGAACCCTCTAGGCCTCGCGTCTCCTTTCCTGGAGGGGACTGGCCAGACGGGGATCCGGCCGCTTCTCCTGGGCCGAGCTGGGGCCTTTGGGTTCCTCGCTGGTCCCCTGAGGCCACCAAACTTCCGACCTAGGTGCTCGGGGGTGTATTTCATTGTGAAAAGAGGGCTAGGAAACTCCGGGCGCTGCTCGGCACCTCCCGCGGCCGCCGCGGCTGCAGCCGGGAGCACAGTGGTTCAGGGGCTGGAGCGGGTGGGGGCGGCGGACGCCTAGCGGGATCCGAGTCCCAGAGAAGGGGCGAGTGGTGGGGGTCCCTCGGCTTGGGGGAAGAAAGGGCTTTCCCCAGATTAGAGATTTTTGAAATGAAAAAGAGGTTACAAAGTCGTCCCTTTCCCGCTGAACTTTGATTTTCTGACCGATAGAGGCCGGTAGAGGACCGTGAAAGAAAAGTTATCCCCCAGGATGGACTTCACGCAGCCGAAGCCTGCCGCTGCCCTCTGTGGCGTCGTGAGTGCGGACGGGAAGATCGCTTACCCTCCGGGAGTAAAGGAAATTACCGACAAGATCACCACCGACGAGATGATCAAACGTCTCAAGGTAAGCGTCCGGGTCGGTGATCTGCGCTCCGGATGGCTTTTTGACTGTAGGTTTCACTGGACTACTCGACTTGGCCTTTGGAGTTTTTAGTACTAAGTTTTTAAAGATAGTTTAATCGTCTTTTCTCTTAGAAGTGTAGTTCTAACTCCGAGGAGACATGTTTAGTTCTGAAAGTGCATAAGTATCATGGGAAATTTAGAAGAAGTGTGATTATTTTCAGTCCTGTTTATTAAGTATAAGAACTCACATTCAGTGGCTTCCCCTCTCCCTGTGATCATTTTATTTAATGAATATTGTACAAGTGGCTTGTACCTTTAAGTGTAGGCAGTGATTTGCCCCTGAAGGTTCCTGTTTCCATCAAATAAATAAGACTGATGAGAGCACAAACAACCTTTTTTTATTATTGATTTTAAAAAATTTATGTGCATTGATGTTTTACCTACATATATGTCCGTGTATGGGTGTTGTATCCCAGGAACTGGAGTTACAGACAGTTACGAGCTGCCATGTAGGTGCTGGGAATTGAACCTGAGTCCTCTGGAAAAGCAGCCAGTGCCATCTCTCTAGCCCACAAGCAACCTGCCCCCCCCCCTAGTTTCTCACAATTTTTGAATATATGGAAGCTTAACTGTGTATACAGTGTGGCTAAACTATAGAGTGTACAGAATTTTTCGAAACTTGAGCTTAAAGTAAAATGATTTAAATACACATGCCCAAGAAATTTGAGGACTATATTATTTCAATTTCTGTGAGGTTTACCTTCCTTGTTGTGTAAATGTGGGAGTCCTTAATATCAGTGTTGTATGTTTCAATCTTGCATTGGTCAGTTTTGGGCTTTCTTCTCTGTGGTCACAGATTGTGGCTAGAGCCTTACCAAACGAGGGCCGTTTTTATTAGATGAACTTGCTTCAAGCAGTGATTGTCACTTTTAGGCAACTCTGAATCACCAGGGGATGTTTTAGGCATTTTGGTTGTCACACCTGGGACTTGTTTGGAATAGGGAGCTTGAGGGGTGGGGGATGAGTCCTGCTAGGACACTGGCAGTAGTTTAGGTGAAAGATCTTAAACTTTTGAAGTAGGGCATTGGCTGCTGAAATGGAGAGACAGGAATGGGTCAGATGAGCTGTTAGAGGATCTCATCATGTAGCCCTGCTGGTCTTGAACTTACCATCTACTTTCCAAATGCTAGAGTTACACCACATCCTGTTAAAAACAGTGATTCTCAAACTAAGGGTTGTGACCTCTTTGGGAGTCAGTGTGAGAGGCCAAGTTACATTTTAAGTTTTAATTACTATGCCAAAGAGATCTATGAAACAAAAAAGCCTCTGATCTACAAGCCCCTTGCCCAAGGACAGATAGTTCCTGAAATGCTGTAGGCTGTTGTTTATGGGAGATAACAAGCCCCTTGTTTTTCTTTTCCCCTGAACAAGTTCCATTGACCCATATGCACAGGATGCACTTGATCACATTTGGGTGGGAGGCTCTCAGGCTGGAGGTACTTTAGGATGTATGCTTGCCCCAGATTGGACTTGGTGGGAAATGCAATGAATTATGGGTTTTCCTTCTTAAGCCCTTGCCATACTTGATTCTGGGCCATTTCCCAGGAACCTGGGTATGGACCTGACTAGAGTCCATCCACCTGGTCAGTATTTAATTAAAACTTGCTTCAAATATGGCTTTAAACTGTGGTAGTGGTCTTTTAATCTCTCAAACCACCCTTTCACAGCGGTCTCATATCAGATATTTACATTGTGATTCATAACACTAGCGAAATTACAGTTATGAAGTAGCAACAAAAATAATTTTATGGTTGGGATCACCATAACACGAGGAACTGTATTAAAGTGCCCCAGAATTACCAAGGTCAAGAACCATTGTACTCAAGATGCTTCAGAGTTAAGTCAGACATGGTGGAAGGCTAGGCAAGAAATATTGTTGACAACTTTTCTGCCTTGTGCAACTTTTTTAATGTGCATTGGTGTTTTGCCTGCATTTATGTCAGTGAGGGTTTCGGATCCCCTGGACATGAAGTTACAGTTCTGAGCTGCTATGTGGGTGCTGGGAATTGAACTGGGGTTCTTTGGAAGAGCAGCCAGTGCTGAGCCATCTGTCTAGCCCCTTTGTGCAACTTTATAAAATGTATTTTTAGGCTCTGATCTTAGAATTAAGTATAGTGTCTAGTAAGTGTTTAAAGTATTCTTGTGGTTTAGTTTCCATTTGTTGCCTTTTTGAAAGAATCTGTTTCTTTAAAACAGACCTTTCTGTTTTCTTTCCATTCCTTTTTACTGGGGTGGGAAGGGTGCATGTGTAGGAGGTGCTTATTAAACCGGGACCCTGCTCTACCTCTGAACTATACATCCCAGCCTAAAGCAGATAAATCTTTTTGTTGTTTTTGAGACAGGGTCTGGCCTAAAACTTGCTATGTGGATAAGGCTAGTCTCATACATCCCTCTGTTCTCTCAGTTCTCTTTGCCTTTGAAGTGTCATCACGCTCAACTAAAATCTTTATGTGGGAGTGTATATGTGGCTGTGTGTGTTGTGTACGTGTGTACGTGTGTACATGTGTAGATCCATAGGCACTTTTGTGTATGTTTGTGGAGGCCAGAGGACGGTTTTGGATATTATCCTCTCTCCTCTGGCCTTTGAGAGAACACCTGATGTCCATCTGCTTTGAGACAAGGTTTCTGGTTGGCCTCGAGTTCACGAATTAAGTTAGGCTGGCTGTCCAGTGAGCGTGAGGAGTCCTCCTGCTGAGATAACAATTGTTGTGACCACATTGAGCTTTTTATGCTTTGCTGGGGACTGGAGCTCAAACTCAGATCCTTATACTTGGAAGTATCTCCCCAGTTCTCCAAAGTGAATCTTGTTACTAAAGAATATGTGTGTACTGATGCTTTGTTAATGTTTCATAAGATTATATTGCATATTTTGAGTTAAGACTCCGAAGAACTAAGAACAGAGCTGTTCAATAAAATTAGCATTGCATCTGTTTATGTGTGTTTTGTCCTGTGTACAAATCCTCTCTTTTGGCCTCTGATTTGAGTGTGCTGGGATGACAGGTGAGTGCCGCTAAACCTAACAGTCATCTAGTTTTGATTAAGTGTTTAAATTAAGAATATTGAAGTAAGTGCCCTGGTGGTGATACATGCCTTAAATCCCAGCAATTCAGGAAGCAGAGGCAGATAAATCTCAGCGTTCGAGGACAGCCTGGTTTACAGAACAAGTTCCAGGGCAGTCAGGATTACACAGAAAAACCCAGTCTCAAAAAACAAGAATTGAAATAGCCAGGAACGGTGGTGTTCACATTTAATCCCAGCACTCAAGGATCTCTGTAAATTCCAGGACAGTCTGGTCTACGTAGTGAGTTCTAGGCCAGCTAGGAGTATCTAGTGAGACCCTGTCTCCAAAATATAAATACAATTAGATAAAAGAATATGTGTGAACAGTCTTAAAAAAAAAAAAAAGAAATTTTGGGGCCACCTAGATGATTCATTAGGTGAAGGTGCTAAATCTGAAAACTTGAGTGGGATCCCTAGGACTCTATAAGGTGGAAGGAGAATGGGTTCCTACAAGTCCTCAGACCTGCACATGCAAGTCATGAATATTCTCTTCTCTCCTACACACATACATGTGCGTGGGCGCGCGCACGCACACACAGACACAGACACACACACAATAAAGTGCAATGAAAAATTTGAAAACATAGAAGTATTCTTGACTGAAAGGTCAGGGGCAACACTGGGTTAGCTATGCATTTGTTATGGATTCTTTTGCAAGTTAAAGTTGATACACATTTTTATAATTTTAATTTTTTTTGGTGTGTGTGTGTGTGCATGCACGGACACACGCACACTTCATTTTGTTTTTCTATACAGGGTTTTTCTGTGTAGCCCTGGCTATCCTGGAACTTGCTCTGTAGACCAGCTGGCCCTGAACTCACAGAGATCTGCCTGCCTCTGTCTCCCAAATGCTGAGAACTGAAGGTGTGTGTCTTTTTTTTTTTTTTTTTTAAATAAAGACAAAGTCACGTAGCCCAGGCTGGCCTTGAACTTAAGATCTTCCTAACTCCACATCTGAAATGCTGTGATTACAGGTATATACTACCGTGCCTGAGGAGTGAGTCAAGTGCTTCTTGCATGCTAAACTGATACCTTACCGACTGACCCATATCCTCTGCCTCTGTGTCTGTTTTTCCCCTTCATATTGTCTATTTTTGAAAGAGGATCTCATTATATATGCCCAGGCTAACCCCAAAATTCTGATCCTCTTATATCCTAGGGGTTACAAATATGTACCAGCACATGAAGTTGGCTCCATAATTTAAGAAAAAAGTGAGTCTCTGTGGTGTGCACACGGAGGTCAGAGAACAACTTGAAGTAGTTCTCTCTTTGTACCCCTTGGGTCCCAGGGATTGAACTCAAGATTGTCAGATTTGGTTGCATTTTGTTGCTAAGCACTTTTACTTACTACTGGCTCCATAATTTTAAAGTTAGAAGGGTTCTAAAAACACATCCCTCCTAATTGATGATAAAAATTATGTCCCTAGTACCCTAAATGACCCAGTAGCACTCATCAGGATCAGTTATAAAGCTGATTAGTGACAGATCCAGGGCACTGGCATTGTATTTGTTTTGGTTCTAATTAGTTTGTATCTTAGGCATCTTTACTAGATATGACTAAAGATTTGTGATTCTTAAAAATTACATTGAATATTTTATATATAACAACAGATTTGATTAAGAATCTTACATTTAATATTTTAAATTAAATATTTAAATTTAAATGTGGGGCGCATGCCCACAGCACATGTGTGAAGAGGTAGGAGGACAGTTTTGTATAGTTGGTTCTCTCCTTCCACCTTTATGTGTTCTGGGAATCATCAAACTTAGGTTGTCAGGTTTGGCTATTGCCTTTACTCTCTGAGCCATCTCACCAGCCCAAGAATTGTGATTGAGAGAGGGAGAGGGTGGGCAAGTAGGCTGACTTAGCTGGTCACAAACTTGCTTCGTAGCTGAGAGTGACCTTGAATTTCTCATTCTCCTGCTTCTACCTTCAAGGATTATGAAGCAAGCACATCTATCTCTCTGTTGGGTCTACTCAGGGCGTCCTCAGGTTTACATAGTAGAATGTTTAGTTTTGTTTTGAGACAAGGTCTCTCTACATAGCCCTGGCTGTTCTGGAGCTCACTGTGTAGACCATCCTGGCCTTAAACTCAGAGATTTGCCTGCCTCTGCCTCTGAAGTGTTGGAATTAAAATAGTGCACCATAATGCCTGTCCATAGTAAAATTTAAATTCCTGTTTCTGAGAACTACTATAATTTGTTGTTGTTAGATTCAGTTATACTTGGT
This sequence comes from Cricetulus griseus, assembly GCF_003668045.3. Taxonomy (NCBI): domain Eukaryota; kingdom Metazoa; phylum Chordata; class Mammalia; order Rodentia; family Cricetidae; genus Cricetulus; species Cricetulus griseus. The sequence goes on along the minus strand of NW_023276807.1, from coordinate 132,733,679 downwards.
TTCCTTTTGTTCCCTTTGAATATACTGGGTTCATTTCTGCTTTGATTGTTCACATTATATAGCCCAGTATATCCTTTTGATGTAGGTGTCAGTTTTTACTAAGGGAAGTGAGCCCTTTACTTTCTTGTCTAAGGTGTTATTTATCATGTACTTCCTGGCCCAGATTTGGGTACTCAAGATTTTATTCCACTGTCCCTATTTCCAGTTTTAGTAGAAGTGGCCTTTATAAATCAAAATCTAGGCTTTGTATTTGCCCATTGAATATAATTCCTTCAAGTTTTTTCAATATGTAGAGCTAGGAAATAAACTTGTTTATTTAATCAGTAAGTCAAATGACTATTTTGATATTTTAAGTTGAAACTCACCACATAATTCTTTCTAAGCTTCCTCCATGTCATATTTAGGATTTTTTCTTTTTATAAAGTAGGCCTGGTTTCTATAACATTAATAAATAAATTTATTCATACTGTCCTACTGTAAGAGCAGAAGTAACTTCACATATTTTATCAATATTGTTTATAAGGTTTCTTTCTTTTGTTAAAAGTTGAAGTGCTAGGGATTGTGCCCAGGGTCTCAGATTCATTCTATGAGCCAGACACCTACCTACAAGATTGCCCTGAAGTTTGTTTTGCTGTATTATTGCTGTGTATATATCTATGGTGTATGTGCATGGGCTGACAAGTGCCATGGCATGTGTCAGAAGACTTTGTGGAGTTGGTTCTCTTCGACCTTTATGTGATTTCCTGGGATCGAACACAGGTTGTAGGTTTTCAGTGAGGCATCTTGCTGGCTCTGAAGTTTTGTTTGCCCCATTAAAAGATATGTAAAGTACCATGTTTGCTAGTTACTTGAAATTGAAACTTTAGCTGCTTTCTGATGTGTGTGTCCAAAGTTATTTAGAATACATGTAGTATTGATGAGCATTCATAAATATCTTTAAAGAAAATGGTAAAACTTAGGCAGTAATAAAATGAGATTGCTTTTAGATCCTTGTAGAATAATTTTTTTACCATTTTGTTTATTCAGTTTTCATTGCTTCTCTAATTGCAATTTCTTATTGTTTGTTCCATGTCCCATTGTTACTATCTCAGTTCTATACATTTTTCTTATGGTTTACTTTTTTTAAATTTTATTTATTTATTATGTATACAACATTCTGCTTCCATGTATATGTGCACACCAGAAGAGGGCACCAGATCTCATAACAGATGGTTGTGAACCACCATGTGGTTGCTGGGAATTGAACTCAAGAACCTCTGGAAGAGGAATCAGTGCTCTTAACCTCTGAGCCATCTCTCCAGCCCGATGGTTTACTTTTTAATAGACTATTATTTTTAGCATAGTTTTAGGTTCACAGCAAAAATAACTGGCAGAGACAGAGTTCCTAGATAAGCACTCATCACAGTCTACCCTTACTGTGATACCTTTGTGTCCAAATTAGTACATTGTTATCGATCAAGTTCATATTCTTATTTTTTCCTTATTTATTTTTCTTGGCCTCATTTATATTTACTCATGTGTAGCACAAATTTTATTTGGTCTTAATAATAAAAACCTGGAGTCAGATATTAGGGGGAAAAGGCTGAAAAGTCAGAAAAGCAAAGCAGCCAGCCACTAGCTCTTAACTCTACCTCAGACCAAAGGGGCCATGCTGTCCACCTGATTGCATCCTCAGACTGACTGCTTCAGACTAACTGCTGCTCAGACTACCCTGAGCTCCTGTCTCCTCCCACCTTATATTCCTCTCTCCTGTCTCTGCCTCCTTAGTGCTGGTATTAAAGGTGTGTCATTCCAAATGCTGGGATTACCTTTGTGTGTGCTCTTTTAGACTGGAATAATTTTGTGTAGCCCAGGGTGAACTTGTGAACTAATAAGAGTTCGGTCTGCCTCTGTCTTCCAAGTGCTGAGATTAAAGGTGTGTGCCTGTCCTCTGGGGCTGACTAGTGTGGCTAGCTTTGTACTCTGATCTTTAGGCAAGCTTTGTTAGATCATAAACAAAATATCACCACATTCACGTGTTTACTCTTTTTAAAATTGCTTTTTAAATTTATTTAGTTTTTGTTTGGTGTGTGTGTGTGTATGCATGTGTGTGCATGCCACAGCATATATGTGGAGGTCAGAAGACATTTTATGGGAGTTTGTTTTTCTATATTGAGTTGGTTTAGAGATTGAACTCAGGTGGTCAGGCTTGGTTGCAAAGGCACTTTCCCTACCGAGCCAACATTCACTAGCATTTTATTTGATTTTTAAATTGAATGCAGACAGTCTGCTTATGTAGCCCTAGACTAGTTTTGAGCTTTCTTATGTTCCTGCCTTAATGCTGGGATTACAGTTAAAACCCTTCATACCCACCTTCCTGTGTATTTCTCTCTGTGTTTTAAATTTTGAGATAGTCTTGAACGTGCTGCCCAGGCTGGTCTCCAACTAATTATCTGGGGATGAAATTGAACTGCTAATCTGATTCTCTTGGTTCCCACCTCCCAAGCGCTAGGATCACAGGCATGCACTGTTGCTGTTCACTACTATTTTTGTGTGTATGTTTGTATGGGCTGTTTTTGATGCTGTTGGCTTGTTTTTATCTGCTTAACAGACTATAGTTATCTGGAAAGAGGAACCCTACTTGAGGAAATGCCTCCATCAGATTGCCTGTAGGCAAGTCTGTAGGTATTTTCTTGATTAATGATTGATGTGGGAGGGCCTAGGGCTGATTTCCACCTCTGGACAGGTAGGTAGTCCTGTTTAGTATAGGAAAGCAGGCTGAGCAAGCTTTGGAGAACAAGCCAGGCTCCTTTGTGGTCTCTGCTTCAGTTTCTGCCTCCAGGCTCCCACCTTGTTCTTGCCCTGACTTTCCTTGATGGTAAACTGTAAGATGAAATAAACCCTTTCATCCCCAAGATGATTTTGGTCATGGTGTTTACCAAAGCCATAGAAACCTGTGGCTGTGAGTGTTGTATGGTGGTACATGTGTACCTGTGTATCTGTATATGTGTGTACATTTATATGTATACCAAATATGGAGGCCAGGGGTCAGTGTTGGATGTCTTCTTCTATCACCTCACCCTTCTTCCATCCCTCCCCTTCCTCCTTTGAGACATTTCTCACTGAACATGGAGTTCACCAAATATCAAGATTGCCTGGTTAGTGACACCCCTCCAGGGCACCCCAATCTTCCAATCTCTGTAGTTGTTTTTGGGTGTATGTGTGTGTGTGCGCGCACACACATGTGTGAATGTCCATAGAGGCTAGAAGAGAGATTTGGATTCTCTGGAAGTGGAGTTATAGGTTGTTAGGAGCAGCTTGGTAAAGGTGCTGGAAACCAAACTTTCATTCCAGAAGATCAGCAAGTGCTCTTAACTTCTGAGTCATCTCTCTGGACCCCCCAGTTTTTGTTTTAAAAGTGGGTGCTGAGAATCTGAACCTCCAGGCTTCATGCTCACACAGCACATACTTTACCCATTGAGCCATCTTTCAGCCATTTCCATTCTCTCTCCTGTCTTTTTTTTTTTTTTTTGAGAAAGGCTTTCTCTGTGTAGCCTTGGCTGTCCTGGAACTCACTCTGTAGACCAGACTGGTCTCAAACTCACTGAGATCTGCCTCCCTCTGCCTCCCTGACTGCTGGGATTAAACGCCTGCACCACTACTGCCCGGCCTGGTGATCTTGAAACAAAGAAAATAATTGAGAACTCTGGAGACATACTTTTTAGATATAATTGTATATCATTTTGTTAAGTGTCTTTTACTTTTGTCAAGCATGCTATTTAAGGGCGGTATTATTATATTAATGGTTACATAGCACAGGATGGCTCAGAACTCAAAATTATTAAGTACAATTTTACTAGTGATTTTAAAAAATGTTATTTAATAAAAGAAGTCTTCAGGTTATTTACTTGTGAAGGCAGATGTTCTACATTTCCAAATGTTTTCCATGCTACCCTGTTCCTTCTCTCTTGAACTAATAGCTATAAGTACAGCATATCAGCATTTAGAAGTTAAGTTGACCCGGCTTTGGTGGCTCATGCCTTTAATCCCAGCCCTCGGGAAGTAGAGGCAGGAGGATCTCTGTGAGTTTGAGGCCAGCTTGGTCTACAGAGTGAGTTCCAGGACAGGCTCCAAAGCCACAGAAAAACCCAGTCTTGGGGGGAAAAAGTTAAGTTGAAGTGGCAGTTCCTACACATTTCACTAAAGAAAGTTTGATTTTTATTTGACACAGGGTTTGATATTCTAGTGCAAACTGACTTTAAACTTTGAGCAGTCCTCCTGCCTTAGCCTACTAATACATGATTAGTGTTGGGATTGTGTTGTTCTTCGTTTCACGTTTTCCAAAACGGAGATCAATAAAGACTGGCCTGTTTTTCACTAGTGTGTGTTGTTCCAGAAGTCACATTACTTACATATGAGATGTTATCCCATTTGGACTTCTGAGTCATCAAAAATGAAATCTTTATATGGCTTTCTTATTTTTTTTTATGTTATTTAACAGAATATTTGGGGTAGCAAATTACTCAAGTGAGAGCAGTTACAGCCTAGTGTGGTAGGGCATGTCTGTAATTCTAGCAATCAGGAAGCAGAAACTGGAGAAACTTGGCTTTGAGGCTAGCCTCGACTACATGCCGCAAAAAGAAAGATAGACTGGGAGAAGAAAGAGACCTTTTTTTTCTGTGATTGTTTTCAAGATTTGTTTTTCTTTGTATTTAGTTTGTTTGGGGTATTCAGTTATTGTATAGTTTATCTTTCATTATTATTTGTGTATGTGAGTGTGTGCATGTGTGTATGTGTGTTTTGAGTAGGATTTCTCTGTGTAGTCCTGGCTCTCCTGGAACTTGCTGTGTAGACCAGGCTGGCTCTGAATTCAAAGATCCTCCTGCCTCTGTGTCTGACTGCTGTGAGAAACATTCAATTGCTGTCTCTTAAAATATTTATTACTTATTCTCCCCTCCCCCATTTGCTTAATGTTATATGCCAATTCCATTTCTCTTTTCAAGTTGCCCTTGTTAATGCTTGTTGGTTTTGTTTTCTACTTTATTTTTGTGTGTGTATGCATTTATGTGACAAGGCAGCAGGGTGGTGAATGCCTGTATGCACAAAGGAGTGGAGGCCAGAGGTCACTGTATCTTCCTCGTCCCATCTCCATTTTATTGCATGAGATAGGGTCTTACACTGAACTTGGGGCTCACCTTTTTGGCTTGATTGGATGTATGGCAACCCTTGAGATATTCTTGTTTCTACCAGTTCCCCCACTTTTCCTTCCTGGGATTATAGGAATGAGCCACTGCACCCCAACTTTTATGTGGGCACTGGTAATCTGAACTTAGTTGTCTTTCTTGTACAGTAATCATTTTACCAACTAGGCCATCTCCCCGCCCCCCCCCCTTTTGTCCTCTTACTCTGACATCATTGTTTCTGCATCCCGAGTGCTGGGACAAAAGGCACACACCATCACACCGGGCATCACCTATGAGCTGTTTTTTTGTTTTTTGTTTTTTGTTTTTTTTTTGTTTTTTGACTTAATGTGAATAGGTGTTTTATCTGCATGCATGCCTGTACATCCTATGTGCCTGGTGCCTGAAAGTGCATTGGGTTCCCCTGAACTGCAGTTATAGATGGTTGTGAACCCCCGTGTTTTGGCAGGGAGTCAAACTCAGGTCCCCTGGAAGAACAGCAAGTGCTCTTCACCACTGAGTCATTTCTCCAACTTCCTATGGACTTTTAGTGTTGTGTATTATACATTAGCTGTTTAGAGTATCAGCTTACAACAGGATAATCACAGAAATTGAAAATAGACAGAAATGTTTACAGGCCATGTTTTAGTGCAGTAGTATCTGACCAAGTGCACTGTTTTTATTTTTACAAATGTATTATAATTAAAAACAAAATACCTCACTTTTGACCATTTAGGATTTTTGAAATGTGTCTAGACCATTTGATTTCCAAAGCTATAATCTCTTGATTCTCTTTCAGAGCCACTTGGTTTTCTTATAGTACTAGGGATCATTCAACTAACTGTGAAATCTTCCTCAGCTGATTATCAGCTTGAACAGCTCAAAGTGGTTGGTGACAACTCAATTTCAGTGTGTGGAACTAGTGCCATATCCTATGGTAGATGCATTCTTCTAATGAAAACCAAAACTATAAATTAGCTGACCAAGTGTTAAAGTGGAAGCAAACAGTTGACTACAGTCTTAGGTATAATAGTGAAAGGGACACTCTGATTTCTACCCTTCAATGAGAGAAGTAGCAGCTTGTCACTAGTACAGAGCATATATTACAGTTTAAAAATACAACCTTACTGTTTCATGGGTGAGGTCACAGATCTGACACTGTAACTGTGAACCATTCTACTGACCTTCTCTCACCAGTGGTTACTGTGGAACCAGAGGCAAAGATCACAGGGTTCTAAGACTTCTAGCTCCTCACCCATTAAATTCTTGCCTGGTAAATTCTAATATTTAGAAACTCTTTTGGTTTGGTTTTTTAGGAAGAGTCTTGCCAGACAGTAGAGGATGACCTTGAGCTGATGATCCTTCTCCCTCAATTTTTGGATTACAGATAAATGCTATGCTTAGCAACAGGATTTTCATAGTAAAATATGTATAAAGATAAACTACAAGTTTTTTGTCCTTGCCTCTGCTGCCACATCCTGGCTTAAGAGGTATTAAAATAGGAGCCTTAGAATTGATGGAGTATGGCAATTTTTGTCTGCTAATAGTAGAACTGGCACTTTTTATGGTTATGTTTCTGTCTTTGTTTTACAGTCACAGAAAGAATAAGTAACATATCTGATTTAGGTCACCTGTTTATTAAAAGGCAGACCTGGTATCTGACTAAACCCAAAATACAACTTGTTTCCTTTTGTGCTGTAAGAGACTATCTGTGTATTGCACAGTGCCCTGGTTGGCATGGTAGGAACTATTCAGGGCTGCAGATTAATGAAGTCCAGGGTGGTGACATAGGATAATGTTAAGTCATTATTGAAATAGCTGTGTTTAGTTCCACATCATTAGGCAGTAAGTAAGGCAAGAATGACTACACAACTTGATTTGAGATTCAGAATTCATACTGAAAGTAAAAAAAAAAAAAAAAAAAAAAAAAGGGTTTACTAAGAGCAAGTAGAAGAGTTTATAGGTAGACTTGTTCTTGAAAGGAAACTGCAGTTAAGGATGCTGCAGATAAACAATTTTGAAATGTGAGTTCCAGATTCTACTAAGGTATGAATTTTTTCATATGAAGGTAAACGCTGATGAGAAAAATTAATGAGAGCTGCTTTCAATAATTAAGTGGAGACAAGTATGAATTTGGTCTGTCTGTGAAGAGTTATGAAAGCCAGAGTATTAGCTGGGTTCTTGATCTCCAGTTAATTGGAAATCTGAATTCTTAGTTTAGGAGCTCTGGATTTAGAAATTTTCTGAGGATTTGTATTTGTTCCTGAATTCAAAATTTACCAATAATAGGAAATGTAGGTAGATCCTGAAGTTTACTTTTTCTCTTGTAGAGAAGAATTCTATTCAGTTTCTCCTTTTTCCTTACTTTATTGTGAAGTAAAGTACTTTACTTTGTTCTTTACTTTATTGGTATTATATCTAAGAAGCCTTTACTTTAACAAAAATTTATGTACAAGGGTTATAGTGTTTACACTACAAGCTACTGTTTATTATTTGTACCTGAGTTTTGTGGTATAATATTGATACTTGGAGAGGTGACTCAGTGGTTAAAAGTGCTTACTGATCAGATTCCAGCACTCATGTTGGGTGGCTACAGCCACCTGTAACTCCAGCTCCTGGGCATCTGGTACCTTTGGCCTCAGACACCCAAGGTGTGGGGGCACATTCCTCTAATCCCAGCTCTTGAGAGGCAGTTGTAAGAGGATCAGGAGTTCAAGGCCTGCCTGGGCTACATGCGATCCTGTCTCAGAAAAGTATACTCATTTACTAGAGGATTATCCTGTCTTTGAGTTTTAGAGCCCCCCCCCCTTCCTTAAGTGACTCTTTGCTTATCTGTTTAGTCTATAACTCTTTAGGGGGTGCTGGGCATGTCATTCAGTGGGAGAATCATTGTATTGAGGCCTTAGTTGAATCCTTAGATGCTGAAGGGAAAAAACAAACTTGTTTGTTGATTGATTGATACATGCCAAAAAAGTCAGGCTCTAGGGACTGAAGAGATAGCTCTTCAGTTAAGAGCACTGACTGCTCTTCTAGAGGACCTGGGTTCAATTTCCAGCACCCACATGACAACTCACAACTGTCTATAACTCTAAGATCTGACACTCTCACACAAACATTCATGCATGCACATAAATTAAAAATAAATTATAAATTATTGGAAAAAAGGAACACTTCTTGTCCTTGACTAGACTGGGGTTCAGTTCCCAGTATTCATTCACATGGTAGTTCACAACCATTCATAACTCCAGTTCCAGGAAGTCTTAACTCCTGTGGCCACCAGGCACACACAGGCATGCACATTTATACATGCAGGCAGAACACTCAACAATTAAAATTTTAAAAACAAAAACCAAGCTCTAAAGCTTATAGTGTACATTATTTTGCTTATATGTTCTAGGACAATTATACCTTATTTTGGGAAACTACTTATTTTTATTTTTGATGCAGGGAATCACTTAGTAGCCCTCGCTTTCCTGGAACTTTCTTTGTAGACCACGGTGGTCTCCAACTTAGAGATCTACCTCCCAATTAAAGGTGTGAGTCACCACCACACCTGACATTTTTTTTTTCCCCCTTGAAATTGGGTGTCACTGAATAGCTTGGGCTGACTGGGAACTTTGTAGATAAAACTGACCTTGGTTTCATGGAGATTGAAGGCTTCTTCAATCTGGAATTAGGTTCAATAGGTTACCATACCCAGCTTCCTTGTCTTTTTTTATTTGCTTTTCCCTGCTAAGAATCTTTTCATATGTTGATTAGCAGTTTGTTCATTTTTCTGGGGGGGGGGAGACTTAAATCCTTTGCCTATTCACACTTTTTTTTTTTGGTTTTTCGAGACAGGGTTTCTCTGTGTAGCTTTGGAGCCTATCCTGGCACTTGCTCTGGAGACCAGGCTGGCCTTGAACTCACAGAGATCCGCCTGCTTCTGCCTCCTGAATGCGCCACCAACTCCCGGTTCTGTTCACACAATTCTTAAAAAATTACATTTGCTTATTTGTGTGGTGCGGGGGGTGGGGTGGTGGTGGTGTTTCATATGTTGCAGCACACATGCAAAGGTCAGAGGACAACTTGATTTTCTCTATGTGGAGCAAATGAATTCTGGGGATTTCACTCAGGTCACCAGGCGTATTGGCAAATGCCCTTAATACTCTACACCATCTTGTAAGCCCTACTTGCCCATTTTAAGTGCATTTTTAAATCTTTTATTAGTTACAAGTTACATACATATTCTCTCTCTCTCTCTCTCTCTCTCTCTCTCTCTCTCTCTCTCTCTCTCTCTCTCTCACAGCACACAACACACACACACCACACACACCTTAATGAAAACATGCTGTTTCTTTTTTTTTTTTTTTTTGGTTTTTCCAGACAGGGTTTCTCTGTGTAGCTTTGGAGCCTATCCTGGCACTCGCTCTGGAGACCAGGCTGGCCTCGAACTCACGGAGATCCACCTGCCTCTTCCTCCTGAGTCCTGGGATTAAAGGCGTGCTACCGCCCGGCTCTCTGTTTTCTTTTGTTCTTTACTTTATTGGTATTATATCTAAGAAGCCTTTACTTTAACAAAAATTTATGTATGCTCTCACTTCTAATATTTTTCCAGTTTTAATTCCTTTCATTTTATTTTTCCACCTCCCTCTCCCCTTAAACCCTCTCCCCCGCCACCCCCCCCCCACGCTTCCAATTTACTCAGGAGACCTTTTTCCCCTTTCCTAGGCAGGTCTGTGTATGTCTGTCTTAGGGTCCTCCTTGTTACCTAGGTTCTCTGGTGTTGTGGCCTGCAAGCTGATTGTCCTTTGCTTTATGTCTAATATCCACTTATGAGTGAGTACATATTATATTTGTCTTTGTGGGTTTGGGTTATATCACTCAGGATGATATTTTCTAGTTCCGTCCATTTCCCTGCAAATTTTAGGATGTCATTGTTTTTTACTGCTGAGTAGTACTCCATTGTGTAAATGGTTGAGGGGCATCTAGGTTGATACCAGGTCTGGCTATCAGGAATAATGCTACTATGAACATAGTTGAGCAAATGTCCTTGTGGTGTAAGTGTGCATCCATCCTTTGTGTATATGCCCAAAAGTGGTATTGCTGAGTCTTGAGGTAGATTGATTCCCAATTTTCTGAGAAACTGCCATACTGATTTCCAAAGTAGCTGTGCAAGTTTGCACTCCCACCAGCAATAATGGAGTGTTTTCCTTTCTCCACATCCTTTCCAGCATAATCTGTCATCAGAGTTTTTGATCTTGGCCATTCTGACAGGTGTAAAATAGTATTTCATAGTTGTTTTGATTTGCATTGATCTGATGACTAAGAAGTTGAGCATTTCCTTAAGTGCTTTTTGGCCATTTGAGATTGTTCTCCTGAGAATTGTCTGTTTAGATCTGTACCCCATTTTTTAAAAATTGGATTATTTGGTCTTTGATACCTAGTTTCTTCAGTTCTTTGTACATTTTGGAGATCAGCCCTCTGTCAGATGTGGGGTTGGTGAAGATACTTTTCCATTCTGTAGGCTGCTCTTTTGTCTTGTTGATTGTGTCCCTTGCTTTACAGAAACTTTGTTTCAGGACTCCCATTTATTGATTGTTGCTTTCAGTGTCTGTGCCACTGATGTTGTATTTAGGAAGTGAAGTTGGGGATGGTGATACCTCCAGATATTCCTTTATTATACATGATTATTTTGGGTATCCTGGGTTTTTGTTTTTCCCTGTAAGGTTGAGTATTGTCTTTTTGAGCTTTGTGAAGAATTGTGCTGGGATTTTGATGTTGATCCTACCTATCCAAGATCATGGGAGATCTTTCCATTTTTTAGATGTCTTCAGTTTCTTTCTTCAAAGACTTAAAGTTTTTGTCATACAGGTCTTTAGCTTGTTTGATTAGAGTTACCCCAAGATATTTTGTTATTTGTGACTATTGTAAAAGGTGTTGTTTCTCTGATTTCTTTCTCAGCCTGTTTATCATCTGTATATAGGAGGGCTACTGATTTTTTTTTTTTTAGTTAATCTTATATCCAGCCACATTACTGAGGGTGTTTATCAGTTGTAGGGGTTCCCTGGTAGAATTTTTGGGGTCATTTATGTATACTATCATGTATAGTATATACATATACTATATGTATATGTAAATAGCAAATAGTGAAAGTTTTGACTACTTCTTTTCCAATTTGTCTAATTGCTAGAGCTAGAACTTAGTACTATATTGAATAGATACAGTGAGAGTGGACAGCCTTGTCTTGTTCTTGATTTCAGTTGGATTGCTTTGAGTTTCTCTTCATGTAGTTTGATGTTGGCTGTTGGCTTGCTTTTATTTTATTGCCTTTATTATGTTTAGATATGTTCCTTGTATCCCTATTCTTTCCAAGACCTTTATCATGAAGGGGTGTTGGATTTTGTCAAAGGCTTTTTTCATCATCTAATGAGATGATCATGTGTTTTGTTTTTTTCCTTCAGTTTGTTTATGTGGTAGACAGATTTTCATATGCTGAACTGTCCTTATATCTCTGGGATGAAGCCTACTTTGACATGGTAGATGATTTTTCTGATGTGTTCTTGCATTCAGTTTGCCGCTATTTTATTGAGTATTTTTACATCAATGTTCATGAGGGAAATTGGTCTGTAATGCTCTATCTTAGTTGTGTCTTTGTGTGGTTTGGGTATCAAGGTAATTGTAGTCTCATAAAAAAGAGTTTGGCAATGTTCCTTCTGTTTATATTGCATGGAACAATTTGAGGAGAATTGGTATTAGCTCTTTGAATTTCTAGTAGAATTCTTCGCTGAAACCATCTGGCCCTGGGCTTTTTTGGTTGGGAGACTTTTGATGACTGTTTCTGTTTCCATAGGGATTATAGGTCTATTTGTTATCTGGTCTTGATGTAATTTTGGTATGTGGTACTTATCCAGAAAATTGTCCATTTCCTTTAAACAGGTGTTTGAAGTATGACCTGATGACTTTCTGTATTTCCTCACTGTCTGTTGTTATGTCCTCCTTTTCATTTATGATCTTGTTAATTTGGCTATTCTCTCTGTCATTTGGTTAGTTTGGATAAAGGTTTGTCTATCTCGTTGATTCTTTGTATTGTTTTCTTTGGTTCTATTTCATTGATTTTAACCTTCAATTTGATTATTTCCAGCCACCTACTTCTGGGTGAGTTTGCTTCATTTTGTTCTAGAGCTTTCAGTTCTGTTATTCGGTAGTGTGGCTGTTTTCCATTTTCTTTATGTAGGCACTTAGTGTTATGAACTTTCCTTGTATCACTGCTTTCATTGTGTCCCATAGGTTTGGGTATGTTGTGCTGTCATTTTCATTGAATTTTAGGAAGTCTTTCTTTATTTCTTCCTTGACCCAGTGGTGATTCAGTTGAGTATTATTCAGTTTCCATGAGTTTGTAGACTTTAATTCTAACTTTAAGCCATGGTGATCCAATAAGATACAGGGGATTATTTCTTTCTTTTTTTTTTTTCTTTCTGTTGAAGTTTGCTTTGTTACCAAGTATGTGGTCAATTTTAGAGAAGGTTCCATGGGGTGCTGAAAAGAAGGAATATTCTTTTGTGTTTGGGTAAAATGTTCTATGGATGTCTGTTACGCCCATTTGAGTCATAACATCTGTTAGTTCCTTTATTTCTCTGTTAAGTTTCTGTCTGGCAGACCTGTCCAGTGGTGAGAGTGGAGTGTTGAAGTCTTCCGCTATTAGTGTGTGTGACTTGATGTATGATTGAAGCTTTAGTATGTATCATTTACAAATGTGAGTGCCCTTGTGTTTGGGGCATAGATGTTCAGAATTGAAACTTTATCTTGATGGATTTTTTCCTGTGATGAATATGAAATTCTTCATCTCTTTTGACTAATTTTAGTTTGAAGTCTATTTTGTTAGATATTAGTGTAGCTATACCAGCTTGTTTCTTAGGTCAATTTGATTGGAAAATCTTTTCTCAGCCCTTAACTCTGAGGTGATTAATGCCTATCTTTGTAGTTGAGGTGTGTTTCTTGTATGCAAGAGAAGGATGGATTCTGTTTTCATATCCAGTCTGTTAGCCTGTGTAGGTGAATTTTGTCCATTGATATTAAAGGATAATAATGACTAGTGACTGCTAGTTCCTGTTATTTTTGTTTTTGTTGTTGGTGATGGTATTGTGTGTGCGTTTCTCTTAGGGTTTTGCTGGTGTGGGATTATCTATTGCCCGTGTTTTTGGATGTAGCTAACTAACTTCCTTGGATTGGAGCTTTCCTTCTAGTACTTTCTGTAGGGCTAGATTTGTTAATAGATATCGTTTAAATCTGGTTTTGTCGTGGAATATCTTGTTTTATCCATCTATGGTGATTGAAGGCTTTTCTGGATATAGTAGTCTGGACTTGCATCCGTAGTCTGTTAGTGTCTGTATTGTGCCTGACCAGGACCTTCTGGCTTTCATTGTTTCCATGAAGAAGTCAGGTGTAATTCTGATAGGCCTGTATTTATATGTTACCTGGCCCTTTTGCTTTGCAGCTCTTAATATTTTTTCCTTATTCTGTATGTTTAGTGTGTTACAAGTTCTTGACAGGTGTCCCTTTGGGGTAGGGGAAAGTAGGTAGTTGTAACCCCCATCCCTGCCCCAGGGGAGGAGATTCACTGAGCTGGCATCTGCTGAGGTGATGTGGTTGCTGTTTATAAGTCCATGTCATCTCTCGTCAGACTATGATTCTGTTGTCAAGGTCCTCTGGCAGACCCAGGCTGCCTGCAGGAAATATGTACTGCTCGTGCTCTGGGCTAGCTGTCAGGCCCATTGAGGTTTAGTTATCCCACAAGGAGGGGACACTTTTCTTTTTCTTTCTTCCTTTTTTTGGGGGGGCGGGTATAGTCTATTTGGTGTTCTGTAAGCTTCTTGTACTTTCATAGGTATGTCTTTCTTTAGGTTGGGAAAGTTTTCTTCTATGATTTTGTTGAATATATTTTCTGTGCCTTTGAACTGGATGACGTCTTTAATCTCCTAATATTCTTAGGTTCGATCTTTTCATGGTGTCCCAGATTTCCTGGATATTTTGTGATAAGAATTTGTTGAATTTAACATTTTCTTTTACTTTATGTATGTGAGTGTTTGCTTGCATGTATGTATGTGCACTATGTGTGTCTGGTGCTCAAGGGGGTCAGAAGAGGATGTCCCTACAACTGGAGGTACAGATGTTGTGAACTACCATATGGGTGTTGAGAATAAAACCTGAGTCTTCTCCAAAAACAAGTGTTTGTGACTGCTGAGCCATCTTTCCAGCCTCAGTTTAAATTCTCAAATCCTTATTCCATTTTAGATATTTCTATGTATTTCATCTTAAGAGTCTAATTTAATTCTTTTGCATTAGACAGTCAGTTCTTATACCATTTTAAAGATTTTATATTTTTCCTTATACCATTTATTGAAAAGCATTTTCTTTCTCAATTGTTTTGACAGTTGTTGAAAATTAGTTTCTATTGAACAGATTTTCCATTCAGTTCCACTGAACTATATATATGACTTTGTTTGCATCATACCACACTGACTTGACTACTGTTGCTTTGTAATATATTTTAAAATCTGTTTGAATCCTTATACTTTGCCTTTTTCCGAGAATTCTTTTGGCTCTTCTGAGTTCCTTGCAGTTTATGGTCAGTGTGTCAGTTTCTGCAAGGCAGATAGCCAGCTCAGGTTCTGATGATTACTGAGTTGAATCTGTAGATTGGGAGAGCATTGTGGTCTCTTTAGTTTTTTGAGACAAGGTCTCATTCTGTATCTCTGCTAGTCTAGAAGGATCTGTAGATTAGGCTGACCTCTGACCCAACAGAGAACCACCCGCCTCTGCCCAGCAAAAAGATTATTATTTTTTTCTTCAATGTACTCTTCTGGCACCACTGTCAGGAATTAGATGACTGTTGCTGCCCTGTTTATGTTTGGCTCTTCTGTTCTGTTCCATTGGTCATCACATCTGTTTTTGTGTCACTGACCTGTTTGGTTTTTTGTTGTTTAATTTGTATGTGATTTTTAGGTATAATTTGAAATCAATGGTTGTATGTAATACAGTTGTAATACAGTTACTCTTTTTGCTTAGACTTGCTTTGGCTGCAGGGTCTTTTATATTTTCCCATTAATTTTAGGATTGGTTTTTCTATTTCTGTAAAACAATTCAATGGAATTTGGGATTGCATTGAATATGTAAATCACTTTGGGTAACATGACCATTTGTTTCACAGCATTAGTTCTCTGATCCCTAAGCCTGGAAAGCCTTTCTGTTTTAGGGCATCTTCTGAAATGTTTCTTCAGGGTTTCATAGTTTTTATTGTAGAAGTCTTTCACCTTCTTTATTAGGTTTATTTGTACGATTACAAATGTAATTTTTTTCCATTGTTTTTTAAGTGTGTGCTCATGGAGCGGAGAGGACAACTTGTAGGAGTCTATTCTCCCCTTCCTCCACATAGATAGATCCCAGGGATTAGATCAGGTCCCCAGCTTGGCAGCACATTCTCTTACACACTGAACATTCTGTCACTGAGAGAAGTCAGGGCATGACCTCAAGCAGTGGGAGGCTGAAGTCACCAAGGATTGCTGCTTACTGGTTTGCTAGCTCTGGCTTGCTTAGATGCTGTTACTCTATGGCTCAAAATGGGCTAATCCAGTGGAGGAAATTCTTCAATTGAGAGTCCCTCTTCCCAGGTAGTGTCAAGTTAACAAAACAGTAGTGCAACAACCCTGTACTTTCTAGTTACAGTCTTTTTTTTTTTTTTTTTTGGTTTTTAGAGACAGGGTTTCTCTGTGTAGCTTTGAAGCCTGCCCTGGAACTCGCTCTGGAGACCAGGCCGGCTTTGAACTCACAGAGATCCACCTGCCTCTGCCTCCGGACTTCGGGGCTTAAAGGCATGTGCCACCAATGCCTGGCTTAGTTAGGATCTTTACAGGCTACATTATCTTTAGAAATTTCTTTGCTACTGCTGTGGGCTGGTCAGTTTCTTACTGGCTCCTGAGGTCTACTAGCTTGTTCAGGGAAGAAGAAGGGAGTAGTAGATGTCCAAGTTGAGGGGTGTCTTCAAAGTACATCAGAGTGGTAGAAGCAAACAGCTCTGAGCGGATCCTGTACTGGATTTAAGGCTTCTGAGAACTGTGGGTCTCTATGGTAGTTAGGACTGTCTATTTTTTGACCCCAGAGCTATAAATCTTAGCTCTTTTTTCCCCCTGCCACCCTAGGTTGGTAGAGTTGGAGTAGTAATTTACAGACTGCTTCTACTTTTCTTATATTGTCTTTTTGTTTCCCCAAACTTTTGAACTGTTTTATCACTTCTTGTTGGTCCCAGTCTATGTCTTAGAATATAGTTTCTCTCTGTCTCTCTGTCTCTCTCTCTGTCTCTGTCTCTCTGTCTCTCTGTCTCTCTCTCTCTCTCTCTCTCTGTCTTTCTCTCTCTTGTAGCTTTGGAGCCTATCCTGGCACTCGCTCTGTAGACCAGGCTGGCATCGAACTCACAGAGATCACCTGCCTTTGCCTCCCGAGTGCTGGGATTAAAGGCGTGTGCCACCAATGCCCAGCCTTGTCTTTATCTTTTCTTTTCCAGTGTTTGTTTCTGTGACCATCCTTGTGTGATTATTCTATTAGAAGTATTTAAACTGCTTTAGGGTTCAGACATAGGTGGAATTTGTTGGATCATTGGACTTGCAGATATATTTAATTGAAAACACCAAAGTACGTTCTCCAAGTTATATTCCAGTCAGCAGCAAAGTCTGGATTTTCTATGGACTTAACAAAATCTCCCTGAGCGGATTGACAGAGTTCTTGTAGTTTACATTTTGCCTTAGTTCATGGTGGTTTTGAACTTATGATGCTCTTATGCCTTAGCTTCCCAAATATTCAGATCACCAATGTGTACTATCATTCCTGGCTTCTCAGACTATGTCTATTAAGGTATAATTAATATACAATAAATAGAGTATTTTGATGCTTTTTGGTCTTTGTGCTTGTTTCTGAGAGATTAAAACAAACTATAGTATTTCCTAAGTGAGGAAATCTTTGCCAGTGAGTCAGCTTTTGACAGCATAGGGGAAAGGGCAAGTGCATGATACAAGGGCTGGAGCTTTCAACCCTTGAGCTACCAGGAAAACCAGGGAGGCTAGAGATTAAGAAAGAATCTCACCCATTCAGAGGGACCCTGATAAAGCTGGACATCAAGGTTATGAGGAGCTTCCTGGTTGGTGAGCACAATGCTATACTAGAAAAGAGTGCCTAGATTCCTTGAGAACATGGAAGCTTTGCCTCTTTAAATCTTACTTTATACCAAGATCTTGCCTTAATGTCCTTTAAGATAAAACCTATTTATTCTTCTAGCAAATTACTGAACCTGAAGGAGTTATAGGAGAAATATTGTGTTTCCATAAATAAGACTTGTGGCTGGCATCTTCAGTGACAGAGGGGAGAAAAGTACATTTATTCATGTGTATGAGTGCTCTGTTTTCCTGCACACCAGAAAAGGGAATCAGATCCCATTACAGATGGTTGTTAGCTACCACTTGGTGGGAATTGAACTCAGGATCTGTGGAAGAACGGTCAAGTGCTCTTAACTGCTGAGCCACCTTTTAACTTGGGAGATCTACACTAACTCTAAAAAGTTATTGTCAATTGAGATATAGAAGACATTCACTCACTTGATTTTAGAGAATTGCTGTGGTGACATATAAGCTTTGATGTATACATATATTTAAACGTGTGTGTGTGTGTGTGTGTGTGTGTGTGTGTGTGTGTGTGTGTGTGTGTGTGTGTGTGTGTGTGTTTTCTTGGCATCACTACTACCATGATGGTAAATACCTGTCATCCCCAGGAACTTTACCCCTTTCTCCTTTAGTCTTTTCTGTTCTCTATGTCAGGCTTCATCTTATATTTTAAAGATTAATACATGTAATTGTCTCTATCATAGTCTTTTAATTGCCAATTAGCTTTCTTTTGTCTGGGTATACCATATGAGAGTATACCATTTTTCTTTGTTTTTTATTAAGGTCTTTCTATGTAACCTGGCCTAGAGCACTCCATGTAGAATGGGTGGCCTTGAACTCACAGAAATAACCTCTGCCTCTGAAGCATTGGAATTAAAGGCATGTATTACCATGCCTTACTGTCATACTGTTTTGTTTTGTTTTGTTTTTTCTTTTGAGACTGAGTTTCTCAGTAGCTTTGGAACCTGTCCTGGAACTAGCTCTTGTAGACCAGGCTGGCCTTGAACTCACAGAGATCCACCTGCCTCTGCCTCCTGAGTGCAGGGATTAAAGGCATGTGCCACCACTGCCCAGTGTCATTTACTTTTTGATGAACAGATATTTCAAATTTTGAGATAAAAAATACTTTTTTAAATTATGTGTAGAGTCTTTTGCCTGCATGTATGTCTTTGTACCATGTAGCATGAATTCTCTTTGGTCTTAATAATAAAAACTCAGGGTCAACTATCGGGGTGACAGCTGACAGATCAGAGAAGTAGTGGCTAGCCACTAGAGTTTTAACTCTACCAATGCTAAAACCAAAGGGGCAATCCTGTCTTGCCTTATATTCCTCTCTCCATCCAACCATACCCCTTCGTGTCTCCAACGTTTTAGTGCTGAGATTAAAGGTATGTGACTCCCAAGTATACTGGGATGAAAGGTGTGAGCCACCACAGCTTGGCTCTGTTTCTCCTTTAGATTGGATCAATTTCATGTAGATTGGATCAATTTTGTGTAGACTAGATCAATTTCCTGTAGCCAGGCTGGCCTTGAACTAACAGATCCATCTGCCTCTGTCTCCTGAGTGCTGGGATTAAAGGTGTGTGCCACGACTGCCTGGCCTTTGTGTCTGACTAGTGTGGCTAGCTCTGCACTCCTGATACTCATCCAAGCTTTATTTGTTACATCATAAACAAAATATCGACACAGTATCACATGTGTGCAAATGAAATGACACAGTCAGCTGGTTGCCTGGACAGTCACCCAAGGTTCCTCTGCAGTGTTAGGGCATTCATTTTTGGCTTACAGACAGAAACAGGAATTTTGAAGGACCATCCTATACTGTTTTGGCAAAGTTTGGAAAATCCTTTCCTTTGTGTCCTGCTTGTCCAGTTTGGACAATATACTGTCAGCAGTTGAGGCAAGGGCAATTTGTTTTCCCAGTGGCTAGCTTTTGCCACAAAGAAAACAAACTCCGTATTGGAGGGGTTTTTTGATGCCCACCATCCTTTTTTGAAGTAAATTGGTGCTGCTAGAAGCAGATGTGTCCCACTGCCATGAAAAGTCTTGGGTTTAGGTTAAGAAAACATGTTAAATGCCACATTCTGTAGGTCTCTAAAGTGTTTGAAGTCCACCTATTTATTACTATATCTCTGTATGACCTTGAAAACATACCTAACATGACTATAAGTTTGATAGTTATAGATGACTAACTACTACCTGTATTTCTTTATTATCCTAAATAGCGTTCAAGGACTAAAACTTTATATTTTTAAATGAGCTGCATAGGTATAATACCTTAAATAGAATAGAAACAAGTATAACAAAAAATTTTTATATCAAATATACAAAAATCCATACCATGTAAAATATTTAAAACTAGTAGGTTTTTTTTTGTTTTGTTTTTGTTGTTTCAAGGTAGGGTTTCTCTCTGTAGCTTTGGAGCCTGTCCTGGAACTCACCCTGTAAACCAGACTGGCCTTGAACTCACAGAGCTTCACTTGCCTCTGCTTCCTAAGTGCTGGCATTAAAGGTGTGTACCACCACTGCCTGGCTGGTAGTTGGTTTTTTAGCCTCTCTTTCCTTTTCAGAACTAGATTCCTGAATCTAATCTCCTTCAACTTTTTTCCTTACCATGACCAAAAACAACTTGTAACCAACTCCCCTAAATGATGACAAACATCTGTAACCCACCAAATGACCAAAAACCATCCACCACCTCCTGGGAATGTGGGCATTGTGATCTCTATACCATTTCCTTTTGTCTGGGGGAGCTAGCATCTTTAGGGGTCCCTGAAAAAAAATTAAGATAATTGTTATGTCCTGGGGGAAGCTTACAATCTTGGTGTGATGGGATAATGCAAGGCTTATCTGAAATTTTGGCTGGAGTCGTTTGTGAGGCTGGACCATTTCAGACAACAGCCTTGAAGCCTGGATGCAGAACTCCATGTCCATAGTTCATTTTCAAAAAGACAGAAGGGCAGCAACTCACGGCAGAAACTGACGTGGAGATCATGGAATAGTGCTGCTTCCTGGCTTGCTTGGCCTGCTTTGTTATACTATCCAGGACCATCTGCCTGGGGATGGCACCTGCCTCAGTGAGCTGACTGCTTCCACATCAATCAGGAAAGTGCCCTAATAGGCACATGTACAGATAATATGTATAGGTAAAACATTCATTCATATACTCAAAAATGAGGTAAAAATTGAAAAAAAAATATTCTTTCCAGATGAACCTTGTTTTTGTCAAGTTGATAAAATCTAGCTGGTTCAGTATGGTAGTTAGTCTTTAATGTTGCCCCAAATGGTATCTGTTTTGTTACATTCCTTGTGTAGTGTTTTCTATCATAGAGTAGGTATGATCTCAGTAACTATGAGGATATTACAGAAGTAACAGCACTTGCTTATTTGTAGCTACCTAGAGAGGCCATGGAGAGAACCTCACTTCTTTCGTGCAGTAGTACAAGTTAGAGCCACGAGGATATGATCTATTACTGAAACATCCTGCAGACTTATTCAAGGCTTCAGATGACATCCTTGTCTTGAGAAATTCCAAGCTGCAAACCATTTGGCTTTAAGCCATGTTTCTAATATTAACTTCATGGTAAATACATATTTATTGTTTCTAGGTGCTTCATTGGGAGGGAGGGTATTTTGTTTGGTAGCAGTAGATGAAACATATGCAGCATTTATATGTACTTTTAAAAGTAGAAACAAGATTGAGTCTTGTTATGTAACTCAAACTGTCTTCCAACTAGCTCTGTAGCTCAAGTTGGCCTCAAACTCAGTATTAGCTATTTATAACTAAAACTTTCCATTAGAAGTACAAATATATGAAACATTTAAATATGGACAATAAAATTTCAAGTGAAGATTTAAGGAGCCTATAAAATGTAAATGATACAAAGATGCTAAGTATATCAGTTGTGTATATGGGATAGAAACCTTTTTAGTTAAGTTACATTTGAGTAATGAGATCAAGCATGTTGAAATATACCTGTAGTTCCAACTGCTTGAGAATCCAAGGAAGATGTTGGGACCAGGAGTTTGGTTCTGCTTTGACAACTTAGCAAGATATCTAAATAAATAGTTCAATATGATCACTAATGGAGGTTTTTAAGTTCTTACAAGAAAATGTAGCCAGGTGTTGGTGGTGCCCGCCTTTAATCCCAGCACTTGGGAGGTTGAGTCAGGCGGATTTCTGTGAGTTTGAAGTCAGCCTGGTCTACAGAGCCTGTTCTAGTCAGGCTCCAAAGCCACAGAGAAACCCTGCCTCAAAAAACAAAAACATAAACAAAAACCAAAAAAGAAAGAAAATGTGTTGTAAAACAGATAAAGCATCTGAGTAATCTACAAATTGATTCTTCTTTTTCAGCATGTAGGTGTGGGTGTGCACGCTAGTGTGGTGGTTGGGAATGAACCCAAGACCTTGTGCTCTACTACTGACCTACACATCACCAGCTCCCTTTTCCAAGACTCATGAAAGAAAGGGAGGAGGGGAATCTCTTACTGGTTACTAAGTATTACAGGTTGATTTTTTTTTTTTCTTTTACAGATGGTAGTGAAAACTTTTATGGATATGGATCAGGATTCAGAAGATGAAAAGCAACAGTATCTCCCACTAGCCTTGCATCTCGCATCTGAATTCTTTCTCAGGAACCCTAATAAAGATGTGCGCCTTCTTGTAGCATGCTGTTTGGCTGATATATTTCGAATCTATGCCCCAGAAGCTCCATATACTTCCCATGATAAACTTAAGGTAAATACAGTGTTCACAAAAATAACATTACTTTTTATTTTGTCACATGGGCATGATTTTTGTTTATCATATATAGACATGGCTGGCACAGAATGTGGCTTTGAAAGGTACAGATCAGAGCTTGTCCTAGTCTGTTTGTATTTAACCTACCTGTTAGTCTCCCAGAAAGCCCACTCGGATAGATGGAAAGCATACATAGTGGCTTAATGATAGTTTGTGAAACAGCAATATCTAGAATTTACACATTGAAATTACTTTTCCCCTTACAGGTTATTAACTACTGGATATTCAGAACTGCTCATTTTGGTGGTTCTAAACAATTAAAAATATTGTTAAAGTGACCTATTGAACTGATTTTATATTATTTTTGAATAATTTGGGGGGAAATTGTAATCTTTGGACTGCCTTTTTACTATTTGTGTGTATGTGCCTGCATGAGTTTATGTACATTGCATGCATGTAGACACTGGCAGATGTAGGTGCTGGGAACCAAACCCAGGCTCTCTGCAGGAACAGCAAGTGCTTTTATCTGTGTAACCATTGCCTCCTTTTAGTACAATGAGTATCGCCTTCTCATCCCTTTGGTTTCTCTTTGCATACTTTCAGCCAAAATATTAAATGGGAGATTCCGCAAATAACAGTCCACAAAGTTTCAGTTTGATAGGACCATGATGAATAAGCTTGTTGTCATGCTTTATTCCTCTTGAGACTTGTGTCATCTGCTTGTAAGTCACTTAGTGGCTGTCTTTGTTACCTGAGAACTGGAGTAGTGTCATCTATACTTTAGTATACTTTTATAACTTTATTTTGTAACTTTTATAACATTGTTTTATTTTATGATTATTTTTGTTCATGTCTTACTGTGCCTCGTTTATAAACTATCATGAATATAAAAAACCAAAATACATGTAGATTACATGCATCCACTATGAGGATTACAGCAAAACAAGTCACTTTGTGCCATATAAATGCTGTTTTGAATGAATGAAAATGTCTAAAGAAAACTTACTGAGGAATAAAGCACCATCATCAGTCCTTAGGTCAATGCTTGGCATTTGTTCCAAATAGCCTTTTGTCACACATCAAAATTGAAACCATGGGCTAAAAGCAACTTGCTTACATGTTGGAAGTAGTAGTGGAAAGATTCATTAAGCTTCTTAAAAATGAAGATAGTAGTTTTCTATGCTGAAATGTAGATGGTGAGTGACCAGAAAGAAGCTCTGCCATAGAAGACTATAGTAAGATAAAGAATGTATCTTCTCAAATGAGAAAATGTAAAGTTTTACTTCCAAAAGTTGTTTTGTTTGTTCTAATCTTTCCCAGTCATTTAAAATAATGGAATAGGCT
The DNA here is from genome assembly GCF_003668045.3 of Cricetulus griseus. Classification (NCBI taxonomy): domain Eukaryota; kingdom Metazoa; phylum Chordata; class Mammalia; order Rodentia; family Cricetidae; genus Cricetulus; species Cricetulus griseus. The sequence goes on along the minus strand of NW_023276807.1, from coordinate 132,710,247 downwards.
GTCCCACAGCATTCAAATAAAGGGGATCTTTCTTTATTGTAGTTTGTAATTAACTTTAAATAGCCATACCTCTATATGTAGTTATAGATATGTACTTAGTGTATTGCAAAAATGACAAGTAATAGTATCTAAGCTAATATCTTTTTCATTTTTTTTTATTTCTTTAACAGGACATATTTCTTTTTATTACCAGACAGTTAAAAGGTTTGGAGGATACAAAGAGTCCACAGTTTAATAGATACTTTTATTTATTAGAGGTAACAATAAATACTTTATTTAATAAATATAATTCCATGTAGTTGCAAATTCTTAAAATTATAATGTAAAGTGAAACTTTTATACATAACTTAGTTAATAAACTCTTAAAATGTTTCCTCCTGTCTTAAAAAGATAAAGTATGTCTTGTGAAAACAACATTTGATATTTTACTTTCATTCTTAATCTAAAAATGAATTTTCACAGCTTCTGAGATTTTATATCGTATATGTATATTTGTAATAACTCCTAACTATTCAGTACTTTCCAACTTGAGAAAGTTTATGACTCCAGTTACGTCTTTAAAGACTGGAATGATTTGTAATTTTGTACATTGAATCTTTGTAGTCTTTACTATAAATAGTTCTACTTGTAAAAATTAAATTGTATTAGTTGCTTTTGTGTAACAGTTCTATGTATATGTGATTAACCAATTGTTTTTATTTATTGATTTAAGAATTTAGCTTGGGTTAAATCATATAACATCTGCTTTGAGTTGGAAGATTGCAATGAAATTTTTATTCAGCTTTTTAGGACTCTCTTCTCAGTAATCAAGTAAGTTTTTTTTTAAGTCTTTTTTATTGTATGCATTGAAGTGTCATATACTCTAATATAAACTAAACTCTCTAGATTTTTAGGAAATTTACTTTCTAAGAATATTACAAAGGGGAAAATAAACAAATCCTGTTGTTTGAAAGCTGTCCTTACCAGTATTTCCTTGAGATAGGAACTACTTTATAGCTCTGAGAGACCTGGAACTTATGTAACCAGGTTGGCCTCAAACTTGTAGTCTTCTGCCTTAGCCTACTCAGTTACACTACCTCTTTAAATTTATGGTATAAATTAATTGGTTGATTTTATGTGTCTTTTTGTGCATTTGAGGCCTGGTGATATTAGAGGATCATAAAACAGTCCTTGGAATTTGTTTTAAAAAATATTTGAAAATTTTGTGTGTGTGTGTGTGTGTGTGTGTGTGTGAGTGAGTGTGTGTGTGTGTGTGTGTACATTGATCATATTCACATATTCATCCTTAGGAAACCCACCTTCCTGTCCTCTTATTTTTCCTCCTTGGTAACCCACTGAGTCCTGCTGGAATATTTAAGTATTTTGTTGGCTTGACCTTGTGCAGGTAACCATAGAACAGTGAAGTTCATCAGTACAGTGGCATCCACAGCATTCCTCCTCTTCCTGCTCTTAGATCCTTTCTATCCCCTCCTCCAGGTTGTTCTTCCAGTCTTGGTTGGGAGAGGGCAGTCAATGGTAACAGGTGTTTCATTTAGAGCTGACACTCAAACAACAAGAGTAATCTCAGCACTTTGCCCAGTTAGGAATCTGCGCTAATTGTTTTCTGGCCAAGGTTCAGAGCAGCACTGACCTATAGCTATAAATAAACATTTAGGGCACAGTTTGCCCGAATGTCCATTTAGCAAAACAACAGGAGTCGCACCAATTATCCCCAGGGATTATGAATTTCAGAGCCATGGGCTTTTGACCAGATTAATTATACTGAGCATGTATTCTCTCCTTGGAATAGACCTCAGATCCAGTCAGAAAGTGGTTGACTACCCTCATAATTTTCACTTCACTATTGTACCTGTGGGTCTTGTCAGTTTTGCCTCATTCAGGGTTCACTACTGTATAATAACATTGGTGACTATTCTCTCCCAGCTGCTTTCATAGTACCTTCTGTCACTATGAAACTAGCTATTAGGGGAGAGTTTTCATATCAATTCCTACTTGATTTCTCTAAATGTCTTGCAACCAAAGTATATGTGTCTCCAGTGGTAGTTAAATGGGCAATCAGGAGCAGTGGAAATAGTCTTTGTTATGGAGTGTGGGGACATTCTTGGGCCTCGATGAACAGTAACTCAAAAGGAGGGTGAAAACACCTTATTTTGAAGAAACTTACTAGTAAGTTGCAATGGCATCATTGAAGTGTAAATGGCATGAGACATGAAACAGTGAAGTACTTGAATGTGAGTATTCTGTGTGTCATTTATGTGGACTAGAACAGATTAGTCCATTCACTAACTTTGATAATGTCTATTTTTTGGATGGAAGTATATATGTGAGCATGTATGTATATATGTAACATGTATTTTGTGCTGGGACGGAATCTAAGGCACATTTGCCTAGATCCTAGGCAAATGCTCTACCACTGAACTATCATATGCATTGCTTAAATCAGCTTTTCATAGAATGGAAAAACTAATAGAAAAAATCAGGAGAGTCTAAACTGATTTCAGTCTAGTAGTTTTATTATTTGTTCATATCCCAATCTTTGAGATGTGCTTTAAAGTATTATATTATATGCAAATATGTATTGTGGATTTTAAATTCTCTACCACATTAAGGTATATAGGAAGAAGCAGTTGAAATTCATTTTATTAATTAATTGTATCCAAAAGAATTAATCTTTCAGTATACACCTCTGTAGGGGTGCATATTAGAGAGTGCATTTCTAGAACTTTTTTCTTTCTCCTTTGGTGTAATGAAGATTTGATACTAACCTAAAGTAAACAGATTTGGTTGTTCTAAAGTTAGAAGTGGCAGCATTTGGATTATAAAAAGCTTCCTGTGGTATTTTACTGCCAGTAAACCACTGGAATAAGTGACAAACTTTTGTGTTAATTAACTTTTTGTGTAAACAAAACATACGAGGAACCTGATGGTATCAGAAGCCACCATTTCCTGCCCATGATTCTGCTTGGCAGTTTGTCTAGCCTGGATTCTGTGCTGTGTCTGTAGTTATTTAACAGGACACCTGCCAATTGGTTGAAGTAATGGAAAAATAAAATCACATGTCTTTCATCACCCCGCTTGCTGGCCCCTGCATCTTCATACACTGAATAGACTTCAAAATTTTAACAAAAGCCAAGTTCTACAATACTAGAACTTGGCAGTCCTTTAATAGCTTCTGTCATATTGGCTAAGCAAGATATATAGGCAAACCCAGATTAAAGGATTGGTCAGACAGACTCCATGGACGGAACACCTTCGTAATGTGATGTACAGGAACAGTGTGTGGGGGGATTACTCGGTTGATAAAGTGCTTGTTGCACAAGCATGAGGACCTATGTTTGAACCACAGGACTCTTGTAATCTCAGTGCTGGATAAGTAGAGATGGGCAGAAATCTGGGCTCTGTAGCCTGCCAGCCTATTTGGTGAGTCACAGTGAGATTCTCTTCTACTTCCCCCCAAAAGTTGGTGGCTTATGAGGATTGACACCTGAGTTCCGTCCTGTCTTTAACACATGCTCAAATGGATTATTTATACACTATAAATGTGTACATAGACACACATCAAAAAACTGAATAATTTAAAAGGAACAGTTTGTAACCATTGTTTTTATTGTATCACCATTTCATAGGCTTTCCTTTGGAAATTTATAATTACTATCTCCTATAACCTTATCTATACAAAACTGCTGCAGCTACTTTGAAGCCTTTTTCTTTGTTAACTCATTTCAGGAAATTGGTTGTGATATATTATAGAACTTTTCTTCTGGCTTTGGTTTGGTTTGGTTTGGGATTTGTACTTGGGGCTCTGGGCTTAACTTCTTTTGATTACTCTTCCAAACTCTCATAGGAAGACCAAAGATTATTCAGATGGAAGGAACTTTCTTACCTGATGATCATATTAGGTACTACTTTGGAGTTTGATTTCTGAGTAATTCTTTGCTCTCTGAGCCTCAGCTCTACAAACTTTATTCTGTGTGCTCTCCGGGGAGAACCCTTCGGGTCTACTAGGGCTGTCTTCCCTGGAATAATTTGTTTTTGAGACAGAATCTCACTGTGTATCCCTGGCTGGCCTAGAATCCATTATGTAGATCAGGCTGGCCTTGAATTCACAGCTATTGGCCTGCTTCTGCCTCCCAGGTGGTGGGATTAAAGCTTGGCCAGGAATAATTTTTTAGAGACTCTTTCATTTGTCTTCCTTGTACTCTTTCTTTCCTTCTCTTCAGGATATATGCATCTGAGAACTAAGCACTCAGGTGTGTGTGTGTGTGTGTGTGTGTGTGTGTGTTTATTTTTTTGCATCAAGATGAATATATTTTTCTCCAACTCATCCCCCTGCCTCACACAATACACAGACATATTGAGAACTATGCCTCAGTTGTCCTTCATAGTTGGCATTTTATAAAGTGTGTAAGATATTTTGGAGGGTACACATGAAAGGACTGTCTTTCTTTTTGGGGAGGGTTGTTTTTTTTGTTTGGAGCAGGGTTTCTCTGTGTTGCTTTGGAGCCTGTCTTGGAACTGGATCGGTAGACCAGGCTGGTGAAAGGACTATCTTTCTAAACATTGTAGAAAACTGTAACACTGTGACAATCCTTCCCCCCACCTTTAAAAGCTTATATGTTTTCATTCATCATTAAATACTAGATGGGTTGATTACTTTTTTGTTGTTGTTTCAAGAAAAATTTTAAAACACTTTAGATAATTCATGCTTTCAATTGTTTTAAACATCTGTATTTATACTGTAGAGTATAGTTACATCATTCTATAGACTATACATTTTAAAAGGATTACTTTATTGTGAGCATATGGGTAAGTGACTTGTAGAGAATACTACATGAGAAATTAGGGTGATGTTTGTTTAGAGTACTATTTAATAATATGGTTCAGTTATCACAGTAGGCTGGGGGTGGGGTGAGGGGAGTATGACAGTTGAAATTCCTTTACCATTGTCAGCATTGTTCCCTAGAGTAGAAATTCTTTAATACCTGAGATTGTTATTGTTTTGTTATTGTTTATGTTTATGTTTATGTTATGTGGTTGAATCTAGAGCTTCATGTATGCTTAAAAGTGCTCTACCACTGAGCTGTATTTCCCATCCTTATTCTCTGCTAGAGAGAATCTTGCGCATTTGTTCAGCCAGCTTTATGCTGATTCTCCCTTCTTAGTCTCCTGAGTAACTAGGATTATAGGTCTTTGCCACAAGGTGCTTAGATTATTGCTTTAAACTGGAAATTTTAACTGGCATGATGACATTTAGGAGGGCAAAGAGGTGCAACCCGAGCATGAGGTCAACCTGGGTTACATAGCAAGACCTTATCAATAGCAAACAAAAAAGTATATGAAAGAAAACAGACCCCAGGGAACTTTGTCTTTCTATATGCCTTAATTATTTTCCCTTCTTTTTAGCAATAGCCACAATAAGAAGGTACAAATGCACATGTTAGACTTGATGAGTTCTATCATCATGGAAGGTGATGGAGTTACTCAAGAATTACTGGATTCTATTCTTATCAACCTCATCCCCGCACACAAGGTCTGTATAGTATCAAGATATTAGAGATCAGTTTACTTAAAGAAACCAGTTACTGGCTTTTGCCCATTTACAATTTTGTATAATTCCTATTCTGACCCTTGAATGAGTCATATTAGTCTTAAATCTATTATCTTTAAAAGATACATTGTTTTAAATACTTAAAAGTTTTTTATTTGCTTTGTTAAAATATGTATGAGTATTTTACCTGCATGTATATTTGTGCACTATATGTGTGCAGTGCCCACAGAGGCCTGAAGAGGGCCTGGAGTTACAGAGTTGTGAGGCACTTTGTGGGTGCTGGGAATCAAACTCCTATGCTTGTAACAGAGGCCAATGCTCTCAACCATGGGCCTCAGAAATACGTTTCTAGCTTCTTTTTGAGAGGTACAAGATGAATAAGATTGAATCTATTTTGTAGTTGAGAGATGTTAACAGGTGTTCTTTAAAACAATAATTTTTAAAAATAATAAATTTTTAAAATTATATATGCCATGCCCACCATCTTTCTTAGATCCTTTAATTTGTTATAGTACATTGGGATTTAAGAATAGTATTCATCACTTCAGAAACAGGAGATCTGGGTGTGATGGCTCACACCTTTAATACACTTGCTTGGGAAACAGGCAGACAGATCTCTGAGTCCAGCTTAATCAATACAGTAAGTTCCAGGCCAGCCAGTGCAACATAGTGAAACACTGTCTCAAAAGGAGGGGGTCATGCAAGTAAAAATATGGTTGATCAAGGGCCTTCCCTACCCTTTCTTTTTTTGTGGTTTAGGAACTTGAATCTAGGGCCTCATAAAAATTAGATGATTAGTCTACTATACTACTGAATCACTTCCCCAGAACTTTTCAAGAACACATTGATTAAACAATGAAATATTTAGCATTTGGGTTTGGGGAGGGCAGCTTGTGTGTAGTTAAGTTCATGTTGGCTGTCATACAAACTCAAAGGCCTTAACATCATTTTTAGTTTAGTAAAGCTTTATACAGGTTGGACTTTTGGCTACCTGTCTAATGTATTTTAATGTTTGATTTGTTGAGTTCATTTGGCTAGTACCTTCTGTGTAAAAACCTTGAATGGAATTCACTTAACTTTTTTCCTATTTTGGTAGGTTTGAATACTTAACTGTTCAAATGATGCTGTCTCATCAATTCATCTATTCATTTGTAGCTTTGCATGATTTGTTTTTCAGAACTTAAATAAACAGTCCTTCGATCTTGCAAAAGTCCTGTTGAAAAGGACAGTCCAGACTATTGAAGCATGCATTGCCAATGTATGTATTTCTGTATACTTTTATTTCAGAACTCTATGATTCGTGGGGTATTATGTGAATTTATTAGAATCATTTATATACAGATATATTTCTCATATAAACAGTTTTATTCAGATGAAATATGAAAACTTACATGCAAATATGACCACAATTGGAAAAATGTAGCATAACCATAAAATGTCTTTAAACTGGCACGAGTGATAGATATTACTTTAAAAACTAACTACATTTCTTACCCTTCTGCATCTGTATTCTTGCTTGTCATATCCCTCCCAAGTACTTGAAACTTTTACTTTGTCTTTGTATCTTTTCCCTGCCTTTTGCAAAAGGGTCTCATTATATAGCCATGGCTGGCCAAGAACTTTCTAGGTAGATCAGACTGGCCTCAGAAATCTGCCTGCCTCTCTACCCTTTGGATCTCTGTCTTCATCTGTATATATTTTCCTCTTTGTGTTTTCTGGATCATTTATCTAAAACTCTGTTTCTTTAGTAGATGTTTGTTGTGGGGAGCTGGGGTCAGAGGATAACCTGTAGGATCAGTTCTGTTCTTCCATCACGATCGGGGAATCAAACTAAGCTCATCAGGTTTGGGCGCAGGTGACTACCTGCTGAGCTAGCTCTCCAGTCTTATAAATAACTGTTTTTAAAACATTCGTTGATAGCTAGACAGTGGTGGCACATGCCTTTAATGCCAGTATTTGGGAGGCAGAGGCAGGTGAGTGTCTGTGAGTTCAAGGCCGGCCTGGTCTACAAATCAAGTTCTGGAACAGCCAGTGCTATACAGAGAAACTCTATAGGGGGACGGGGGCAAACTTTGACACACACACCCCCACACAAAAGCACATATACAAGCATGTGCATATATTAATTCCTGTAATAGAAAATTTTTAATTAAACATAAATCTGTTCTGTCAAAAGATAGAATTTGATAAAAATAAATAATTTTAAAATTAAAATTTATTACTTTAAAACAGTAATTCTTTTACAAATTTACTCATGCATATCTATTGTCTTTTACTTTTAGCTCCATTAATACAAATGAGGGAGGCAAGGGAAGCAGAAGGAGGGGTGAAGGAGAATTTTGGTAAAATGAAATAAAAATAAAAAAATACAAATGGATTTAAATTGACACATAGTTATTTCCCTTATTGCCTTATATTAAAGGTTTTATCAGTGTTTTTCTTTACAAGCCATCTTTGAGAATGCAACACTATTGTGGAATTACCTCCTTATATATAAAAAAGAGGGATTATTAATTTAAATTGTATAAAATTGCTATGTCTGTTATTAAATTAATAACAAGGTAGGCTACCATGAAAGTCCTGTTCTCCATTCTCAGAAACAACAGTCAGTAGGTGTTAGTATTCAGGCATCTGTACTGGCCTGTCCTTGGGGGTTCTAACAGGATATGCCCTCAGCTGCAGCCACTAACAGCACCTCCTGTGCATATTCATTATGTTCCCATCCTCCTATATTTCTCTCCCTGTCTCTGTCCTCCCCTCCTTCCTCTCTCCTGCTGCTCCTGTCCCTGGAGGCTAGTCTTCCCTTTCCCTTATTTATTTATTTATTTATTTATTTATTTATTTATTTATTTTCAGGGCAGGGTTTCTCAATGGCTTTGGAGGCTGTCCTGGAACTAGCTCTGGTCTGGAACTCACAGAGATCAGCCTGCCCCTCCCTCCTGAGTGCTGGGATTAAAGGCGTGTGCCACCAACACCCTCCCCCCTTCCCTTTTTTTACGATTCCTTTTCCTAATAAAAAACCCCTCAGCTTGAACTCTGTTGCATGTCATCTTTCTCTCTTGTGCTGCTTTTTAAAAATTATAACAAGTTCTGATCCATTTTCAGAAGTATCACCCCATGCTTATTTGTGTGTATATGTATGTTCTTTTATATGTATAGGTGTTTTGACTATGTATGTCTGTGTACCATATGTGTACCTGGTATCCATAGGGGTCAGAAGAGGGCATCAGATCTCCTGGGACTTGAGTTACAGATGGTTGAGAGCTGCCATGTGGGTGCTGGGAATGAACCTGAATCCTGGAAGAGCAGCCAGTGCTCTTAACCCCTGAGCCATCTCTCCAACTCCGACTCATAGCTTTTCTAAAGAAATACATATAACTTTATGATGTTCAAAACAAATGCTGATTTTCATAGAACTGTGTTTTTAAAATTTTGAAATCTAGTTCCTGGCTAGAGAGATGGGTTAGTGGTAGAAAGTGCTTGCTGTTCTTACAGAGGACCCAAAATTCCCTTCCTGACACCCATGTCTAGTAGCTCACTCACAACTACCTATAACTCCAAATCCAGTGGATTCAGTGCCCTTTTTTGGCCTCCATGGTTGTACACTCAGAATATATACACACAAATGAAATCTATAAAAAGTTAAAAACATTCTATATGTATATAGGAGGGGTGTGTTTGTGTAAGTGACTTGTGATTGTTTTTCCTACAGTATTCTTTTATGTATCCAAGTACCTCTGGGGGGTGGGGATATTTCCACTTAGTTTCCTTTGGAGACCAGAAAATAACATCACATCACTTGGAACTAGAGTTACAGGCAGTTATGAGCCACACTTAATGGATTTTTGGAAAGTTAATTGAGTCTTCTGCAAGAGCAGTCCATTCTCTTAATTGCTAAACCCTTTTTAAATTATCAACTAACTTTCATGTCTTCAACCTTAGTCAAAATGTATTTGACTTTCACTAGACATCACTAAACTCATAGGAAAAATATCAGATTGAGACTTTATAAATTATTTTGCAATGCTGAGTGATTGATTTATAAGTGTTCTTCTAATGAATTATACATGGTATCTAAATTGTTTTATTTTAATGAAAATTAAAGTTTTCAGAACTGTCGTCTTTATTAGAAACACAGCCAATAATCAGTGCTTTAATTTTAATCAGTGTTTTAATTCATGATTTGAAAATATTTGGAAGTTTGTTTCTTGTTTAGATGACTATGTTAGTAATTTAGTAGGTAATCTGTCATTCCTTTCAATTGTATGTGTAATGCTCATTCATTGTTTTTGCATGGATATTTATAGAAAATTGTTTTTTTAATTTTTTTTTAAAGTAAAGTAACACATCTTTTATTGTAATGTCTCCTCTAGTTTTTCAATCAAGTCCTGGTGCTGGGAAGATCGTCAGTCAGTGATCTGTCTGAACATGTATTTGATCTGATTCAGGAACTTTTCGCTATAGATCCTCATTTATTGTTATCTGTCATGCCACAGCTTGAATTCAAACTGAAGGTACCCTTTAGGCTTTACAGGGGGAAAAAAAAGTGTATTTTGAAGATTTTTCACTATTTCTAAAGGAATGAAATAGGAGTTTAGTTTATCTTAGCTTCATGACATCATAACATGTCTAGTTGTTATCTGATAGACATAGTGACACAGAGATAGAAAAGTGCTGTTGTCTTTGAAATTTATAATATTCAGTATTTTTACTTTAAATAATACTTATATTTAGATACTAAATTAATTTTATTGTGTAAATAATGGGTTTAATCATTTTTATGCCACATCAGTATATTAGGATGTACATATACACACTAAATAAATGTAATATTATATTATAAAAGTAATTGATAAACTATTAATGTAGAAATTTTAAATTATTGTTCCATACATTCATTAAAATGGGTATTGTCAGTTCAACATACATCTTCATAATTTAATATTTCACTGTGACTTAGATCAACACTCCTGTATATCAGCAATAACAAGCCATTCTGCTCCTGAAGGCCATTTGAAATACACTTGAGGAACATGTGAAATCTTACAATGAGGGCTTTAGGTCAACTTAGCAGTTTGGTTTTAGTAGGTTACAGATGTAAAACCTCACATTAATTGAAATAACTATGGATCTGCAACTGTAGTCACTCACGAGTAATAAAAAATTTCCTTATACTCTATTGTTTGACATTTAAGGCATTAATATTTCCTTAGAACATTAATTGGATTAACTGGTAAATTTTGGATATACTAAACACTGGTATCTCTCAGCATTGTTTTATTTTGCTTGAGAAAAAGCTTTTTAAAAATGCATTTTTTTACTACTATGTTAAAGCCTTAACATAATTGTCATTTTACATTTGTTTTATACAAATGTATGTATTTTATTCCTGCTGCCCAAAAGCTTTCTGCGAGTGATTAACTTGAATTTTGAATTCTCAGTTTCCTTAGTAGTATTGTTCTTTATCATGTTTTCTAGTCAGTGGAGAATTATTATTAAAACTGTAAACCAAAACTTTTAAGTGTTCTGTATCCATAGCATCGAGTCTTTATGAAGGAAGTTTACTAGGGCAGGAATTATTTGTCACTTTGTCCTTTGTGGAATTTTTCTAAAGTCTTAGACAATGTGAAGATTTAATAAAATGCTTATATTTGTACAAAGTCTCTATAATCAATGTGTAACTTGCAGATAAATTGTAAAGTAGGCATAAATTAGCAATAGGGAAGATGTAAGAAGGTCATCAGAGAATCATGCAATCTAACATGGAATCAGATTGTTCATCATAATAGTTGAAATATAAGATTGTTTCTACTTGGGAAGTATAGTGCAGGTTCTCTTCATTGTTTCTTCTCTTTGTAGAGCAACGATGGCGAAGAACGATTAGCTGTGGTTCGACTTCTAGCAAAATTGTTTGGCTCTAAAGATTCAGACTTAGCAACACAAAATCGGCCTCTTTGGCAGTGTTTCCTTGGGCGGTAAGAAAGCATGACTTTTGAATTTTGTGTGCTCTTAGAGTCACATAATTACGACTACATATACCAAACATTAATTGATATTTGTTGACATTTGTGTAGTAATTTGCCTTTTAGAATAAATTGTGGAGCAAAGTATTTATGTATGAGTGTGTGTAGTATAATATGTGGGTGCATTCTGAGTAGTTTTTATTTTGTAGCAACATTTCAAGCTTTAGTAATATTAGATCTGCAAAATCTGTTGTCTGAGTTGAAGCGTATATTTACAGTAGTTGTTTCAATGTGTTAAGCATATACTGTTTGCAGAATTGTTTCTATAGAATTAAGCATCTTTCTCTCTGTCTCTGTCTCTGTCTCCATTATGTAGCTTTGGTTGTCTTAGGGTCCCTCTGGAGACCAGTCACTGTCTTTGAATTCATAGATCTACCTGCCTCTGCCTTCGGGATTAAAGGTGTGGGCCATTATGACTAGTTCTTTATATTTTTCATAGAATACATTAGCTGTCAGTATAATTAACAGTTTCTACTTAGTAACCATTGCTGTTTATAAACACTTTTATGTTATATGTTTATTAATAATTAATTTGCCTTATTGATGCTTGGCAATCTTTTTCTACTTAGCTTTAATGACATTCATGTTCCTGTGAGATTAGAAAGTGTGAAATTTGCTAGTCATTGTTTGATGAACCACCCAGATTTAGCAAAGGATCTCACGGGTAAGCTCCCTGGTTTATTACACGTTAATTAATTACAAAATGTTTCAGATGTGGCCTGTACCTAACTCTAGTTTCCAAAAGGGATTTGATTCTAGGCTGTCTTCATGTCTGCTTTTTAGACTAGGAAATTAATTCTGGTTTATAAGATAGTATCTTATAAAACAAAAACATGTATTTGTCATTTGTAAATATTTTAGAAATCATAAGTTGAGATAATGTAAGCCTATGACATTGGCATTAGATACAAAACACGTACATTATTAAGTATAGTAATATACCTAATGTGTGCAGAAAAGGGGGGCTATTTTCTAATTTAGATTGTTAAATTTTCATTATTCAGTTTAAAGTAGTAAACCTACCTATTTGTCAGTAGCAAATAAATAGCTTTTATTAACATGCTACTATTTATTGAAAGCAGAAGAAATAACTTTTGTTTTGATTTCACTTGTATTATAATTTATTTAGAAATTTAAAGGTCATTCTGTTTCATATAATGTAACTGTGTATATATCATTTGTCTTAACCATTTGTACTGCTTTTTGTATTTTAATTTATAAATGAGGTTTCAGACTGTAAAATTGGTGCTGTGCTATCATTTGACCTTCCACCAAAAATATTATTTAAGATGTGCTCTGAAATAATAAACATAGTGTTAGGAATAGTTAAGGCTACTTAGTGATGTCTTACAGGTAGCATTAATTCATCTTGTATTTTGTAGTCATTAATACAGCAATGCTTAAAGCTTTTATCTTTTTATCATTCTGAATCATAACAATTTATATAGCTAACATTTATCTCAACTGTTCCCTTTTAATCATAGAATATTTGAAAGTTAGATCACATGATCCAGAAGAAGCCATTCGTCATGATGTCATTGTTACTATAATAACAGCTGCTAAAAGAGATCTTACCTTAGTAAATGATCAGTTACTTGGCTTCGTCAGGGAGAGGACACTGGATAAACGGGTAAGACCTGGGAGTATTGTTCTTCCCTGATTTACTGTGTTCAAATTGTTTGCTATGCATGTCTGGTATTATAATACCAGTTTCAGCTTTTCTTTGGATATCAGAATAGCACTAAAAGCTTTATTTATTCATTCATTTATTTTTTGAGGCAGGGTTTTTCTGTGTAGCTTTGTAGACCAGACTATCCTCAAACTCACGAGATTGATCCTCCTGCCTCTCAAGTTCTGGGACTAAAGGCGTGCTCCACCACTGCCTGGTGAACTGCTAGGTTTTATGTTTCATGTACACACACTTTTGGAGACAGGGTCTCACTGTGGCTTTCCTTGAACATACTATGTAGAATATGCTGGCTGCAGACTTGAAGAGATCTGTCTGCCTCCATATGTATAGCCTTTGCTTATCTTTATGAATGAGTATGTTGGATTCTGAATCTTTTTTCATATTATGTGAATGGATTTTTCTTTTTATTTAATAATTTTTTTATTTTATGTACAATGTGTTTTGTGCATGTATGTCTATGTGAGGGTGTTGAGTCTTCTGGTACTGGTGTTACAGACATTTGTGAGCTACCATGTAGGTTCTGGGAATTGTACCTGGGTCTTCTGGAAGAGCAGTCAGTGCTTTTAACTGCTGAGCCATTTCTCCAGCCCCAAGGGAATAGATTTTTCTTATAGCATTCCTATATAAAAAATGAAATAGGTAAATGAAATAATTTGATTTTTCTGCACATCTGCAAAAGGCAAGTCATTGGTTATATTATATGTATTTCTTATTTATATTTTGCGTAACTTCGCTTGCTTAGAACAGAAGTGATTCTCTGGTTAGTTAACTTTATTTTGCTGTTTCTGTCATTGGATGCCGTTAGAAACATGGGCTGATAAGGAAAGGTAATATTTTAAGCAGATATAGTAGTTATTAAAGAAAAGTTGAGTCAGCCTTAATAAAGAGCCAGACTTAGCTGGGCATGTGCTGCATGCCTTTAATTCTGAGGCAGAGGTAGTGTGATCTCCGTGAATTCAAGGCCAGCCTGGTCTATAGAGTGAGTTCTATGACAGCCAGGGCTACACAGAGAGACCCTGTCTAAAAAAAAAAAAGAAGAAGAAGAAGAAGAAAAAGAAAGCAAAAAGAGCTATCCTTGTTTTTAGCAGCAATTCCTTTATAGTGTACAGGTTCATTTGACATTGTTGAAAAAATATTTTCTAGAAATGAATAATTGAGGTCTGATTTTAGGGGAATACCAGTGTATTTTGACATATTACCAGAGGAGGTCTTTATCTTCTTATTTTCAATAATCATGTGGCAGGTATTGAAAAGAAAAGGATACTACCTTGTTTAGTGATGTCAATAATGAAAACTTCTGAGGGTTGGGTTTTGTTTATTTTTATCTTAATTTAAATTCTCATGTAGTAAGTTCACATTACTGAATCTCCTCTTCCCCCTTAACTTGCCATTACCTATCAAGACCATGGATGGTTAGTGTGATATTTCTTTCTTCAATAAAAATGCTGCTCTTGTTAATGTTTATCTCATTTTCAGAAAGAGGTAAATAAATTGCTCTTCCTGGCTGCATGGTCTGATCATATCATTTACTTAGATAGTTTTAGTTCAGGATTTTGGTTTATTAAATTTCTTTTGCATCCATTTTAACATGTTTTCTTTTGGAAAATGGGGGAACAGGAATTAATCTTAGACTTCACAGCTCACATTTCTGAGTTTGGTTCCACACATTTAGTAGGGCAAAAAAATTATTCAGAAATCTAAGAGAAAATACTGACTTAAAATTAGCTAGAATATTTTTTCTCCCTCTTTTTAAAATAAGCATTTTTTTCTTTAAACACATTGTTCTTTTTGTAGCCCTGACTGGCCTAGAACTCTCTGTAGACCAGTAGACTAGACTGGCATTAGATCTACAGACTGCCTCTGCCCAGTACGAGTTGGAATTAAAGAGTTCCAATTAAAGTTGGAATTAAGTTGGAATTAAAGGTTCACTACCATGCCTGTCCTTTTTTCCTTTTACCCTTTTCTTTTACAAACAGGGTGTTGGGGCTGGAGAGATGGCTCAGTGTTAAAAGCATTGGTTTATCTTCCAGAGAATAAGTTCCCTGCACCCACATGGCAACTGTAGTCCTGTGGGATCTGATGGCCTTTTCTGGTGTGCATGCATACATGCAGACAAAACACTCACATATGTTAATTGCTGTAGCCCAGGCTAGCTTTCACAAATAAAGATTTCTCGTTCTCTTATCTTAACCTGTTTGATGTTGGGATTCCTTATGTGCAATGATGAGAATCAAATCTGGGGTTCTGTGCATTTGAGGCAGGCACTCTTCTAACTGAGCTACATTACCAGGCTCCAAACTTTTTTTTTAAGAATTTTGTTTATTATTATTACGTTGTGTGTGTGTGTTTGTGCACGCGGGCGCATGCATGTATATGAGTCTTAGGATTTCATGTAGGTCCCAAGATTGAAATCTTGGCTTGGCAGCAAGTGCCCCTACTTACTGTACCACCTCACTAGCTCCATTGTTTGCTTAAGTCTGCAAAGTGAGGAAGTTGACCAAAGATAAACAATAACGTTCTCACCAAGTTTGTTTTTCCAGAATTCTTGATACTGAATTTTGTTCTCATTCACAGGGTATACAAGGTTATACAATTAAGAACTAACACACTGTAGCCTTTTGTGTACAGAATAAATTGTATAATACGATTTTTGTTTTTACCTTTTATTCCCACTAATATATAATTAAAGAATTTAATTGAATGAAATCTATTCTTTGCTTGGTTTGAGGGGAACTAAAAATTTGGTAGGTCATGTAGCAGTATTGCCCTGGACAATTTATGAAGTACCTGGTATGTTACCAGGAGAAGTTGTAAAATGGGTTAGTAAACAGTTTGGCAGAGCTGCCTGTGAGAAGATCACTGTGCTGCTTGGATGCACACAGTAACTACTGCATAGCCTAGTGCAGCATTTGTAGATTTGAATGTAGTTTTGGGTCTTGCTCATCTCATAAGTGCTATTTTTCTAGTGGCGAGTGAGAAAAGAAGCTATGATGGGTCTGGCTCAGCTTTATAAGAAATACTGTCTTCATGGTGAAGCAGGAAAGGAAGCTGCAGAGAAAGTCAGCTGGATAAAGGACAAACTTCTGCACATCTATTACCAGAATAGCATTGATGACAAGTGAGTCTGATAGTTTGACAAAACTGCTTTTCATTTATAAATATTTGTATTTAATTTTTACCTAATTTACTTCTAAATATAAGAATAATTTTATGTACATTAGTACATATGGTACTTTAGTATGATTCTTCCTAAGATTGGAAGTAGCATAATAGCAGTAAAATAAGTATGGACTTGGGAGTAAAGCGGGACAGAGACTGAAATCTTCCTTCTGTGTCTTGTAGTTTTCATTGATATCTACTTCAGCTTTATAAAATAGGAGTAATAATGCCTTCCTTATGGACATGTCATGTGGGTTTAGATACTTAGTGTATAGCACCCAGATACTCTCAATTGTTTTCTTTTTGCTAATACTGCTACAACCAGTAGAGAAATTTTTCTCTGTTTTTGAATGCTACTTATTATTCTATTTTTAAATTATGCTAATGCTTGTTTTATGACAGATTATGAAATAAGACCCAAGTACAAACTAAATGTAAAGTAACCACTGAGTCTCTCCCAAGGGAAGGAGTGACTGTGTATTGAAGCTTTTTGTTATTTGTGTACATAGCTTTCACCATTGGTGTGGTAACTTTAAACAAAATAGTTAAATTGACTTGTTTTTGTATGTTTTCCATAGACTATTGGTAGAGAAAATCTTTGCTCAGTATCTTGTTCCCCATAACCTGGAAACCGAAGAGAGAATGAAATGCTTATATTATTTATATGCTAGCCTGGATCCAAATGCTGTAAAGTAAGTTACTTTTCAATGTCTCATTTATTTCCTAGGTGGGTTTTTTGTTTGTTTTTTTGTTGAGTATCTGTGTGTGTGTGTGTGTGTGTGTGTGTTCTAGTTTTCGTTCACACTTTTGATAACAATGTCAGTGATATGGCTTCAACTATTTAATCAATCCGTGTCCAGATTGATGTGTGTGGGTATTTAAACTACCAGCCTTGGCTACATAGTAAGTTTAATGCTAACCAAGATATTTGAGATCTTGACTGAAAAGAGACACACAAACAAGTAGACTAGGGTGCTTGGCACTCGTTTAGTCCCAGCACTCAGGAGGCAAAGGCAGGTGGATCTCTGTGAGTTCAAGAGCAGCCTGGTCTATAGATAAGGTTCCAGAACAGCCACAGTTGTATAGAGAGACCCTTTCTCAAAAAACTAAAGCAAAACAAAAAACCTACAAGTAGACTAGGGATATATTAACTCATTGGTAGAGACTTGCCTGGCATGCTGGCATGCACAAGGCCTTGGTTAAATTATTAGACATGGTACATAATGCATAACACACTGCAACTTTCAACTTATAAGAAAGTTGCAGGAATGGCAGAGCACATCTGCCATTTGTACATTCTGTCTAAACATTTTATTTTTAATGATTGGAGAGACATTTACAGATATGTTGTGCTCTTTACCTCTAAATATTTCAGAGTTGTTTATTTTTGAACAAGGATATTCTCTTTCATAACCTTTAAATAGCTAGAATTTTAAAATTTGGGGCTGGAGAGATTTCTCAGTGGTTAAGAACAGTTGTTTCTCTTCCAGCCGTCTTGAGTTTGGTTCTCAGCACCCACATCTGGCAGTCATAACTGTCTGTAACTCCTGGCCTTTGAGGGCACCCATGCACACATGGCATATGTTTACACAGATAATAGGCACATCAATAAAATTAATATGTGAAAAAATTAATTTATTATTATACAATAATCTACTGTATTTAAATTTCCTGTTTTTCATATATTTCTCAGGGATACATTTTCTACTATATCCAATTATGTATTACATAGGTTTTTTTTTTTTAAGAACAGTTGCATAAAAATCTAATAATTTTGTACAATTTGGCCTCCATTTGGGTTCTTTCACTGTTTTCTTGTCGGATTGAAATTATTCATTTTCAGTAGAGATTCCACAAGCTAATGCTGTGACCTTGAAACATTTCAGCAGGTGTTATTCATCTTCATTTGAAAGCCTATTGATGGAAGCTAAGGCTCCTTTTAGGTGGCTAAATCTGCTTGCTATTCATTGATACCATTTATATTTCATTTCCCTCCCTTTCATTGGGTTCTTTTGTAGCCCAGGCTAGGCTTTAACTTGATGGGTAGCTGAGGATACCCTTTAGTTTCTAATGGCAATGCTGGCATTATAACATACTCTTTGAACACAGGGTTTATATAGTGCTGGGGCTGGGGCCCAGAACTTTGTGTGTGCTAAACAAGTGCTCCACTGCCTATCAGTCCTCCATTAATTTTACTTCTAAATATCTAGTCATGAGTACTGAGTCACACAATAATCCTTAGATGTGTTCTTGACGACTGGAATACACAGGGGATTTGTGTGAGGTAGGTAATCTCTTTCTTTTCCTGTCTGTCTTGACAGGCTCTCACAGACTAACATTGATCTTCCTGTTTTGACTACCAAGTGCTAGGGTTACAGGCATGCTCCTCCATGCCTGGTGACACTTAAATTCTTCATTTTTCAGTCTGCGTGCGTGTGTGCGTGCGTGTTCAAGTGTGCATGTGTACCAGCATGTATGTAACACACAGTGTCAGGTGTCAGTCCCTGCCTTTGACGTTGTTGAATACAGGATCTTTTGTTCACTTTGTAAATGCCAGTCTAGCTAGCCCTCAATCTTCCATGGATTCTTCTGTCTCTGCCTCCTGTATCATCATAGGAAAATTGGTATTATTAGCATGGATTAATGCTTTCATTGCATACTGGAATATGAAGGCAGATCTCCATTTGTATATAGTTAATATTTCCCACTGAGCATTACCCTTGCCTAGCATTTAATTTTTTTTTAAGTTATGATTACATGATTTCCTCCTTCTCTTTCCTCCCTTAAACCACTTATGTATCCTACCCTCCTTATGTTCTCTTGAATTCATGGCCTCTCTTTTTTACTCTCTATTGGGGGTTGTTATGCTCACGTGCACACATGTGCCTACATATATAAATACAGCCTGATGAGTGTTTAGCATTATATATATGATTTGAGGGCTGACCACTTGGTATTAGATAACTAATTATGGGGCTCATCCCTAGGGAAGAGTGTTCTCCCCTCTCAGCATTTTGAAACTTAGCTGCTTACAGTTCTTTGTCAAGGCTAGACCCTGTGAGATTTGTCTATTCATGGTATTCTTGTTCAGGTCTTGGTTAGTTAGGTGGGCCTACTGAAATAACTGTTGGTAAAGCGCCCCTATCCTTTCTAAGGTTCGTTCCTGGTCCTCTGGCTCCCTTGTGATATTCCCTATGTCCTAATTACATGGTTGTGTTCTAGATGTGTAAATTAGTGCTGGTCACAACAGAGTCACTTGTTCTTTGTATTTTGATTGGCTGTTATTTTCTGCAATGGTCTCCATCAGTTGCAAAGTGAAGCTTCTTTGATAAGGGATGAGAGTTACATTTATCTATGGGAGAAATACTTAGAATACATTTAGGAATTACACCAATATAGTCAAGTGGTAGTGTGTTCATTTATAACATTCATGACCTCAAATCTGGCTGGGTTTCTAGTACCAGGCATGATTGCCTCTTTTGTTGAAGGATAATGATAGAGAGAGAGCTGTTTTACTAAAAAGATATGAGTGCAACTATGACATCCTTGGGACTATTGTGCATAGTAGTTAGGGTTTGCTTCCTTCCCTTTGAAGTTTGTGTAGCACTTTGTGGTACTGTGAAAGCTATCCTTAGGGAGGAAGCCTCAGCTGATTCTTTTAAGCAGTCCTCATCACTCATAGAAATTCGTTGGTAATGTATTCAATTTCCTCATGCCCCCCAGTTATGCTCTGTACACCAGGCTTTAATACCTTTCACATTTCTGTTTCTTTGATTGGACCAGAACTCTCTAGCTCCCTCTGCTTAGAATCAAAGCTTCTTTGAATGTATGACCTTCCTGGTGGGGTCACATTGATTCGTTGAACCCAGACATTCCCTCTCATCGGAAAATGCCTGCCTAGTATTAAACCTCCTTAAATTCTAATTAATCGTTGTTTAAAATTTGAGCTGGTGTCAGTGGCCCACGCCTTTAATCCCAGCAGAGGCAGGGGGATCTCTGTGAGTTCGAGGTCAGCCTGGTCTCCAGAGAGAGTGTGCCAGGATAGGCTCCAAAGCTACACAGAGAAACCATGTCTCGAAAAACAAACAAACAAAAAATTCATGTAGGAATATAGAAGTATCACACTTAAGTCATAAAGTTGAACAGTTTGCAGTGTTGTTAAATATATCTTTTCATATTTATAACTATGTACAGAGCTCTCAATGAAATGTGGAAGTGTCAGAACATGCTTCGGAGTCATGTGCGTGAACTATTGGATTTACACAAGCAGCCTACAGTAGGTTTTATGATTTTTGTTTTAATTCACAGATTGCAAATCAGTGTTTATTTTTTCTGTAGTACAGTGTAATAAAATATCTCAAGGTATATTAATTTTCAAATTAATATACTGCCAGTTAAGCAGTTCTCAAGAGTTAAGCTGCCTTTTTAGTTTGTTTCTTATGTTTTTTTTGTTGTTGTTGTTGTTTTTAAAGATTTTATTTATTTCTTATGTATACAACATTCTGCTTCCATGTATATCTGCACATCAGAAGAAGGCACCAGATCTCATAACAGATGGTTGTGAGCCACCATGTGGTTGCTGGGAAGTGAACTCAGGACCTCTGGAAGAGTAGTCAGGACTCTTAACCTCTGAGCCATCTCTCCAGCCGTTTGTTTTTTTGTTTGTTTGTTTGTTTGTTTTGTTTTTTTGTTTGTTTGTTTATTTGTCCCCCCCAGTTTTTTTTTTTTTTTTTTTTTTTTTCTCAAACTGATCTGGATATCACTATGTTGCCCAGTTTAGCCCCAAGTTCCTGATAGCCTTCCTTTCTTAGCATTTGCTTGCTGGGATTTTAGTCACTTTTCTTACTGTGGTGACAGAATAAAAAGGAACTTAAGGAATGAAGGAAGGGCTTCTTTTGGCTCACAGTTTCAGGACACAGTCCACCTAACCAGGAGTATGTGGCAGCAACAGTGTTAGTGGGCTGGACATGTTGCCAAGGCCAACTGAATTCTTGGGCTCAAGCAATAGTCCAGCCTACTTTAGTAGATGAGATGGCAAGCTCATGCCACCACACCTGGTTATTCAGGCTTTTAATGTTTTCCTGTTCATATCTCTTTTCCTTCTTGTCTCTCTGAATATTTGTTCTTTTTCTACTGACCTTTGCTAATAACAGCCCCCCCCCCCCACACACACACAGGGAAGAGGGAGGTTAGCCATAAATTCATCATAAACTATGATGAATTTATTTAAAGCTAAGGAACGTTGTACATTATATTAATTTCTCTTATAGAAAATTGTTAATGTAAATGACTAGTTGTTCTTTTGTTTTTGTCCTAAATTTTAGTCAGAGGCTAACTGTTCTGCCATGTTTGGGAAACTGATGACCATAGCAAGTAAGTATATTTATTTACCCAGTGAGCATGTAATGAATACTAAACAGGTCTTATTCATATTTATTTTATGTTTATGACTGTTTTTGTGCATCATATGTGTGCCTGTTTAGTTCCCTGGAACTGGAGTTACTTATAGATGCTTGTGAGCCAACATGAGGTGCTGAGAATCGAACCTGGATTCTTTTCAAGAGCAACAAAAATGCTCTTACCGACTGAGCCATCTTAAAACAGGTTATTAATTTAAGCAATAATACTATGACTAAATGGTAAAAAGATAATCATTAATTTTGCTTATAAGAGCCATTTGTCGGGCTTTCTTTTAATAGTTCACCAATATTTATTTTGTAATATTTTGTGTTTATTTTTATGTGTAAATATGTACCTCTGTGTGTGATGACATGTACTAGGCGAGTCCAGAGATGTCAGATCCACCGGTCCTTTGCAGGGTCCTTATTTATGTTTATTTTATATGTATTAGTGTCTTGTTTGCATGTATGTCTGTGTGAGGGTATCATCCCCTGCAACTGAAGTTACAGGCAATTGTGAGATGCAGTGTGTATGTGCTGGGAATTGAACCCAAGTCCTCTGGAAGAGCAACCAGTGTTCTTAACTGCTCTCGAGCCATCTCTCCAGGCGCCCCTCCACCCCCAAACACCCCTGACTGCTAAATCATCTCTCCCGTCTCTCACCAATGTTTTAAAGATGCTTTTAGTGTAGTTATCTTTCTTTTCTAATACTTATTCTCTTCATTTTATAGAGAATTTGCCTGACCCTGGGAAAGCACAAGATTTTGTAAAGAAATTTAACCAGGTTCTTGGTGATGATGAGAAACTGCGGTCTCAGTTAGAATTATTGATCAGTCCAACCTGTTCATGCAAACAAGCTGATATTTGTGTGGTTAGTGAATTATGCTTTTATAATTTTTTTTAATAACTTAGATAAATCTATATTTCATTACATATATTTCTGTGTGACTTTTAAGTATATGGTGGATGCTAAATTACTTAGGAATATATCCAAATACACCTAAATTCTCCTTTTTTAACACTCTCCAGCCATGTTGCAGGGGTGGGGTGGGGATGGGACTGGATTAGAACTGAGCAGATAGGGTCCTAGGAAATGACCAAAATAGAATACTTTTTATTTAATGTGTGTTCACTTAAGAAATGGAAAAGAATGTTTCAAAATGGTTCAAGTATATCCATGCACTTCCTTCTTTTGTGTCTGAGCAGAGAAACAAAGCCTGTCAATAATTTAGTTGTAGTCCTGTAGTCATACAAGGTTCATTTTTAGAAGAAATAAATTCCTATGTAGGCTTCTGTCTTGGACTCCTTATCAGTATCATAATAGCATTTAATGCTATTATGCAGATGATATACATTATGCTAAGAATAGGCTAAAACATGGATAAAAGATGAGCATTTTGGTTACTTATTTTAACTTTTGTTTTTAAAGGGATTAGAGTTGATAATTATTTAAATATGTAATGAGGGATTAAAGATTATAGTAGATGTTCTTACAAAGTGGTCTAGGAGTATAGAACAGATTGTATTTACTGTGGGGAATCTAAAGAGATGGGTATGTAAGACGATGTGCTGCAAGGTTGACTTGGAGAAGCAGAACTCTTCTTTGTCCAGGTGCATTCATGAGCTAAGCGTCCTGATATTTCCACCTTTACACTTACCTGAACAATTTGTTGCTTTAAAGATTACATGAACTGTTTTGGTTCTCAGAATTAATAGTACTGTATGTTGCAGAGAGTCTGTTTACATAATTGGATTGATGAAGTAAAATGACTTAAATACCCATGAGTGCATGTAGTTTAACGTTTTTGCCTGTAAAGACAATGGAACATAAAAGGACATTTTTCATGCTTCATTTCATAGCAGGGTATAGTGGCTGAGTTCCAAGTAGAGCCTGTGTCTCATAAGCATGATAGTGTCATTCTTTGCAAGAACCAGTGCAAGGGCTCATGATCATGAGGTGGCTTTGTTACTAATGTATAGAGCATGAAGATCTGAGTTCAAATATTTAATACTTTTCGAAAATAGATATTTATGGGCCGACTTCCAGAACTTTTCCATGGCATACAAAATAAATAGATAAATGTAATTTTAAGAGCCTGAAAATGGCTTCTGCTTTTCTTACCTTTCTATTAGCAAGTACTTTTTTAATTTGTATATAGTATTTAAATC
This sequence comes from Cricetulus griseus, assembly GCF_003668045.3. Lineage (NCBI taxonomy): Eukaryota > Metazoa > Chordata > Mammalia > Rodentia > Cricetidae > Cricetulus > Cricetulus griseus. The sequence goes on along the minus strand of NW_023276807.1, from coordinate 132,686,259 downwards.
ACTCCTGTAATTATATAGATAGTAGAAACACAAGACCCTGTGAGCTGCAGGGCTGAGCTGTGTGGCCATTGTACTATGTAACACCATAGAGACAAGAGGGAATAGTTACCAGAGGTCAGCATTAGCTGTGTCTTTCAGAACAAAAAGTAAGCATGAGTGACAGCTCATGTTTATGACACTAGTACTTGGGAGGTGAGGAAGGATTGAGAATTGTGGGCCAGTCTCTTGAAACCCTTAAACAATTATAAAAAACAAAAACAACAAAAAATTTCTTTGTGGGTTATTCAAATATACATTGTATCTTCAGAAGTGTGAATTTATTTTTCCCTTAATCAAGTTTATGCTATTTTAATTTATTACTAATTTTGCTGATTTGTATTATATATTGATCTCTTCTTACCCAACTTGTAGACTAGGTGACAGAAATAGGTCACTATTTTGATAATGAACACAACATGATAAGTAAGTGTTATAGTAGAATTATATACAGAAAGGCACCACTCACCCCAGGCAGGGGTAGAAACATGTCAGAGAATGACAGAGTAAATGATTTCTAAGTTGGGTCATAAAGGAACTAGATCATTGTGTCAGGGATGGTATTGCATTTCCAGTTTTGAGGAATGAACACTTGAACATTTCTGTTTAAAAATAGAAGATGACCAGGTCCAGTGCTGTTGCTTGGTGGCAAGCTCCCACTGGAATTCAATTCTAAAATACAATGAAAGTGAAGAACTGACTGCTGAAGGTTGTCCTCTACATGCAAGTTACAGAATGCATGTACCCACATAAAACATACACATTGGTAATAATAAATAAAATTTAAATTAAAAAATGGGAGATGACATGTCTTCAAATGGTATGAATCTGCACCTGGTTGATACATATTAACACAGGTAAATCACCTGGAAGACCTAGAAAAAAAATAAGAGATCAACTATCTCTTGGTCAAGAAATAGTTGATAGAATACTGCTATCTTTCCACTGAGAGACAGTCACTTTTTTTGTTCATGAATTCAGAATTCTGTAAATAATTCTTTGTTCACATTATCAAAATTCTGGAAGACTACATGTTTCTGTTTATCTCTTCTTTGTGTTTTTCCACTATTGAAGAGTAATGCCATTCATATAATTTTGAGTGTAGCCCCTCTCCCCATTTTGTGGTTTGCATTTTTAGACCCGGTATTCCTGGCCTAAGCTTCTGTGAAGTTCTTGGGCTTGCCCACATTGATGTGTATGCCATTGTATGTATGCTATGTAATTCCTTCTTGTCAAAATTTTTACAAATGGTTTTTTTGGGGGGGCAAGGGGATGGGTAGGTCAAAGGAGTCAGTTCTCCTTCCACCTGGTATTCAAACTCAGGTGATCATGCTTGGCAGCAAGCCCCTATTTCCTCTGAGTCACCTTGTTACCATTTAAAGAAGAAAAAAAAAAAAAAGAAATTAGGGGTGGATTGATAGGTATGAGCTTATACTGTTCTTGCAGAGGAGTAAAGTTCAATTTCCAGAACTCATGTAGAGCAGCCCGCAGCTTCCTGTAACTAGTTCCTGTAATCTTACTTTATGGAGAAAAAAGTAAGATTTTTTTCTGATACTGATACTGTCCTCTGACCTCTGTGGACCCTCTACTCATGTGCACAAACCCGCACTGGCATACATACATATGCACATAATGTTAATAATGTAATATTAAAGGAAATTAACTGAAAGAAAGTCCAGTATTCTATTAAATTATGAAATAATAAAAATAATTTATGTCTAACTAGAAATTTTTTTCCAGGATAGCAATTAATCCCAGGAGTCAGAAGCAAGTGAGTTTGAAGCCAATCTGGTCTACAGAGCGAGATCCAGGACAGGCTCCAAAGCTACACAGAAAAACCCTGTCTCAAAAAAACAAACAAACAAACAAAAAAACTGCATCCTTTCTTGTTTTCCACTGTCCAGATTTTTCAGTGATTACTATGTATATTCTAGGGCCTAAAACAAATTTTTTTCGTTGCTTTATGGTTTTAAATTTTTCAGTGCTTTTCTACCCATAGATATTCTTATTGTGAAAAACTATAAACTGATGAAACTTACAGTAAGACTTTTTTCTTCTATAGAGAGAAATAGCTCGGAAACTTGCAAATCCTAAGCAACCAACCAACCCTTTTCTAGAGATGGTCAAATTTCTGTTGGAAAGAATTGCTCCTGTGCATATTGATTCCGAAGCCATAAGGTAAGCCAGAAAATGTATGCAGAGTAATAGATGCTTGTCCATAGTGCATGGTTGTGAGCTGAAGTGCTGGACCCACATAACACGATAGAAGTGTACCCACCATTCAGGTAGAAGGATGGCTGTTATAGCTTTATTTAATGCCTTTTATTTTTTATGAGTTCTTGCATTTACATTTATTTTGTATGTACTAATTTTAAAAATCCTAGATTACACATACACAAGTTTAAGTTCTGTGTGATTAATAACAACTGATTTTTCTTAAGCATTTTAGTAGTCATGTTATGTTCTGTTATGTCTGTTATATTACTGTGCACTTGGTGTATGAGAACAGAATGGCATATTAAAAGTGAGGACTTGTGTTTTTAAAACAATCCTCACATTTTATTTCTAATGATTTCCTTTGTAAATTTCTGTGAGTGATTCTGTCTTGTAGTGGTAATTGTTTTCCATGTTGGCATACTCTGTAGTAATCATTGATTCTTAATGAAGATCCATCCAGATCTCAAGAAGCCACTAGTTATTTCACTGTGTCAATCACTTGTCTGGTTGTATTAGAAGGCAAGTTATGCTAGTTTTCTAGGGTTACCGTAACAGAATATCATTGGCTGGCAGGGGGTATAACAGAATTTATTTTGTCTTTGGTTCTGGAAACTAAAAGTCTCAAGATCAATGTATGTTCAATGTATCATCAACATACTTTTTCTAAAATCATTCTCCTTCTCTTTGAGACAGGAGAGCAGCTTCTTGCCGTGTTTTCAAATGGTCTTTCTTCTGTGTACCCAAGATAAATTAGTGTCCTACTCTATTTTTAAAGATAGTGGTCATCCAAGTTTAGCTTCATCCATATGATTTCACTGTACGTAATTATTCTTTAATGCCCTGTCTCCAATATACTCATATTCTGAGTTACTGATGGCTAAAACCTATGAGTTATAGAGAAGTAGTTCAGCCCTGAACATGATTTTTACTATTATCAAATTAGGACTTCCTGATCTAATTTCCTTATTTGTAAATAAATAAATAAATATGTGAACAAGCAGGGCTGTGATGGTGCACGTGTTTAATCCCTGCACTCGGGAGACAGAGGCAGGCAGATCTCTGTGAGTCTGCAGAGTGAGTACCAGGAATGGCTCTATAGCAACTGAAGAAAACAAACAAAAAGGAACAAATGTTTTTGTCCATAGTTAGTTTCAAAAATGTATATATATTCTTTCTTGTCAGTATTCTATGATCTATACCATTTACTTCCCACCTACCCTGCCCCATGGGTGGGGGAGGGGACGACCGGACACCAACCCTGCCTGGTGGGTGTGCACTGGGGGATGAATTCAGGATTTTTCCCATGCCAAGTGCATGGTCTTGTCAATCAAGTGAGGCCTAGTTTTGTAACATCACATTTTAACTGGTAGATTAAAGATACAATGTAGTAGGAATGTTAATTCTGAAAGGATGTGCAGTGGCATCAGGAAATTACACAAGGGTTCATTATGTCAGCAGGTTACTATTGTTTGAGTCCCAGTATTCAAAGTCTTCTGCAAACTCAAAAAATTTTAGTAGCATCAGGAGTTGTTTGATCTCAGATCTTGGTTAAGATTTCTAGCAGAGTAATTTCATAAGAGTGCCATTGTGTATTAATTTTTATGAGGAAAATAGCACTAGATAGCTGGGGGTGGTAGCCTTTAATCTCAGCACTTAAAAAGCAGAAGCAAATGTATCCTTCTTAATTTGAGGCCAACCTCATCAACATAGTGAGATCTGGGCCAGCCAGGGATATATAGTGAGAACTATCTCCAAAAAAAATGTAAAAAAAAAGTTATTCCTTATATTTAGCCAAATCTTCACACAATACTATATTATAAATAAAAGGCTTACTGTTTTGACTTAGAGGGTTAAAAAAAAAACTGTACATAAAGTACATTGTGTACCTAGTAAAATATAACTTATAATCCAAACTGTGTGACTGGTTGTATTATAGAAAGCTACAGAAATAAGCTGTACATCTGATGAGTGGTAAAAAGAAGTAGAAATTATTGGGATTAGCCAAGTAAGGACTCCCAGGAATATAATCCAGGTCACTGGCCTTGAGTCTGTGGGTTATTTCGGTGCCCTGAGCTTGATTTTTTCCAGATCTATAAAGTTACAGCTATGATAAATTACTGCTTATTTAAGTTATAGAAAGGTTTACATGCATATAAATATCATTCATATTAAATAATACATAATAATTTAACACACTCAGCCATGTCTCACACTTAACATATCTCCTGTACTATGTGTGGACTTATACTGGCATTTGTTTTAGAGGAAAAATAGCAGACAAAAAGGGGGAAAGGAATTAAGAAATATTTAGATAGGCTGGCACTGTTACTCATTCTGTACAGCAGGCTGGCCTCAAACTTAGACATCTGCCTAAGTCCTAGGATTATAGGCATATGACACTACTGCCTAGCTATTTAGGTTTCTTGAGGCAGGGTCTTACTGCCTCAAGACTGACCTTGAACTTGGAACTTGCTATACAGACCACGTTGGTCTTGAAATTGGTAGTTTCCTGTCTCTGCCTTCTGATTATTGCAATCATAGTCTCAGGCCACCCACCACAAATAGCTTATAAAATAGGGTTGTAAAAGAAAACATTCATCAGGTATGGTTTTATACTCCTTTAATCCCAGCACTAAGGTATCAGAGGCGGGCAGATCTCTGTGATTTGGGAGCTAGCCTGGCCTACATAATGAGTTCCAGGCTAACCAGGGTTACATAAAGCCTATCTCAGAATACAAACAAAAAGAAAGGAAGAAAAAGAAAAGAAGAAGATTGTCCATGCTGAAATTACTTAAAAATGTTAGAACTACAATAGTCATCGTAATGATGGTTGATACCCAGAAATAAAAATAAAATTGAAGTGGCAAGAGGTAAGAAGAAAGAACTCAGTCATGAAGAAATAATGATGTCATCAAATTGTGAAAAGTATTTTTGTAGGAGGATTACAAAATAAGAGTATTAAAAATGATTTTTATGTTAAGCCATATAGGTTAGATGAATGTCTTATCTGAATACATGAAGGTGCTTGCCACCAAATTTAATGATTGGAATTTGATCTCCAGAATCCACATGGTAGAGGAGAATTGAGTGTTCCTCACATGGGCGGTGGCGTGTGTGCACACAGATACATGATAAATAAATACATGTAAAATGCAAGGATGCTGGAAAGATGCAGTTGAGAGCATTTACTGGTCTTTCCCTCCGTCCCTTTCTTTTGGTAGGGTCTCTCTACATGGCATTGGCTGGCCTCAAACTCACAGAGATTAACATGCAATCTACCTCCTAGGTGCTAGGATTGACAATGAGCACTACCTGTCCGGGCTTTGTTCTTGCAGGGAATTTGCTCAGTTCCTAGACCCCATAACAGGCAGCTGATAACCACCTGTAACTGCCTCTAGAACATCTAGTGCCATCTTCTGGCTTCTGCAGGCACACACACACACACACACACACACACACACACACACACACACACACACACACACCAATCTTTAAAGGTAAAGAAGTGACTAAATGGCACACACACACACACACACACACACACACCACACACACCAATTTAAAGGTAAAGAAGTGACTAAATGGCACACACACACACACACACACACACACACACACACACACACACACACACACACACACACACACACACACACCAATCTTTAAAGGTAAAGAAGTGACTAAATGGCAGAGGACTCACAGAAGTTAAAAAACGTCCGATAACTATGAGAAAAAACTATGGCCAGTGCAGTTTCTATGGGTTACCAAAGACTCAGGACTTGCTCCGCAGCCACAACTGCATTGTGAGCTACATAAACCAAGTAGTATTCTTGAGCACAGGAGACTGCAGAAGTGCAGTAACCCTCATCTGTACTGATGGTTGAGAAAATCTAAGGGGTAAATATTTCCCACAAGCACAGGAACCTTCAAGTAAAGAATGAAATAAGTTTGTGGTGAGTGAGTGTGTTTGGAGAAGAAAATTTGAATGTTTTTAATAGAAGACTTTTGAACATTTAAAGATACCATTTTTAGCTTTAAGTTTGTTTTTGTTGGGTTAGTGCAGGTGAGTAGTGCCCTTGGTGGCCAGAAAAGGGTGTCTGATCTCTTGAGCTAAAGTTAGTTGTGGGTGGTCTTGAGCCACCTGAGATAGGTTCTGGAAGGAACCTTGATCTTGTATAAGCGTAGAGGTGTGTGATCTCAATCACCAGTCCATCTCTCTACATCCTCATGTTTTTACTTTCTATGAAGTCCATGCTGGCTCTCTGGCCTTGCAGTTTTCTTCCCAAGTTCTAATACTGCAGTTGTATACCACACAATTCAGGTTCATACTTTGTACTTTAAAAAAAAAAAAAAAATCCTTTATTACTATAGCCAGAAATGGTGACATGCCTATAATTCCAGCTTGTGTAGAGACTAGAGAATCCTCTGCTATGTATTGAATTTAAGGCCACCCTTGTCTCAGCAACATCAGAAATTTTTTGATTAGTCCTATCTACTCAGACTGAGGCAGGAAGATTACTAACACTGAGTTAAAGGCAAGTCTGGGCAGTATGCAAAGACCCTATCTACTAAAACAAATCATAGTAATTTGATTGAAGCAATTATGGCATTAAAGGAAAAGAATTGTTCTCGATGTGTCCCTCAGCCCCATCCCTACCTTTCTTTTGAGATGGCAGCTTGCAGTGTAACCTTAGCTGATAAGGTGTTCACTGTGTAGCCCATGTTGGCCTTGAGCTCATAGCAGGTCTCCGACTTTAGTTTCCTGTGTGCTGCAATTTCAGACAAGCACCACCAGTTCAGTGTGGCACATAGCTTGACAAGTTGGGCAAATCTTTCTACCTACGAATTACATTCCTGGTCTCATATTTGTTTTTATTTTAAATGCTACCAGTTTACTCAGGAAAAGTAACTAGATACTTGTAATCCTAGTCTTGTGCAGTACTGCCACTCAGGAAACTTGACTCAAGAAGTTCCAAGAGAAGTCAGCCTGAGATAACATGTGAAATCTTGTCTCAAAAACAAATAGGTCAGCTGGTTAGAGGCACAAGCCTTTAATCCCAGTACTCAGGAGGTAGAGACAGGTAGATCTCTGAGTTTAAGGCCAGCCTGGAAGTCAAAGGGGAAAGTCTATACACTATCATCTGGCTGGTAGGACAGCCAGGGCTGTTTCACAAAGAAACTCTGTCTTGAAAAAGCAAAACAAGCAAACCAAAACAAAACAAAACAAAAAGGTCTATTCAATTAGAGATTGTGATTTTATTGATCAAGTAATACTCTATTTTATGATGGTAAATATATTGAAAGGTTAATTAGTTTCTTACAGGTACATGGTATCTAATTGCATCTGTTTATAAATACAGTATGTTTCTGATTGACTTTGTTAATAATTTCTTAGAATGGAATTCCCGATTCCATAGATTAATTTGCTAGTACAGTTAATACTACTTTCCCTGTATATGTTCACTGCTGGATCTTTAAATTATGTTTATTTATTGCATGTAGCACACATTTGGAGGTCAGTGAACAACTTTGAGGAATCCTTGCCTTCCATCATGTGGGTTCCAGGGGTCAAACTCAGGTCATCAAGCTTGACTGCAAGCACCTTTACCTAGTGAGCCACCTTGCCTGCTCTACCATCTGAATTTTGTTTGGAGTGGCCATTTGCCCAATTATCAACCTTTTTTTTAATAAAAATATTTTTTCATATTAAATACTAACCCTAGTTCCCTCTCCCTCCCTTTCTCCCACCTTGCTCCCAATTTCATCCACTCAGTTATAGAACTTTTTTTATTGTTTTTATTTAAATTGGTGTCTTTATATGTAAAAATGAATAGTGAGATAGCTAATATTAATATTTCAGTATATTATTTTACTCTCCTAGTTTTTAGTCAAATTGTTGGTACTATTACACATTAAGTTTTGGAGAGGGTAATATAACAATAATCTCACCTATTGAGCAGTCAGCACTTATGCTCATGCTACAGAAACGTCTTTGGCCATTGTCTTTTTAGATTCTCTGTTTATCATATTTCATTTGGGATTCAGTTAGTAGTCTAAGCAGTCTTACTAACTTACATTTCCTTTTTTTAATAGTGCACTAGTAAAATTGATGAATAAATCAATAGAAGGGACAGCAGACGATGAAGAGGAGGGTGTAAGTCCAGATTCAGCCATTCGCTCAGGACTTGAACTTCTTAAGGTATTTTTAAAACACCATTTATTTCCAAAGTTTCATAATGACATTTCCTTTAGGTGTACAAGAGCAGGCTTATTTTAGGTTATTTAAAAGACTAAAATTTTCTGGAAGAAATTACAAGTGTTTTCTCTTTGACTGCAAGTAAGAATTGTTTTCAGGACTATTGAAAGCGATGATTGGTTCCAAACTACAGAGTGATATGAGAGCAGGACTGTGTTGTCAAGGGCTTGTATGGTGTCTTTTGTCCAATCACAACACTAGGGCTCTCACTGAATCGAGTACAAAGAAGGTGAGGCAAAAATACATTGAAATCACAGCAAGACAAAGTGAAGAAAAGACTAATGAGTGCAGGAGACACCAGCCCAGAGGCCCAGATGTTTTTTTTGTTGTTTTAATTTTTTTTTTTCCTTCCTCGAGACAGGGTTTCTTTGTGTAACAGCCGTAGCTGTCTTGGAATTTGCTTTGTAGATCAGGATGGCCTCGAACTCAGAGAACCACCTGCCTCTGCCTGGGATTAAAGACATGAGCCAGAGGAGGCCCAGAGTTTTAATCTACTGCTCTTTGTCTATTTTGAAAACTGAATTCTCCACCTTTTCTGTAAATAAAAAACCTCCCTGGGCCCATTTGTGTACTTTAGGGTGTGTGTAATATTTACTTTTCAAGAACACCAAGCTGTACTGTTCAATTTTCTACCTCTTTATGTGGCTTTTGAATGTGGTAGTGGCTAGCCTAATCATTCCCACATTATAGAGATTGTAGCCATGTCTTATATAAACTGGTATTAGTTCCTTAATGGTAGAAACTGGGTAGGGCTCATATCCAAATAAATAAGCTAATAATTATGTTTGTAATTAAAAATCCAAAATAATGTCTTCATTGTTCCTAGTTGCAGTATATGAGCTTTCTGTGAGGATTTCACTTAACATATTTCTGTACAGATTATCATTTTGACAGCAGAGCTGTAATTTTTTTGTTAAGACCAATAAACTAGGAGTTTTTATTTCAAATTAAAATGACCATACCTAAATATATTTATAAACTGAGAGTACTTATTAGTATTGGAAGATCATTCTCCATAAGAAATGATGAGCCTTTGGACTGGAGAGATGCCTCATCACAGGCTGTTCTTCCATGGGACCCAGGTTCAATACCCAGCACCCATATGGCAGGTCACAACTATCTGTAGCTCCAATTCCAGGGTACCCAACAGGCACACATGCAGGACAAAACATCAATGCACATAAAATAAAATAAAACTATTTTAAAAGAAAGTCGCCTTTCCAGTTGGTCAAGAAATTGCTTTGAAAACACAAGCACCTCAATTTGATCCTACTACCCAACTAAAAATGCCTGGCCTGGTAGCATGCCTGTAATCCTAGCACTGGAGAAGGAGAAACAGGAGGGCCCCAGTGGCTCACTGGCCAGCCAATGTAGTTTAGTGAGCTCCAAGGCAATAAGAAGCCCTGTCTCAAACTGAACTGTGTTCCTGAATGGGATGCCCAACAATGTGTTTGGGCATCCATAGACATTTACCTACACACTCATGAGCACACAGCAGAAATTCTTTATTGTTAAGTACCAGTATGAACCAAGAGATGAGTGATTAATTCAAAGGTGGAATATTAGCTATCTTGGGGAAGTAACTTTAAGCTTCCGTGCACTGTTTTCATTAGTGTCTCATGAGTAAAAGTAACTGCCGTGGTGACTAAAATAATGTAATCTGTATTCCATGTGGTAGAGCTAGTATATGTACACCATTTTATTTGTTGAAAGAAATCTCCTTTTTTAATAGGTTAGAAATTTTGTCTGTACTCTTAAAAGTGTATCTATTTCTCCAGGTTCTGTCTTTCACACATCCTACCTCGTTCCACTCTGCAGAGACATATGAGTCCTTGTTACAGTGCCTAAGAATGGAGGATGACAAGGTAGCAGAAGCTGCAATACAAATTTTTAGAAATACAGGCCACAAAATAGAAACAGACCTTCCCCAGATAAGATCGTGAGTATACATATTTTTTAACCTGGTAGACACAGAAGTTAATGGGTTCGGGAGCAATAGTTCTTGATTTCCCTTTCATGGAGGAAAATGGGAACAGAAAGAAAAACTTCCACTTTCGTGCTAATTTTCTGTCTCCCTTAGTCTCTCTACCCCTTCTCTGTCCCTTCCTATCACAATTATTATAAATGTAAAAGAACAAAGTACAACTGTTTGTTTGGAAGGAGATGTCTTGAAAATTTTAGTAATCAAATGTTATCACAGGGCCGGGCGTTGGTGGTGCACGCCTTTAATCCCAGCACTGGGAGGGAGAGACAGGAGGATCTCTGTGAGTTCGAGACCAGCCTGGTCTACAAGAGCTAGTTCCAGGATAGGCTCCAAAGCCACAGAGAAACCCTGTCTTGAAAAAACAACAAAAAAAAGTTATCACAGAATTAAATATTATATTTGTGATTAATGTATCTGTCTAGTCTTTGTATTTGTATTTTCTTTCAAACTGGCTATAAATTCAATAGCTATGATTTTCCTTTCCCAATACAAAAAAAGTCTAATCTGGCAATTAATCAGTGCACATCATAAAATATTTATTAATTGCTTGATATTTGATAGTAGTGATAATAATCATAAGAATTAAGTACATTTACATATTTTCATTTAGCATTTTAGGATTACACTTATGGTAAAGGGTGGGGGACATCGAAGAATATGTCGATATTGTCTGTTGCATCAGATGTTCGTTGTACGTGGAAATAGTTCATAGTAAATCCAAATACAAACAAAATTTGTCTTATAATAATTATAGGACCTATGGACTCCTTAAGGTTTTATTAAATTTAGTTTCTATGATTTAGTCAAGTCCTGTCTTCAAAGAGCTTATGGTCTAAAATGATCTCATTTATATAGCTATACATACAGTCAAAAAGATCATTAGTAGTAGGCTTGGAACAGGTCTGCAAACCTAGACAAGAAGACTTTGTCTCAAAAAAATTTTAAAGGGTGTTCGAAAGTTAAGGACACAGCCTAGTGGGAGAGTACTTACTTGGCATGCATGATATCCTTCCTGGTTCAAAACCCTATTTACAGAAGAAGAAAAAGATCATTAACACAGTAGGATATAAAATTTAAGGCATTTCCACCAGACTTAGAATAGTTGCTCATTTTAAGGCAAGAGATCTTTTATTTTTGGTTTTTCTAGACAGGGTTTCTCTGTGTAGCTTTGGAGGCTGTCCTGGCACTTGCTCTAGAGACCAGGCTGTGCCACCAACGCCTGGCAAGAGATCTATTTTTAAAGAATGCTGTATCAAAAGAAGCATTGGAAAAATAGATACAGATGGAATAGTTAACTTTAGAATCAAAGAAAACCTTTTGTTCTTAAGAGTAGTGGGGGAATGAAAGGAATAATCACAGAAAAGCAAAAACACACTATAAAGACTGCAGTAACAACCTTGATAGCGCCTTTGGATTATAGCACTTTAGAAAAAAACAAAACAAAAAAAGATTAGTTTTATTTTTGTATTATTTTGGCTTGCCTTTAGGAAAAACATTTCATATACCTAATACTTGGTCAAAACTGTATCATGTGGTCCTGCAGAGGTGGCTCAGCCACAAGTGCCACAAGTGCACACGGTGCTGCTCTTGCAGAAGATCCTAGTTTGGTTCCCAACACTCACAATGCCTGCCAATTGCAAGTCCAGCAGATCTGAATCCCTGGCCTTCACAGGCACCTGCACTCAAGTATACATGCCCACACACAGACACATAAACATAATTACATATTGTAACATATTTATTATTGGTATATCGTTTATTGTACAATTTTTTGTTTCAAGTTGGGTATAAATTCAGTAGCTACAACCTTTCTGTCCCAATAGAATAATAGGGCATTTAAATAGTGTTCATAAAATACTTATTAGTTGCTTTGTAATTGATAATAGTAGCAAATTTTCTTTAGTTGTTCACCAGTTTTAATAGTAGTGAGCTTATGACCAAAAGACCAAATGGTGCTTGGGCTAGACATAGAAATCCCTATCTCATAGTTCAGATTTCCATGGAGACAGGCTTGAGACAATCATAAACATTGTCAGAATTATGCTAGCGGTGTTCCAGGCTGTTTGGTTTTTGGTTGAGGTGTATTGCTTGTGGTCTTGATTGTTGCTATTGAAGTGGAACTCTTGTTATAAGCAGGCATTTGCATTTGGTGACATCAACCTTTTGGTCTATAAAATAGAACCTTTTCTAATTTTTGTTGTTGTTGTTTTTTTGGTGGTTTTTTTTTTTTTTTTTTTTGGTTTTTCAAGACAGGGTTTCTCTGTGGCCTTGGAGCCTATCCTGGAACTTGCTCTTGTAGACTAGGCTGGTCTCGAACTCACAGAAATCCTCTTCCTGTGCCTCCCGAGTGCTGGGATTAAAGGCGTGCGCCACCAACTCCCGGCTCTAGTTTCAACTTTCATGATTAATGTACACATACTTTTATAATGAAGTCTGTATAACAACAATTAGACCCGGGCGTTGGTGGTGCACGCCTTTAATCCCAACACTCGGGAGGCAGAGGCAGGTGGATTTCTGTGAGTTCGAGGTCAGCCTGGTCTCCAGAGCGAGTGCCAGGATAGGTTCTAAAACTACACAAAGAAACCCTGTCTCGAAAAACCAAAAAAAAAGAAAAAAAGAAAGTTGAAACTAAAGCTAGATGTGTGCCTCCATGGTAGTGTTTATATAGCATGCATAAGGCTGCGGGGTGTCCCCTGCATTTGGAGATGAGGTGTTTATGTGTGAGGGTAGGAAAATAAAAGAAAGTTGTTATTAATGTTTTAAGGATATACCTCTACTTCACATATGTATGTGCCTACTTTGTAGGTTCATATTAATGTATTTCCTTCATATACATGTTTTGCCATATAGTCAGGATTTATTGTATTTTTTTTTATTATATTTGTTTCCATATTGTCCTGTTGAAAGACTTTTAGTTTGATGTCTTATGTTACTACAATGATTAAATGATTTTTTTTTCTTTTTCTTTTTATTTTTCCAAGACAGGGTTTCTCTGTATAACAGCCCTGTTTGTCCTAGAACTCCCTTTGTAAGTCAAGCTGGCCTCTAACTGAGATCCACCTGCCTCTGCCTCTTGAGTGCTGGTATTAAGGTGTATGCCATTACCATCCAGTTTTTAAGTAAATTTTTACTTTCAAAATCCAGTTTCACCTTTTAATCCAGCTTCACCTTTTTCTATCCATATAACCTTTGCTAGTTTTGACACATTGTTATGTTCTTTCTTATCCTTGCTATGGGTATAAATAATAGCTCTTTTTGGGTGTTAATATTCATTAGTTGAAGTAATCCATGTTAAAAACACCTCGAATGAGCGGGGGGGGGGGGGGGGGTGGTGGGGGTGGTGGTGCAAGCCTTTAATCCCAGCATTCGGGAGCAAGAGCCAGGCAGATCTCTGTGAGGCCAGCCTGGTCTACAACCATAGTGCTAGGATAGGCTCCAAAGCTACTCAGAGAAACCCTGTCTTGAAAAACCAGAAGAAAAAAAAAAGAAAAAGCAAACTTTTAATTTCATTTTACCAAACTGAACATAACTATCTGTGTGTACTCACTCTCACTGGTATCATTTCAGCTGTTTAATAAAGCTTGGCCTTTTACTACTGTTTTTTTCATGGTTTTTCAGTTATTTCAGTTTTAAATAACTGAAGGGAATTATAAGGGAACCGGGAAGTTAGGAATGTCTACTTAGAAGGTAAATGTGAATATGCCCTGGGGCAAGTTTCACATTATTAATTACATGTAACTAGTTTATTTTTCTATTTTTATGAACTGGCTTTAAAATCAAAATTTTTCGCTTAAAATAGCCCCTGAGAAATTGAATGTCTATCAATCGAATAATTTCTAAGAAAGCCTTTTCTACCAGCACAGACCTGATTAAGTAGGGGAAATGATGAATAGGAAGAAATGTTAGGAATTTGTATGCTTCAGAAAAATACAACTGTATTATTTATTTATTTACTTATATATTTTTTTGCAGAACCTTAATTCCCATTTTACATCAGAAAGCAAAGAGGGGTACTCCACACCAAGCAAAACAGGCTGTGCACTGTATCCATGCCATTTTCTCAAATAAGGAAGTCCAGCTTGCACAGATTTTTGAGGTATACATAGTACATAGAATATGTTTCCATTGGTTTGTGTCAGTCTCTGTAATTTGGTAAAGCTAGAGTCTAGGTTTTTAAGCCTGTTTCTATGTATTCTTACATTACAATGTAAGTTCTCAGAGCACTTGTCTACTCAGCACTGTATTTTCAACTGTTAATCTAGGTACACATATTTCATATTGCAGAATGTTTTATATTTGAGACTGTTCTCCTTTAGTTGTGTCAGACTGTTGATAGATGGTTGAACTCCTTGCCAGGTACCTACAACCATCCCTGAACACTAATCTCTTGTCAGTCTCTGAGTATGATCCTTAGACAGACTCTGCTTCTTCAAAGGCAGAGTTGTTATTAAGCAACTTGAAATGTTCTTATTAAATTGGAGATGATATGACTCCATAAACTTTTACTTTTTATTTTTCAAGGTTGTTTAAAATATCAGCATAAAAAAAAATCCACCAACATACCAAATTAAATGCAGAGAGATGAAAATAATGCAGATTTGGTAAAAGATATCCTGATTTCTGCTTCTTTTATTTAGGTTTTTTTTTCCCCTTTATCTTTTTTATGTATTTTTTTCACTTTAATTATTGTCTTAGTTGTTACTCTTTTATTACTGTGATGAGACACCATGACCAAGGCAACTTACAAAAGAAATTATTTAATTGGGGCCTTACTTACAGTTTCAGAGGATTAGTCCATGACCATCATGATGGGAGCATGGCAGCTGGCAGACAAGAATCGATTTAGAGAAGTATCTGAGAGCTCACATGTTGTCTGGGAGTTGCAAGCAGATAGAGTTATATGCTTTTGAAACATTGAGGCCCACCCCCCACTGACTCACCTCTTCCAGCAAGGCCACATCTCCTAATCCTTCCCAAGACAGTTCATTAACTGGGGACCAAACATTCAAACATGCAAGCCTATGGTAGCCATTCTCATTTGAACCACCACAGTTATATTTCAGTAGGTGAAATAACCAAATATCTAAAATGTTTAAAATTAATTATGATCATATCAGTAAAACAGATTGACTTGGACATGTTAAATTTATGAGGACTGTAGAACATCTAAATGCTTATAAAGCCAATTGGTGATTTGTTTTTGTTTTGTTTTGTTTTCATAGCCACTCAGTAGGAGTCTGAATGCTGATGTACCAGAGCAACTTATAACTCCGTTAGTTTCACTTGGCCACATTTCCATGTTAGCACCAGATCAGTTTGCTTCTCCAATGAAATCTGTGGTGGCAAACTTTATTGTTAAAGATCTTCTGATGAATGACAGGGTAAGTTTCTAATATAATTATTAAATTTAGCTTCATGAGTTTAAGGCTGTCTGTGTCTTTATCACAAAAACATTTTTTCAGTATGGCGGCGGGGGCGGGGGGGGGGGCAGTGTTCAGCCTAGGCACATGCTTTATATGTTAGATCTGAGATGACTTATGTCATCATCACAGACCTTTTCAAAGGTCTGTGATTTTTTGTTTGTTTGTTTTTTGTTTTGTTTTGTTTTGTTTTTTGTTTTGAAGACAGGGTTTCTTTGTGTAGCCTTGGCTGTTCTGGAAGTCACTCTGCAGACCAGGCTGGCCTTGAACTCCCAGAGATCTTTCCTGTTTCTGCCTCCTGAATGCTAGGTTTAAATGTGTTGCCCCACCACCACCTGGCCATTTATTTTTAGTTTATGTGTTTGGGTGTTCTGCCTGCATGTATGTCTATACACTATATGCAATGCCTATGGAGGCCAGGAAAATCCTCTAGGTCCTCTAGAACTGGCGATAAAGACAGCCACCATGTGAGTGCTGAATATAGGCTGTTTGCAAGAGCAGCAAGTGTTCTTAACCACTGAACCATCTCTCCAGCCCCTACCGTGTGTTTTAAAAGGGATCTAACAGCACAGAATTAGGGAGGATTCAAGCACAAGGCACACTTACAAATGTCTTTCTTTTTAGTGCAACATTGAGCAGTCTAGATTACCTTTTCTTGAAGTTAGAGAAGATGGGGATTAAGTTAACACTAAAATCATTCATAGTGATCCATCATGTTAAGAATGGTTTGTGTTCTTGTCCAGAATGGGATCTAAGCTACCACAACTCGCTTGATATATAATCGTTTGTGTGTGTGTGTGTGTGTGTGTGTGTGTGTGTGTGTGTGTGTGTGTGTGTGTGTGTGTGTGTGCGACTTCACTTAACTCATGTTTCCACCCTCGTTGTTTAGTCACTTCCACTATCCTCCATCCATCTCCCGGGCTAGTTTTCTATTTGTTTTCGAGACATGGTCTCCCTGTATAGCCCTGACTGACCTGAAACTGGGTATGTAGACCAGGTTGGCTTTAACTCATAGTGCTGATCCACCTGCCTCTGCCTTCCAAGTGTTGGAATTAAACATCATATTCAACCTGATTCTTAGTTATTTTTCTTTTTTAAGGAGACACTATTTTACTATATAGGCTTGTCTGGTCTGGAACACACTGTGTGGATCAGTCTAGCCTCAAGCTTACAGAGATCTGCCTGCTAAATTAAAGGCATGTAGCACAATATCCCTTCTTTCAAAGTTTTATTACGTTTTTATTTAGTTGAGAGGTGCATCACAGGGCATTTGTGTGTTGTGAAGGTCAGAGGGCATCTAATGAAGTCAGCTCTCTCCTTCCACCATGTAGGTTTTGGAGATTAAACTCAGGTTGTCTAGCTCAGTGGCAGATGCCTTTTCTCCCTGAGCTGTCTCCCTGGCATTCATGAGGTATATTATTATCTTACCAAATTGAAACACTCTTCTGTTATTAAGCAATTCCCCCATCATAGCTTCCTCAGAACCTCTACAGGCTGACTATGGATTTATTATAGCTGTCTTACTGTCTGTTCTTGCCCTTTTATAATCTAGCTTCTTTTACTTGGCATATTTCCAAGATTCATTGTGTTGTGGTGTTGATTAAAATTTCATGTATTTTCTTTCCTGCTGAAAAATATTCCTTTGTATATTTCACATTTTGTTTGTCTCTTAATAGTTTTGGATTGTTTTTACCTTTGGGCAGTTCTAATTAATGTAATATGTACAACCAGAACATTTTCTTATCTTTTGGATAAGTAACTAAAAGTAAAATTTCTGAGTCACATGATTATTCTATGTTGGACACTAGATATTACAAGACTGGTTACCATAGTGTCTGTCCCTTTTTAATCTTTTCACCATCTAGTCTGAAGGTTCTAGTTTCTCTACATCCTTTTTGACCTTTGATGTTTTGCTTTTTGAGGGAATATTAAATGTTTGTTTTGTTTGTTTATGTTATTTACTATTGTTTCTGTACGTTTACTTGGCATCTGTGTGTCTTTTGGAGAGCCATCTGCTCAGGTCCTTTAGTACTTTTAGTTGTTTCACTTTGTGAAAGTGTTAAGTTTTGGTGATTTGGAGATAGGGTCTCATGTAGTCTGAGTTGAGTTTGAACTCTGTGTGTAGCTGGCTTTTAGCTCTGCCTTCCTCCCTAATTCTCGGATTGCAGGCATTCACCATTGTACCAGCAAGGTTTATTTATACATTCTGTGTATTAAAACCTTCTTTAATATTTGCTGAGTGCAAGGTAACAAAGATTTCTTCTGGTGTTGTTAGTTACTGAGTTTATAGTTTTAACCTAGTATCCTTTTCCTTTTAGGTAATGTTTGTTACTTCCTTCCAAGTTTTCTTAGCACCATTTGTTGAGAAAATTGTTCTTTACCCAAAACTTGGTATTTGTGCTTTTGTCAAAAGTGAATTGACCTTTATAATAAAAGGGTCCCGTCCTCCGTCCCCGTCCCCCCCGTCCCCCGTCCCCCGTCCCGTCCCCCGTCCCCGTCCCCGTCCCCGTCCCCCGTCCCCCGTCCCCGTCCCCGTCCCCCGTCCCCCGTCCCCGTCCGTCCGTCCGTCCCGTCCGTCCCCCCATCCCCATGCCCCCCCCCCCATACAGGGTTTCTCTGTTGCTTTGGAGGCTCTCCTAGAACTAGCTCTTGTAAACCAGGCTGGTCTTGAACTCACAGAGATCTGTCTGCCTCTGCCTCCCGAGTGCTGAGATTAAAGGCATGTGCCACCAACGCCCGGCCCAATAAAAGGTTTTTTTTTTTTTAATTTTTTAGTTTTTTATTTTATTAGTTCTAGTTAGGGAACAAGCTTATTTCAAGTCCCTTCTCCCTCTCCTTCCCCTCACCCCCAACCCTCCTCCCCCAACCTCAGCCTACCCCCCAATAAAAGGGTTTTTTGCCTCTTCTGTTCCTTTGCTCTGTGATCTTGATTACTGTAAGTTTGTAATGTTTTGAAATTGGAATGTGTGACTCTTCTAATTTTGTTCTCCATTTTTAAGTTCTTTTACCTATGTATTTTCACATGTATATTACACAAGATGAAAAAATTAATTTCTTCAATTGTCGATAGTCAACAGGTGAGAAGAATGGAAAATTATGGTCTCCCGATGAGGAAGTTTCTCCTGAAGTACTAGCAAAGGTAAATTTGGATAGGTATTAATGACCTTTATGTTGGAAAAAGGAATGCTCGTGGGTGTCCTGGGCTTTCTTTTTACTTTTTTTACTTGTTTGTGTGGTTTTTTTATGGGGTGGGGGTGTGCTCACATGCTCACAAATGCATGCATGTGCACATGATTGCAGGTCCCCCTGAAGCTAGAGTTGCAAGTCACCCTGTTGGTGCTGGGAACAAACTTAGATCCTCTATAAAACCAAGTAGTTCTCAGAACTGCTGAGCCCCGTCTCTATGCCTTGGGTGCCTTATTGGAAAATTCATTGTAAATTAGTATTTCTCTAAGGAACTGTAGTTGCCAATGTTTGTGGATTTTTTTAAGGGGTGTGAGTTGGTGCTGGGAATTTAACCATACATACTGAGTGTTGGAATACTCAGTATACCTCTATCCTATGCTGGGTCAGAGGTCTGACACTGACTGTGTACAGACCTATCTGCTCATTATATGTGAGCCTATAATATTTTGTAATCGTGTATTTTTATCAGCTGGCCAGTAAAACACATTGTTAACTAGTTCTTCATGTGTGTTGATAACAGTCATTCAGTAATTGAGACCACAAATAATTATGTAAATTCCCTTTTAGTCAAGATGTGTTAAGGTGAACCAGACTAGATTTATTCAACAGTTTTCTAATACTACAGTAATACAAAAGCCTTTCAATGTTTTTAATCAGCATAGGTTTAGTGGCTACTTATATGTTTTGGGGGGATTTTTTATTTTTTTTTATGGAGTTGCATTTTAATATATAGTGATTAGATCAGGATACTTAGCACATACCATTTCTTTGTATTGAGAATATCCATCGTCCTCTATACTACTTTGAAATGTCTAATTAATCACAATTATCCAATTATTGAAGATGGAGGTTTCTGTCCCTCCTGGTCCTACAGCCACTTTGTCCCAAATAAACACACAAAGAGTTACATTAAGTATAAAATGTCTGGCTGATGGCTCAGGCTTCTTATTGGCTAGCTCTGTCTTAATTATTAACCCATTCTATTAATCTATGTATTGCCATGAGACCATGGCTTGCCCGTAATCTGGCATGTTATTCCTTCAGCAGCATGGCGTCTCTTTCTGTCCTCGGTCTGCCTTCCTTTCCCCAGCCTTCTCCTGGTCTGCTTACCCTGCCTATGAATCCTGCCTGGCTACTGGCCAATCAAGTTTTATTCATCAACCAATAAGAGAAACATATACAGAAGGACATTCCCCATCAAATTATGATTAAAATTAAAGTTCCTACTTAGACTGAGGACACAGGCCTTTAAGCGAAGCCCTCAGGAGGCGCGTGCATCTATGGATTGTAAGATAGCCTGGTCTACATAGTGAGTTATAGGGCATCTAGGGCCTTGTAGAGACACTTAAACAAATAAACTCCCCCTTTGTTTGTTTGTTTAAGACCGGGTTTCTCTGTGTAGCCCTAACTGTCCTGGAACTCAGTCTCTGGACCAGGCTGACCTCTAACTCCTGAGTGGTGGGATTAAAGGCGTGCCCCCAAAATTACTACTTTTATACAAGTACATTGCTGTGCCAGTTAGCACCCATTCTTCTCTCCTCCCATCTGCCTGATCTCTAGTAACCTCTGTAGTAATGTGTATCGTTTGCCTTCTGTGTGGGAATAAGAACATGTATAGCTATGGAAGAAGTTCATCTACAGATTGAACAGAGAATGATGTTAATTCTTACTCTTCCTATCCCATTACCTTTAGAAATAAAATATCTGCTGATAGGGATAAGTAGAGTCATTACTCAAATTAGTTAAAAACAATATTCCCTTTAATTGGAATTTTAAGTTGCTCTCTTTTTTTAGCATGTTAATATCTTATAGGTACAGGCAATTAAACTTCTGGTAAGGTGGCTGTTGGGTATGAAAAACAACCAGTCTAAATCTGCCAACTCAACTCTTCGGTTATTATCAGCGATGTTGGTTAGTGAGGGTGACCTGACAGAGCAGAAGAGGATCAGGTGAGCATTCTTCTTCCTAGTTTCCTTGTCCCTCAGGTTGGGTAAAAGAAGATAGAGTTCTTTCCCTAACTAATACTGCATGTCATTGCACTGCAAGCTTAGGAGTTACCTCTCTCTTGAATACATTGAAGAATGAATGTCTGCTAATAAACTTTTCATTATAATCCTCTCAGTGTTAGTAAACATTTGGTGAATAATCAAACTGTTATTTGTTGAATTTCTACTTTTTGTATCACTATGAAAGTGTAGCAAAAATAGATCACCCTGTAATGTAGTGAAATTACTGTCTCCTTTTTGTTCCTTATTTGAAGAAAATGTCAAGTCCTTTATTTCTTGCAAATACTTGATATCAAGAGCAGCAACAGATAACTCATGATTTTTACATCAGTTTGTGCGAGAGGACAAAGTCCATTTTTTTTTCATGCATTCAGTATTTGTTAAGTACTGTTGGATACTAGGTACTGCTGTGTATTTTTTTAATAACATTGTTTCCTCTAAAAATATATAATTTGCTTGTAGAGGAAATATAGACAATTAGCTCATTATGCTTCATGCTTTGATTTAAAAATGTGATATGCAAAAACAGTGATTAGAGCTAGGTTGGCAGTATTTGGCATGCCTTTACAGTGTTTTGAAGTACTTTGTAAAGAAGTCATGGGCACAATCCACAGTGGAGCTGAAGGCTAAATACTACCAGTTGACCTGGAAAAAAAAAATGTTTTAACTATTTGTGCATTTAAACTAAGTAATGTGGTCTAAACTTAAGTAATACCTCTTTCCCTATCATGCTGAAAAAAATTTAGGGATTTCTTGATATAGTGGGAATTAAGAAAATGGATTCTGTCCTTATTATTCTCATGGAACTATGAAACTTTTATATCTTTCCTTTCAAATATTCATGAAACATAGCCGGGTGTTGGTGGCACACGGCTTTAATCCCAGCACTCGGGAGACAGAGGCAGGCGGATCTCTGTGAGTTCGAGGCCAGCCTGGTCTCCAGAGTGAGTGTCATGTAAAATATACATATAGCCATATTCTATTCTCTATATCTACCTTTTCCTTTGAAACATCTGGTTCTTTATAATTGACTGCTATTCATAAAATGTGTGGGATTAATGTTGAGTCTAATTATGTGTATAATGTATGTGACATAGTAAATAGATATAAAATGATGTGATGATTGGCTTCTCCTTTGGTTTGTTTAAATCAAGTTTTCACAATGAATAGTGTTCTTGACATAAGGGATACAGATTGTGATGAAACTAGCTTTGCTTAGCATTGTAAGTAGTTTGATTGGTAAAGTAAGAATTGCTCTGTTGGGTGAAAGGTTAAAGGGTAGAAGCCACAGTTGACTTGAGCATTTTCTCTGGGTTTAGTTCATATACACAACATTACTGACTTTATTTGCACATTAAGTTACCTACTATCAATCTCATACTCAAAAAGCAGTCAGAGAATTTTATGTGTAATAATGTTTATAAGAAATGTTTATTTCTTTCTGTTTGTTTATAGTAAATCTGATATGTCTCGCTTGCGATTAGCTGCTGGTAGTGCCATAATGAAGCTTGCTCAGGAACCTTGCTACCACGAAATTATTACCCCAGAACAGTTTCAGCTCTGTGCACTTGTTATTAATGTAAGTGGAAAACTTCTTTCAAATCCTTGTCCTCAAAGTTGAATGCATTTACTTCTCATTGAGTACAGACCCATTTAATATGTGGATATATAGACAGAAGAGTTTATTTCAAATGCTCAAATATAATCATTTTAAATTTTTGTTTTGTTTATTGAGATAGGGTTTATCTGTGAATCCCTGGCTATCCTGGAACTCACTGCTTCTGCCTCCTGAGTGCTGGGATTAAAGGTGTCCACCAGTGACACTTGGCCATTATATTTTTTTTAACAAATAAAATGATTTTAAGATGCGTGCATGTATATAAACAAATGTTTACCCATCTTGTGCATTTTTGTTTTGTGCTGATATAGGATGAGTGCTACCAAGTAAGGCAAATATTTGCCCAGAAGCTTCATAAGGCACTTGTGAAGTTACTGCTCCCATTGGAGTATATGGCAATCTTTGCCTTGTGTGCCAAAGATCCTGTGAAGGAAAGAAGAGCACACGCACGCCAGTGTTTGCTGAAGAACATCAGCATACGCAGGGAGTACATTAAACAGAACCCTATGGCTACTGGTATGTATATAATTGTTGTTCTAGTTAGGGTTTCTATTGCCAGGAACAGACACCATGACAACGGCAACTCTTATAAAGGAAATCTTTTGATTGGGTGGCTTACAGTTTCATCCTGCTTAGTCCATTATTGTGGGGCATGCAGGCAGGCATGGTGCTGGAATAGAATCTGAAAATGGAGAAGGAGCTACATCTTGATCCTACAGACAACAGAAAGTGAATTGGGACACTAGGTGTGGCTTGATCATATATGAGACTTCAAAGCCCATCCTCACAACGACACACTTCTCCAACAAGGCCACACCTCCTAATACTGTCACTCCCTATAAGTTTACGGTGCCAATTACATTCAGACTGCCTCAGTAGTTCAGGAGGGGCACTCAACATTTCCACTGTTGTTTATACTAAAATAGTTATCTTTATAGAATGTTGTTGTTATAGTTGTAGTATGTGTATAAACTGAATTCTTGTATTGGAATGATATTTAGCTTTAAATTGTTTTAGGTAGCTTAGTGGTGATTCCCAGCACTTGGGAGGCGGAGGGAGGCAGGTGGATGTCTGTGAGTTGGAGGCCAGCTGGGACTACAAAGCAAGTTCCAGGATAACCAAGGCTGTTTCACAGAGAAGCCCTGTCCTGGAAAAAATAAATAAATAAATTGTTCTGGTAACTATATTTTCTTATGCAACCAGCAGTGTGGTTTAATTTGCACACATTGCTCAAAAGTATATGCTTTTATTCCCCTAACTGTTCCAGTCATCTACTATGTAATTTATCTTGACTTTGATTTCTTTTAGGATCAAAGTAAAAATATTACACTGTCATCTGAACACACTTTTCCTTCTGTTTGTAAATACCTGAGAGAAAAACAGAAGCAAATAGAACTGGAAAAATGAAGGAATTTATAAAAGCTGTTCTGATTTTTTATTTTAGAGAAATTATTGTCACTGCTGCCTGAGTATGTGGTCCCATACATGATTCACCTGCTAGCCCATGATCCTGATTTCACAAGGTCACAAGATGTTGATCAACTTCGTGATATAAAAGAGTAAGTTGTGTGTTTTAGGAATTTAGCGAATTATGTTCATTCTTCATCTTTATCATTATTCTCATTGGAAGTTTTATTATTGTTTGGAATTTTTCTTTTTATATAATTTAATTTTGTGGACATTGGCATTTTGCTTGTATATATGTCTGTGTAGGTGATGGTGGAACCCCTGGAACTGGAGTTACAGATAGCTAGTCAAGAGGGGTGGGGGGGGTGCAGAGGAGAGAGGAAACATGTGTATCTATGTGTATGAAGCTCTGGGTTGGAGCCGCAGCCCCACATAAAACAAGCATGGCAGCATATACCTATAATCCCACTATTCGATCAGAAGTCAAGGTAATCCTCAGTTACATAGCAGGTTTAAGTCAGCCTGGGATAGTTAAGACTCTATCTCAGAAATCTAAAGGGGTTAAAAAAAAAAAAACTTTATCACCCCTGAAAAAAATTTCCTAAAGGAGGCCATAAATTTGAAAGACAGCAAGCAATGTTATATACATGAGAGGAGTTGAAGGAAGGAAAAGGAAGAGAGAAATGATGTAATCATATGATAATCTAAAAAATGTTACTTATTTAAATATTTTCTTATCTCTAAGTAGATATAAATAAAAGCTCAAATTTTAAAAAAAGAAATCTCAAGAAGTATGTATCCATGTGTGAAATGTTCTGGGGCAAGTCTGCAAATAATTGCGAAACACTTGAATGAAGTATTTATAATACAGTTTTAGAAACGGTGTAGGATGAGTGAATTAAGTGAGAATTGTGCATAAAGACCTCTAAATGCTGGGTGGTGCACACCTTTAATACCAGCGCTTGGAAAAGGTGGATCTTTGTGAGTTCAAGGCCAGTCCTGGTCTACAGAGTGATTTCCAGGACAGCCAGGACTGTCTGTCACACAGAGAAACCCTGGGGGTAGGGACACATCTAAGAAACTTTGAAGCAATACAAACTTTCCCCCATTGTTCTGTGTATTTATTTGGCTTTCACTTGTCCACAGTACAAATTTTTTTAGGAGTACTTAGCTAGCCAGGCAGTTGTGGGAGGGTTACATATATTAGTGATGCTGGTGCAGTAGTGTTCATCTGCAGCTCTGACATGCACTCTGTGGCAGGAAATTCTCAGCGTTGCAGATCTCTTATCAGAGATAAGAGCATACACACATATGCTTGTTTTTTTGAGAGTACATTAACCAGTTTATTATAGGGTGGCGGGAGACAGAGACAGAGAGAAGGTAAGAGCAAGAAGGGGAGAGGAAGGAGAAGAGGAGGGGCCACATCTGTTTTTTAATGTAGTTTTGATATGGAACCAGTACTGTGCAAGAAGTCATTGGGACTAAAATTGAAATCAGTGGTCTTGTAACTTCTGTTTTTCATTATATAGGAACAAATTCTTCCCTAAGAGTGCTAGAGTGGTGATATGAACAGAGTAAAGGTTGAAAATAGCTTCTTCTCAAGAGCTGTTATCTCCCAACAGTAATTCTAATTTGCTGTTCTTTGTAAAAGGATCAAGGATTTTGCAAGTTGGGGCTGGAGAGAGGGCTCAGCAGTTTAGAGCACTGGCTGCTCTTCCAGAGGTCCTGGGTTCAATTCCCAGCGCCCACATGGCAGCTCACAACTGTCTGTAACTCCAGTTTCAGGGAACCCAACACCCTCACACTGATATACATGCAGGCAATACACCAATGCACATAAAATAAAAATAAGAATCTTGCAAATTAATAGAATGTTAGGATTCTGAGAATCCAGAGAAGTAATGAGGTGTCCACTTCAGCAAGCTGAGTGCCTCACCCTTAAACAATGCATAAATCCAGTGTGATCACCTTCACACAGTACAGCTGGTTGTTCAGATAGTTCTGCATGCACACACAGTCACTCAGGTGAAGTTTGCTCATGCTTATATTACATGTCTTTATTAAAAGTATAAAATCAGATCAGGTTTTAAAGACTGATCCATCTTTTTATGTTAGTAACATAAGGATTTGACTCTAATAAAAAGAAAAAAAGTTTCTAGGACGTTCTTTGAGTATAAAATAGGGGTGATTTTTGTATTTGTTGCATTTTTCTGTTTTACTGCTTTGAATGTTCAGAGTCCAGTAGTAATCTAGACATGACTCTGCCAGAGTTAACAAATGTGGATATTTTCACTTTTCATGTAAACTGTTAATCTAGCCTCCTACAACATTTAATACAGGCAAAGAAGTCCTTATGTTTAAAAAAAAAAAGAAGAAGAAGAAGAAGCAAGGTCTCTTGTAGCCCAGTGTAGGCTCAAACCAGCTATGTAGTAAGGACTCCTTGAGCCTCCACCTCTCAGATGTGTGTTAGCCTCCACCTCTCAGATGTGTGTTACCACGCCTGGTTTGTGCATCGCCAGAGATGAAACTCCATGGCTACATGCCCAGACCCTCACATAAATTGTTATCAAATTAATTCTACCTTTTCAATGGAGTAAAGCACGTATTCTGATCTATAAATCATTTTGGGAACTTGGCAGAAAACAAACTCTTTCACCATATTTGTCAATTTGGGGTTCATTCTTCCTTTGAAAACTCACTTGTTTGTCCCATTCTTACAGTTTATGTATTTTACAAGGTACCACTTAGATGCATGGCTGTTTATCACACACTGTAGTCTCATACATGTTATTCACACATCACAGTTACATACCAGTAAGATGCTGTCCTCTCAGTTACATGCCAAGTAGCAAATAGTGCTGAGGATGTGTGGTGGTGTATTGATTTGTTCATCTCCACTGTGGTGTGTAAAAACACACCACACTCTAAGTGTTATGTACCTCATAGAACTGCCAGAAGTTCTCAAATTTAGCTGTGTTTTATTTTAAATGTTTTGTGAGCCACATATGGCTCATACCTATAATTTTAACACTGAGGACATAGGGGCAGGAAGATGAGACATAACTAAGCTACATAGTGAGTTGGACACCAGCTTGGGTTGTAAGATACCCTGTCTCAAAAAAAAAAAAAAAATTAACTTGAATTAATAAAATGATAGGTCACTATTTTGTTTTTACTTTATGGAGACACCAAGCTTCTCAGACTTACTAATCCATTAGGCAAAAAAAATCTTCATTTATTCTCTTTGTGTTTTTTATTTAGGTGCCTGTGGTTTATGCTTGAAGTCTTAATGACAAAGAATGAAAACAACAGCCATGCCTTTATGAAGAAAATGGCAGAGAACATCAAACTGACCAGAGATGCCCAGTCTCCAGATGAATCTAAGACGAATGAGGTAAAACAAGTGTTAGGCAATGGATGTCAAAGGAAAATACATCAGCCAACTTGCAGTTGCCAAATAGTTTAAATAACAGTGTCTATTAAAATATATTTATAGTCACTTAAAATTTTCAGATATTTTTAAATGTATATGAGTATTTTGCATGTATAAATGTACCAAGTGTTTGCCTGCTGCCCATGGAGGTCAGAAAGAGGAGCTGAGTCCTCCGGAACTGGAGTCATGGATGTTTGTGAGTTACCATGTAGTTGTTGGTAACCAGATCCATGTCTACAGGAACAACAAGTGCTGTTAACTCCTGAGCCTTCTCTCCAGCCCCAATTTTGAGTTTCTTTTTAACGCCTATACTCACAAAATTTGTTTTCCTGGAAGCGTTTAATATTCAAAAAGGCACTAACACTTAGGCAGGAAGATACAAACTGATAGAACATAGAGCAGTCTCATGTTAGAAACTTCTTTCTAGTGAGCTAGAGAATATGGATACCCTTTTGGTTTGCCTTCTTTACGGGGATTCTGAAGAATGCTGAACTGTTCCAGGAGCAAGTGGTGACATGTCTTTTTCAACTTGAATTTATGTTATCTGATGGATTTGGTACTTGTGATTATCATGTAATCATGGAAGCTATGCAATTGTCCTTCTTTTATTCTCTAGAAACTGTATACAGTCTGTGATGTGGCTCTGTGTGTTATAAATAGTAAAAGTGCTATGTGCAATGCAGACTCCCCTAAGGACCCGGTCCTCCCAACAAAGTTCTTCACACAACCTGAAAAGGTAATTTTCCTCACTCCAATTTTCTATTGCACTAAAGGTGATTTCAATTTCATTCAACGCTAGTGACATTTTAAAATGATGTTAGCCTTTTTTTATTAAAACAACTGCTTGAATGTTTCTTTTATTGTGTGTACTTGTGTTTTGAGATTTATACTTAGGACCTTGTACATGCTAGGCAAGAAGCTCCACAGTGAGCTCTATTCTGAGCTAAAGAGAACATTTGTACAGAATGGACAATGTTGTCAGGCAAGGTGTACACTGGGAAAGCTGAAGCTGGAACATCATGATTTCAAGGCCAGAGGAAGTATGGATGGATAGACAAAGACATAAAGACGTATAGAAGGTCAAAGGATGGATTCATGGATGGATGGGCTAAGATGTTAGAATATTTGCCTAACACATTAAAGGCGTGGTATCACAATCATTTAATCTCAGCAAAGCAAGTTCCAGGACAGAGAAACCCTGTTCTTTTTTTTTCTTTTCTTTTTTTTTTTTTTTTTGAAATAAAGGACAAGCAAAACAAGATGTTAGGATGTTTGTAGTTACATAATTACAAATACATCTGTGTGTGAAATACAGTGTGAGTTCATGAACAACTTGAGTAGGCATTCTCCTTCCATGTGGGTTACAGGTGTCAGACTTATACTGGAGGCCTCTAACAAGCAATCCCACCCACTGAGACATCTTGCTGGCCCAGTCAGCCTTGTCCCATTCCGTGTAACACCTCCCACCCCCCAAATCAGTGCTTCTTTGTGTAGCTATGGCTGTCCTAGAATTCAGATCCAACTAGCCTCTGCCTCTTAAATGATGGGACTAAAGGTATGCATCACCGTGCCTAGCCCTTCAATTTTTTACTAGCATACTGCTTTGAATCTGGTACTGTCAAACACTAGAACATCAGGCATATGCAAGTCTGTTGAGGTGGTGATATTTCTTCTTAAGCAAAGAAAGTAAATTTTGGTGTCTAGAATTTTGAACCATTATTTTAGCTACATAAAAGCTTTTTTTGTCAACGAAATTGCATAGCTGAATTGGACATGGTGGCAAACACTTCTAGTCCAAGCTTAGCACTAAGGAGCTGAAGCTGAATCACGTAACAAGACCCAGGGTATGTTGGGGATAGGAGGGAAGCAAAGCAAAACATAGAATCCTCTTAGGTACAGTTAAGCCCCCTGTTCAGATCTATCATAACTACATGTAGATACATTTCCTAAAAAAAAAAACATAGTTTTAAACAGTGCTACATAAGGCCATTTTTATGCATATATGTCCTGTACTTTGAATGTGGCCACCTTTGCATGCCCACTCCCCCCAATTAGGTATTGCTGTGTTACACAAACTTCTCTTGAATTCTAGATGCTACAGATACTTGTTGCTTCAGTTAACACCTGTTGTACTTTATAGTTTTGGGGGTCTGTCCTGGAACTAGCTCTTTTTTTATTATTATTATTATTATTAGTTCTAGTTAGGGAACAAGCTTATTTCAAGTCCCTTCTCCCTCTCCCTCCCCTAACCCCAAACTTCCTCCCCCACCCCATCCACCCACCACTCCCCAGGCAGGGTAGGGCCCTCAACCGGGGCTCTGCAAAGTCCACCAAGTCTTCCTATGCTGGTCCTGGGCCCTTCCCCATGTGTCCAGGGCCAGAGTGTAACCCTTCATATGGGATGGGCTCTCAAAGTCCCTTCTTGCACCAGGGAAAAATACTAATCCACCACCAGAGGCTCCCTGGAGTGCAGAGGCCTCCTTATTGACATCCATGGAACTAGCTCTTATAGACCAGGCTGGTCTCCAACTCACAGACAACCTCCTGCCTCTGACGCCCAAGTACTAGGATTAAAAGCATGTGCCACCACCGCCTGGCTTCTGTACTTTATTTTTAACATCCAGAATATTTAATAAGGAGAAATGAAACTTTTAGTTGGTCATAATGGTACACCCCTTTAATCCCACCATTTTGAGGCAAGTTGGACCTCTGAGTCCAAGGCTAGCCTAGTCTACATAGTGAGTTTCCATGTCCATAAGGGTTCCTTCCCAATCCCTCACCCCCCAAAATATGTTTTATATATACATCGATATAATTCAGCAAAATATCAGTGTTCACAATTGATTTATTTATTGACTAGTATCAATACTGTTAGGGAATGTTATGTCGACTTAGTTGTATTGTGGTGAGTTTGTTTTTATGATTTGAACATAGGTCTTATAGTTCTACAAATTAAACAAATTTTTTATTTCTTTTAATATTTATATATTTTATGTACCTTCGTGCACACCAGAAGTTGGAATCTTATTCCATTACAGATGTTTGTGAGCCAATTCTGGGAATTGAACAAAGAACCTCGGAAGAGCAGCCAGTGCTCATAACTGCTGAGCCATATCTCCAGCCCATACCTGTTTTTTGACACAGGGTCATTATAGCTCAGGCTGGCCTTAAACTTGAGTTATACTTTTGCCACAATCTCCCAGTAATGGGTATATAAGCATACATCACTGTACCCAGCTCAAAATGTTAAGACGGGTTCTTGTATTTTTAATAATGATAATTGAAATAGAGTATGGAGTTCCTTATATAAGTGCCTAGGATAAGCCTGACATGGTATTAGGAGATCAGGAACCCAACAGCTGGTGTACATAAGACTGTTTCAAAAATAAAATTAAAGTACCAACAAATACATACTGTCTGCTTTATCAACTGGAAAGTAGATTGTGGTGATAATACTGTAAACAGTAAGAAAGACTAGGAATATAGTTTCTTTAAAATGTTAGAGTGAGTTTTTTACAGGCACTACATACAAATGGTGAACTTACAAAATGCAGGCAAAACACACACTAGGTATTTCCAGTTGTGGTGCTACAAGTCTTTATTCCCAGCACTGTGAAATCAGAGGCAGGAGGATCTCTTGAGTTCAAGGCCAACCTGATCTACATAGTGAGATCTAGAACATCCAGGGCTACTTAAAATGAACAAGCAAAAATGTGAAATGCTAAAGGGGTAAGGATATTACTCTACAGAAAAGTTCTTGCCAAGTTATACACCGTTTGTTGGGGTCATTCAATTAGCACATACCAAGGAAGGGAAAAATGGACCTCCTGCACAAGTACAATTGCTGCTTGTAGGGAAGAGCCTGAAGATATTGTTTAGATGATGAAAGTGTTCTATTTGGTTGTTTTTTGTTCTTTTTTCAAAATAGGACTTCTGTAATGACAAAAGCTACATTTCAGAAGAGACAAGAGTGCTTCTCTTAACAGGAAAGGTACCACACTATATTGGGGGAGTTTGCTTAATGTGTATATTGTGTCTGCTGTATGCCCCTAGATCATTAGGGATGCATTGTTGGTTTATACAGCATCGATATTCTCAGAATCGTTGCCACATATCTTGGCAGTGGTCTAAAGCACAAATTTATTTAAAATTCATAGTGCATAATTTTATAAGTAATATGATTTGGTGATGTAAGATTACTACATTCAGTAGTCTCCTTCCAAGGCATCATTTATTTCCATGTGTTTCAGAGGCATGGATTTTGTTTTAAGAAATAAAATATAGCAAATATTGCCTCATTATTAAGTGAAGATAATTCATATATTTTGCTTATTTTAAGAGAGCCAAACATATTTTCCAGAATTATTTATAACATCATTCCAAGAGAATGGCTTAACATTAAAGCATACATCTTAGCTGTTTAAAAGTTTTTATGTATTCCTTTCCCTAAGGTGTGTTGTTTTTGCTTTTGTTTTCAGCCAAAGCCTACTGGAGTGCTAGGTACAGTTAACAAGCCTTTATCGGCAACAGGAAGGAAGCCTTATGTTAGAAGCGCTGGCGCAGAGACCGGAAGTAATGTTAACACCAATTCAGAGTTGAGTCCTTCAGCCGGAAGTCGTTCAAGGCAATTTATTTTCTCTAAATCCATTTTGTTCTTTTACCTACTGTTTGGCTTACATTTTAACTCAGTTCTGAAGTGTTGGATCATAGGACAGGCTTCTGTAGAAGAGGTTTAAAATAGTATTCGTGTATTCAGGATTTATTTATTTATTTATTCATTCATTTATTTATTTATTTTGGTTGAGGCAGGGTTTCTCTGTGTAGCTTTGGAGCCTATCCTGGCACTCGCTCTGGAGACCAGGCTGGCCTCGAACTCATGGAGATCCACCTGCCTCTGCCTCCTGAGTGCTGGGATTAAAGGCTTGTGCCACCAACGCTGGGCCAAAGGAACTTTTTTCAGTGATGAAAACGGTTTACATCTTGATTGAAGTGATATTTTCAACAGCCACCAACGCCCAGCTTTAATGTTGAGACTCAACAATGTACTTTATCTTTTCTAAGACAGGGTCTTACCATACCATGTAACTCTGTCTAGCCTAGAACTTGATATGTAGACTAGGCTGGACTCAGACTCATCTGCTTCTGCATAGACTTCCCAGTGCTAGAATTAAAGTTATTTGACACCTGGCTAACAAAGAGTGTTTTTTGAGACAGTGCTTTATTACACAGTCCAGGCTGCATGCTACAAACTTGTAGCAAGCCTCTTGTCATGGCCTCTTGGTACTAGAATTACAAATTTAAATACTAAATACTCTTGTCTGTGAAATTTAAGAATAAATTTAAGTTGGGTAGTGGTAGCACACGCCTTTAAGCCCAGCACTCGGGAGGCTGAGGCAGGCAGATCTCTGTGAGTTCAAGGACAGCCTGGTCTACACAGAGAAACCCTGTCTCAAAAAAAACAAAAAAGAATAAATTTAAAAACATAGTTTTTAAACCTCCTCATAGTACATTTAAAGATATAAATTC
Source organism: Cricetulus griseus (assembly GCF_003668045.3). Lineage (NCBI taxonomy): Eukaryota > Metazoa > Chordata > Mammalia > Rodentia > Cricetidae > Cricetulus > Cricetulus griseus. The sequence goes on along the minus strand of NW_023276807.1, from coordinate 132,653,170 downwards.
TAGAACAGCTATTGTTTAAATCAGTGGCGAATTTATACCTCCCAGGCAAGTAGTGTGATCAATTAAGAAATAAAATTGATTATTTTAATTCTGCTTTGAGATAATGCTTAGAACAATTTCCTGAGAATCTTTAGTTGGTTGGTTCTAGGCAGTGACTATGTCTTACGCTGTTAATGTTAAATAGGAATGGTGTATTAAAGTAAATGAAAGACCTTTGTTTTGTTTTGGTTTGGCTGTTTTTCTACTAGGGAACAGAGTTCAGAGGCATCAGAAACTGGAGTTAGTGAAAATGAGGAGAATCCTGTGAGAATAATTTCTGTCACACCTGTAAAGAATATTGATACTGTAAAGAATAAGGTAAATCTTCATTCATTTGGTTGCAGTGCTGGGGACAGGTTATGGCTTACAATGAAGTACTATCTGATCTTTCAGTGGACCCAAGTTTCATTTCCTATCTGGCAACTATCTGTCACTCCAGTTCCAGAGGTTCTGATGCCTTCTGGCCTCCATAGGCACCAGGCATACATGTGATGCACAGATGTACATGTGAGCAAAACAGTCATGCATAAAACAAAATTTAGAGTATGTAAACAAACAAAAATTAACAAGTAGACTTTTCTTATAGAGATTGCTACTATAGTTTCAAGGTTGTAGTAAGACAGCAGGTTAGTATATATAATATATATATATGTATATATATATATATGTTTATTCCAATCTTATACTCAACTGTGCTTGTTTGTAATCCTTCTTGTATTAATTATTCATAGTAACAACCTTTTTCCACACTGCCACTCCAAACAGTTTAAAGGAACAAATTTGAGAATTTGGGGGAAGTCTGAACTTCCAAAGAAGTTCACTCATGTCTCATTCCACTTTGTTTCTGCTTTATTTTTCAAAGTTTGCTGGGCAGTGGTGGCATATGTCTTTAATCCCAGCAATTGAGAGGCACAGGAAGGTGGATCTCTGTGAGTTTGAGGCCAGCCTGGTATACAGAGCAAGTGCCAGGGCTACACCAAAGGATAAATAAAATTGAGATTTGGGGTGGGGGCGTGGGGGAGGGACATCTGATGTCCAAAGGTCAGCACTCCACTTTTGCTTTTTTTTTTTGCTTGAGGGTTTCTCCTTTTTTTGTTTGTTTGTTTGTTTGTTTGTTTGTTTGTTTTTAGGGGTATGTGTGTGTACACGCCTGCTATATCATGGGTTTGAGGTCAGAGGACAATGTCTGTTTGTCTGTGCTGCTCAGTGTACTCCAGGTTGACTGGCCCTTGAGCTCTAGCTTGTTCATCTTTTCCACTTCCTTTCAGGGTTACAAATGCTTGCCATTACATTTGCCTTCTCCTGCATATGTGTTGGGGATTGGACCCACTTTTATGTGCTGAGTTATTTTCCTAGTCTTGCTGTATGGACCAGGAAGGCTTCTAAATTGTGAGACATGTTCTAACATGACATTTAAGCTGCAGCTCCCAATTCCCTTTCTTTTTTCTTTTTTAAGTATGTAATACTGACTTGTATATGCATGGTTTGCAGTACCAGTAGAAGCCAGAAGGAAATGGATACCCCAGAGCTGGAGTTACAGTTGGTTGTGAGCTGTGTTATGGGTGCCAGGAGTGAACTTAAGTCCTCTGCAAGAATACTAATCCTCATCTCCCAGTTTTCTTTATGATTTTAAATACTTACCTCATTTTATGTGTATGACTGCTTTGCTGCATATATGTCAGTGTGCCAAGTACACACGGATGTCAGAGGAAGGTGTTGGATCCACTGGAACTAGAGTTTCATATGGTTATAAGCTACCATGTGGGCTCTGGAAGTCGTCTTCAAGAGCAACAAGTGCTCCTAAGCAGTGAGCCAAATTTGTATGCCCTCTCCCATTCTCTTAACAGGAAGGAAACAGTGTTTTTAACAGGAAGGAAAGCAGTGAAGCTCAATATAGGAGCATAAGTTAAATCTGATTTTAATCCTGGCTCTGCCACTCACTGGCTTGAGTGTTGATTTAGATAGCTTTACTTCTGGAACCTTCCATTCACTTATAAAATGAAATCAGTTGTTCATCTCAGTAGGAATGGCTTGAAACAGCATGTTAATAGACAACTCAGGAAAACCTCATTGCCAAAATTCTTAGAATGCAGGAACCAGTAAATCTGCTTATTATGGGACTGTGTACAGAATTAATTAGGCTGGGCATAAAGAAGCTTTACAAGTTACATTGCTGCTATAGACAATAAGTCACATATACATTCATGGGATCTTGTGACCTCACTAGCCTCCAGCTAAAATGAAGTGAACTTTTTATACATTGGGCTCACTTTTTTTCCTCCCTCTTTCTCTCTTTCCCTCCCTCCATGTGTGTATCTATGTCTGTATGTTTTATGCTAGAGAGCAAAAGCAGGCTTTGGTGCCTGTGAAACATTGTTTGTTTTGTTTTTGTTTCTTTAAGATTTTATTTATTTATTATGTATACAACATTCTGCTTCCATGTATATCTGTACACCAGAAGAGGGCACCAGATTTCATAACGGATGGTTGTGAGCCACCATGTGGTGGCTGGGAATTGAACTCAGGACCTCTGGAAGAGCAGTTGGTGCTTTTAACTCTGAGCCATCTCTCCAGCCTCGAAGCATGGTTTTATAGCCTGGCTACAACCCTGGGCAAGTGGGACATGTAAACTCTTATTTCTGGAAGGTCAAAATTTTCTTGTGAGTGATTTGAAATAGCAGACTGAATCATTCCTTCCACTTAAGAATGTTCTTAAGGGCAACTTGATGTGACACAGTTGTACTTTCAAAAAAGTATGAAAGATTCAATGAGTTCTCTTTTAAGATGACACCATAATTTTTTCCTCAGGTTTGACCTTCAAGCCTCCAGGCTCTTGCTATCTTTCTCTAATACAGGCACTGTAAAGACATAAGGGAATATTTCTTGCCAACCAGTTTCTTACGAAAATTGATACATAAACCAATGTATTGGTCCTCTTGAAAATTGTGCGTACATATGTGTGTGTTGTTTGTTTTGGTGAAGGGGTGTTTTGAGATAGCCTTCATCGGTAGTCCCTATTGCCCTGGTACTTGCTATTTAAACTCTTGAGTTCCTGGTCATCTTCCTGCCTCCAATTACAAGTGCTAGCATTATAGGTATATGACACCCAACATGGATATTACACAGAGAAACCATATCTTGAAAGAGTGATATATTTTAGAGAATGTCCTTAGGAAAACCAGGAGCCAACGAGAATGATGGGAAACCAAGTCGATTTTCTTTAAGGCATTTTGGTTTTCTGTGCATGTGTGTCATGTGTGCAGCTGCCCAAAGAAGATAGAAGCAGGTGTGGGGTTTCATGGAGCTAGAGGTTTTTGTTTGTTTGTACCCTTCTTGGTCAAGTTAGTACTGATCATTGGATGGTCCCTTATCTTGTTGGCTTTATTTGGGCAGTAACTCATAGTTGCAGTGAGTTCAGGAGTTGAGCACTTCTCCCCATCCTTTGGTCCACACATTCTTTCTGCCCCCTCTTCTGTGATGAGCCCTGAATCATGGTAATGGAGGCAAGAGTGGACTAAAAAATATGCCCTATTTAGAGATGAGCTCTTGCTATTAACAAGCACTCACTGAGCATATTGTATATCCTAGGCACCGTCCTTATCCTTGGGAGCCTACTTTCCTAATGTAATAAAGCAGTCAATCAGAAACCCTGGCATCCCAACTCCTTTAAATTATTTTCAAAGGGACTGTTGACATGGCTCCACTCATGAAGGGGATTGGTGCTTAGCCTGATACTCTGAGTTCCATCTCCAGGTCCCAGATGATGGAAGGGGAGAGAACTGACTCCTTCAAGTGATTCTCTGACCTCTACACATGTACCATGGAATGCAAGTGTGCACAGACAAAATACATAATGAAATGTAGTAACAAATTTAAAGTAGTTTCCAGGAGCTAAGAAGAATCAGTTTATTTTTTAAAATTCCTAATCTTTTCTAATATGTTCAAGTGTTTAAGGAATTTAGGTTTCGACTTGTGTTTGTGCTCTTGTAGGAAATTAATTCTGATCAGCCCACCCAAGGCAACATCAGCACTGACCGAGGAAAGAAAAGGATTGCAACAGCAGCTGGTACTGAGAATATCCAACAGAAAGCAGATGAGAAAGTTGATGAGTCGGGACCTCCTGCCCCTTCCAAACCTAGGAGAGGACGACGCCCCAAATCTGAATCTCAGGGCAATGTAACCAAAAATGATGATCTAAATAAACCCACTAGCAAAGGAAGGAAGAGAGCTGCAGGCAGCCAGGAGAGCCCTGGGGGTCTGGAAGCAAGTAATGCCAAAGCGCCCAAGCAACAAGACGGAGCCAAAAAGGCAGCACCAGCAGAGAGACAAATTGACTTACAAAGGTAATGTACACAGTCATTCTCACTTTGTCAAGGACCATGGAAGTGTTGACAATAGCAAAATATCCATAGTGGGATGGATTCTTGCTCTGAAAGAACATGCTTCCCCATGTTGGCACTCTATAGGGAATAGAAAACATTTTCATTATGTGTAGTGGTACAGTAAATGTATAAAAATGGACGAGACGGGTGGTGCCCACCTATAATCCCAGTCCTTGGAGGCAGAAGGAGCTAATGAGTTCAACCCCAACCTGGACTATGAAGGCAAGACCTTGTCTCAAAAGAGGGAGAGAGAACAAGAATTAAACTTGGTATTTAAATTACTTCTTCGAAAAGAATAACATTCTGAACATACTACAAAATGGAGGAACCTTGAGGGCATTATGCTAAATTAAATAAACTAGTCTCTGAAGGGTGTGATTCAGGGCTTTTGTAGTTTTGTTTTGCTTGTTTGAACCCTGATAAGCCTTGAACTTAGTCCTCCTGCCTTAGCCTCTTGAGTGTTGGGGTTGCAATGTGAACCATTGTTCTGCATCTGGTGATTAGCTGTCTCTGTGAGGTCATTGCAGTAGTGGCTCTTGAAGACTGAGAAGACAGACCTTAGAAATGTTTATGAAGTTTCAGGTGAAGGTACTGAAAAATGTCCTAGAAATGGATGGTGATGGGTATTTTACTATGGTGTGAATATACAAATCTCCACTAACTGTATACAGAAAGTTTACTACATAAAAATCTAAGTTGATTGCTTATTCTCTAAAATTCTGGGGAGTGAATTCATTTTAGATTTTGAAATTTTATAGCGTTTGCATATATACAATGCCATCTAAGGGATGGAAATCATTTCTAACACAAAATTCACAGTTTTCTCTCTCTCTCTCTTTGTGTGTGTGTGTGTGTGTGTGTGTGTGTGTGTGTGTGTGTGTGTGTGTGTGTGTGTGTGTGTGTGTGTGTGTTGTTTTTGAAGACAATATCACTGTGTAGCCTTGGCTGTCCTGGAACTCACTCTGTAGACCAGGCTTGTCTCAAACTCAGAGAGATCTCCCTGCCTCTGCCTCCCAAGTGCTAGGATTAAAGGCCTGTGCCAACACTGTAGCAACCACCTCTACCACTGGGTGCTTTGTTTTGAGACATAGTTTCACTGTAGAATAGGCTGGCCTGCTGATGAGCTTGTAGACCATTGCTTAACTCTTGGCAGTCTTCCTGCTTTGATCGCTCTAGTGCTGGAACTATAGACATGAGCCACCATGCCTTGCTTCTTATGTTTATACACGAATCCTGAAAATATAAGCCCGAGAATATATCTCAGGTGATAAAGTGTTTGTCTGTTATGGATGATGTGTCCTAGGCTTTGTTCCAAAACCGTCTAAACTCAGGTGTGATGGCATAGAAGTTCAAGGTCAACCTTGCCTCATTTGAGGCCACATAAATAAGACTCAAAAATAAAAAAATCAATAAAGAAAAAAGGTAATTTCATGTTGTATTTTTAGTGTGTCTATATTCTTGACCACATTCTATGACTTGATCAAATGTGTAATTTTCCACTTATTGCCTCATCAGCATTTTGAAGCATTTCATATTTTTGGTTTTCAGATTAGGAATGTGTAACCTGTTAGAGTAGCTGTTGCTGATACAATTCTTCTGTGAGCAGTGCTTGTGGCTAAGCTAAGGGTGGTGTGAGTGCACTAAGTGAGCTAAGGGTGGTGTGAGTGCACTAAGTGTACTAAGCTGAGCTAAGAGTGCCTTGTCGCAGGCTAAGGGACCAATGGAGCAAGCTTCCTTTGCTTATATGAACAGTGAAGGTAGGATTAAACAAATACAGTATGGCTCCAGTTTTGTAATCCTACAATATTGTGCTTTCAGGATTCAATTATCCAAATTTTCCTGCTGTTTATGCTTGTTATTCTAATGCTGAGGATATTTATTTGCATGTTGGCTATTGTAGTTCATGTGACCCTTCTTCTAATGTTGAATATGTTTCCATCATTTTTACTGTTAGATAAACATCAAGAATTTAACGTAATCACATTTTAGAATTTTACTTATTTTTTTTTAAGATTTTATTTTTATTTATTATGTATACAGTGTTCTGCCTGCATGTATGCCTGCAGGCCAGAAGAGGGCACCAGATCTCATTACAGATGGTTGTGAGCCACCACGTGGTTGCTGGGAATTGAACTCAGGTCCTCTGGAAGAGCAGTCAGTGCTCTTAACCTCTGAGCCATCTCTCCAGCCCCCATAATCACATTTTAAACTAGACCAACTGTAAACACATTTCAGACAGAGCACATGCAGAGAAAAGTCCCCACTTCAGGGAAAGTGGCAAACGTAGAGTAGTTGAAACACCCAAAGAAGAAACAAACCATGATGAAAGTTGGTTAGATTTACCTGTAAAGCAGTGCTTGTCAACTTGTGGGTCGTGATCCCTTTCCCAGACCTCTGTCTCCAAAAAATATTTACATTGTGATTCATAACAGTAGCAAAATGACAGTTAGGAAGTAGCAACAAAATAACTTTATGGTGGGGGGGTCACCACAACACGAGGAACTGTATTTGAGAGTTGTAGCATTAGGAAGGTTGATAACCATTGATATAACAGGTACATGACATATGCCTGATACATGCATGTGTGCGTGTATTAGTACCAGGAAAACTTGCTGCAAGTATATGTGGCCAGCCCTACCTTGGGAGTAAAGAAGTGTAGCCACTGCTTCAAATAAATCATCATGTCCACCGCAGTAGCCTATTAACACTGATGGCTGTAAATATATTTTTTTGAAATGAGTTGTTTTGAAATATTTTTTATCTTGTGAGCATTCAGTATCCTATTATTTAATCCCTTTGTTGTTCCCCACCCACTTTATTTATTGAAACAGGTCTCAACAACTGGAAGTTTGTCTTGGCTTTAGGTTTTGTTAATTGAATAATGGTGCTTCTCTAGATCTATGAGTTTTCCATTGTGTACTGTATCTGTTAACTAAAGGCAAACTGCTTATTAAGTTCTGTGTTGAAGGTAGTGTTGTGAGTTCCAGATCAGCCTGAGCTATAGGATAAAACCCTGTCTCAAAAACCCAAAAGCAAAGGCCAGTGGTGGTGCTGCGCACCTTTAGTCCCATACCTGAAATGTAGAGGCAGTGGAACTCTATGAGTTCAAGGTCAGCTGGTGCTCAAAACTGTTTTTATTAAAAAAACAAAAACAAGAACTGGTGAAGATGGCTCAGCCTGTAAAGGCACTTGATGCTCATGCTGATAACCAAGCTCTGACTCCAGGTCCCACGGAGTGGAGAGAACAGACTGGAGCATTAGAGCCTGGCCCTGATCCACCCCATAGCAAATGTAATACATTTTTTATCTGTATGCTTGTTTTTCCTGCATGTATGCTTATGAGGGCATTGGATCCTCTGGGACTGGAGTTAAAAACAATTGAGATGCCATTTAGGTGCTGAGAATTGAATCTGGGTCCTCTGGAAGAGCAGCCAGTGCTCTTATCCACTGAGCCATCTCTCCAGCACCTTTAAATATAAATTTAAAGGTATAAAAATAAAAGACAAGCACCAACAAAAAATACTTGTAAATATTACTGATTCTTAATGTTTTGCTTATTCTGAAGGCCAGATTCTTTCATGAGGAAGAAAGTATTCAACACCAGTGGAGGTGGCTAGGATACACCTGTGTTGATGAAGTTCTTGGCTGCCATTCACCAATATCTGGAGTTGATCCCCAACAATATATTAGCTAGGTAGTCGTGGTCACACATACCTATTGTCCTCCCAGATGGAGGCAGAGGATCAGAAGTTGAAAGTTATCCTTGGGTATGAGTGTATTTTGCTTATTAACAAATAAGCAAAACAGTATGCAAACAAACAGTCTTCAAACTTAGGGAATTTGAACTTTAAAAATATAGGATAATGGATGATAGTTTTCTTCAGGTCCATGGCTACCCAAAATACTCTGTGCAATTTTGGGAGTTCAAGGGTCTTGAAATTCCTGTCTTTTTTTTTTTTAAGATTTTATTTATTTATTATTTATACAACATTCTACTTCCATGTATAGCTGCACACCAGAAGAAGGCACCAGATCTCATAACGGATGGTTGTGAGCCACCATGTGGTTACTGGGAATTGAACTCAGGACCTCTGGAAGAGCAGTTGGTGCTCTTAACCTCTGAGCCATCTCTCCAGCCCAATTCCTGTCTTTTTTTTTTTTTTTTTTTTTTTTTTTTGCAGAAGGATTACTGGTTGCTTTGCAGTGAGAAGATAACATAACCTCGTGCTAGGCAACTTTTTATTGGAGATAGGGATGCCCAAATACTACCCCAGGTTGGCTTTGAACTTACTGTAAAGCCTCAGCCTCCTGAATATGCATTGTTCAGGCCTGTGGCAGCATGTCAGGCTTATCTCGAAGTCTGATATAAATATACTTTCAATAATAAGTAAATTTTTTTTTAATCAAAATAGTATTAACATTTTCCTTTTGGGACACAGACTGGATCGAGTCGAGCCAGTTCTTGCCAGGAGCTCTGCAGCTTGCACAGGGCTCTTGGACAGTATAGCATTAATCTTTAAACCTCTGGGAATCCTTGTGGTGACTTTCCCATTTAGCATTCCATTTCTGTTAACAGGTTTAGGACTCTATCTTATTACCAAGGTGACCTGTAAAGGAGGCTTATTTTTCTTACCACTGATTAATCTGTTAAGAATATAAAAAAGGAAAAAACAAAAACGAAGGAGCATGGGTCAAGCATGTGCAAAGCCCAAGTCCATCAAATGCCCTGCCCATGTATGTCAACTACAAATGAACAGCCACAGCTCATAAGAAAGCTCCTACTCCTCAGTAAAGAACAGATCCCATCAGGGTGTGGTCAACCCCAAACCCCATAGATGCTCTACCTGTCAGAGAAGTATAACTCTGCCATCCTGTTAACTTAACCCAAACGACATTTTCCTCCTGTTATGTTTTGTTTTGGTTGGTTGGTTTTGTTTTTGTAGAGTTTGTTTTTAGTGTTCTAAATTTTGTTTGTTAACACAGTCTAGAAATCAAGACTTGCTTTGCTATTTATAAATTGATTGTCTAATGTCTAGTGGTAATTTTTCTCCTATAATTTCATTTTTGAAAGAATTGTTTAAAATCATGCAATTATTCAAGGTGAATGGCTTTACCATTGTATACAAATTAGCAGTGAGTGACCACAGCACTTGGCAGCAGAGCAGACTTCCGTGTTGGCATTTTATTTTTATGTAGCTCAGGGTGTAGTTCCCTAAAGCTAGTGAAGTTCAAGGTCTGAAAAGTGACTTTTAGTTCATGACTTTAGATTGGAAGTGTGAAACAGAAACATGGTTCTGTTAGGCTGGTCCTTCTGTGTGTTCTAACTTTGTGTTTTTCTGTTCCCAAGGTAAAAAGAGACTTGTAAAGGGAGAAAATGAAGGCCAAACAGAAGCAGAGTCCAGGTTCTGTAAAACCTTGGATTCAAATGTCCCCAAACAGAAAACGAAGCTCACTTCAAATACACACTTTCTGCCTTGAAAACTGAAAGAAGCTAGCCTTCCTTCCTTTTTCCACAGCCACAGTGCTCTGGTGGGCATGTACAGCAGAGACTAGAGAGAGGCTGAAAGCGTCTCTGTTATCCCTCCCCAGACTTTTCCTGTGAAAAGTCAATAATTAAGCAAATTGCTTAACACTTGGTTCCAGTTCCTGCATATCTGGAGCTTAAAGGCATAATAACCATTCTTTCCATGCTGCAGTTTTCATTTAAAGAGAGTAACAGATGTCCTTACACTGACACTGAGAACTCAACCATCGTAGAGCCACACAAGAAAGCAGCTGTCTACTGAACTGAGTTTTTACGAGAGCAGATGAAATATTTGTTTTCCTTTTGGAAACTTATGTATTATTCTTTCTGCCTGTCTACTTTTCTGCAAAAAATGAGATGTACAGATTTCTGTTCCCTGCTATGAAAAGTAATGTGGCAATTTTATACATGTTGCTTTCTGATTTTTATCAGAATGAGAAAAGAATTAAAATTATTATTGATTTGCAAGTCGTAAACAATTCATATTGTGATTTCTCCCATTTTAGTTTAATATAATTTGCAATAAATGTACATATTGTTTCATAAGTAATATCATTTTAAAATGGTTTTTACTCCTATGATTATGTTGGAATATTTGGGGTTTTAAAGGAGTAAAGGTTGTCCGGGATTTGGTTTTATAATTTTTGTCACCAGATTATTATTATTAATGTAAAAAAAAAGTTGGGTTTTGTTTGTTTTGTTTTCTTTAGAAGTAGATGGACACTGGCAGCTTTGTGAGAAAACTGAGATGTGTAGGGTTGCTGTCAACTTTCAGCATCACACTGTTAGGAAATAAGCATTTTATTTTTGTCTGGTAATTGGGGCTCAATTTTTAACTTTATTTTACAGACAACTGTTACATCAATATTACGTTCCTTGGCATTCATTGTTCAACATACATAATGTGTACACCATTTGTGTGCACATAATCATATTTAATTTTTGCATAAAATAAATGCTTCTCGATGTCCTATGGAAGTCTTTAATCTTTTTATCATGCTTTCCTTTCTTAGGAATTTTTATGTGAAAGGGCTAAAGTCACAGAGAAGCAAAGAAAATGACTGCAGTCAACTCTTAGTTATCTATGTAACTGGTGGTCAATTTTGTAGTGACCATAAATAAGGGAATGATGAAGACACCTGCAAGAGCGATTGAGGAGAAACTTGAAATTAATTTTCTCATCCTCAGAGTTTTTGCCTGTCTCTACTGTTCCCACTTGGCTTGTCCCTAAAGTCCCAGCAGAATATGCTGCTGGATTCACATTATGACTTGGTCTGGATGAGACATAAAATCATTGAAGTGTCAAAATTTTTCCAGAATGAAATTCACAGATTCTCATAGATAATTGAGAGTTGGCTATAAATGGACTGGGTGAAAGATGGGCTTCTTTCAAGTGTATCTATTTTACATGTACATGTTTAAGTGTCAGATGATGGGTAGAGAACAGTGGATACCAATGACAGAAACAATATTTCTTGAAAGGGCATAAAAGCCCTACTCTTCCTGTTGCCTCTTCATAACACTCTAGAAAGTACAAAATATTGCCTCCAATATGCTGACAGAGTATCTATGCATACGGATCAGTAAGGTCCCTCAATCAGTGCTATATTCTATTTAGAAGAAGTTTGAAGTTCAGACAGCTTGATTCTTAGGGCCACCAGTTTGTCACCAACAAAACTGCATTGCTGGAATCCAGTGAACTGTATGTTGAGCAGTTAGTCACAAAGTGTAAGAAGGAACTTCTAAGTGTTTAGTATACTAAACAGGACAGCAGAACTATCCACATCCATTATGGCTCTTTGGACTTTTGCAGCAAACAGGTAATGTCAGGGTCTCTTCCTCATGGGTGTGTAAGCATAAGAGGACTAGATCTCTGGCATTAAGGGAGGGGAGAGTAAACTGGTCAAGGATTAAGCAAATTGAGAGGGACTTGTTTACTGGAAATGTGTCAGGTTTTCTTTGGAAAAATGTAAAATCTCTTAGGAATTTGGTATTTACATCTCAGAGAAATAAAACACAAAAGTGCAGACTTATATTTGAGAATTACTGTTAACCCTTTGTGTCTAGTTTGAAGCTTCTTGTATTTGTCTAAAACTACAAGCCAGAATTTTGTATCTCCTTTGATAAAAAGTGTGTATAATGTAAAGTAGTTTTGCATATCCCTGTGCTGCACATGGGCTGGATTTTTAGAATTTTTTTAAAGACTTTAAGCATAACCTTGTAATTTGTGTAAATGATGAGTGTAAAATCCTTCCATAAAATGCTTAAAAATATGCACTGTTTCAAATAAAACCAAGAAATGCAGCATTATATAGAAGTGTGGAAACCTGAATGTTCATGCCCCCCATGTCAAAGGTTGATGAAGTATGGTTGCATACTTGCATTCAAGTCTCCAGTGTAGCTTACAGTGACTGAAGAGGAAGATACTAGACAATCAATTCTAAAGGATCTCTGGAAATGTCAGTCTGTTCTTTAACATAACTTAACAAAGACCCTTGTTTCCTACTGTTCTCTGGCAAATGGTCACAAATGATGGGCATGATATACTAGTTTAATAATGGAGAGTGACCTGATCAAGTAATGGACAAAGTAAGAGATGGATGGAATAAGAGGTAAGACAGACTTATCAGGCTAGCTTTATATTTTACCTTTAATGGGTCTGTCATACTACATCTGATGCTCCCCATAGTTAGCCTCTTGATACTCATGGATTCTCAAGATGAATATTTCCTAGGGGGTGCACTTGTACTTCTGATCATTATTCTCTAAACAATGCAATGTATATCATTTAGCACTTTAACAAAAATGTATGGTAGTATATGGCTAGCAATCTCAGAATGAAGTAAAAGGGAGAAAAGATGTCACTCATGTGACCACTACACCTTTCATATGGGCCTTAAATATTTACGGGGATGGGGTACTTCTGAGAGGCTTCAACCAATCTCTCTAGTGAGGGACAGGTGTATTGACTAGAGTTCTTTGTTTCCATTTCAAGAAGCCTACCAGCTCTTGACAACACTTACTGCCTGCTCATCTAATATGGCCATCAGGGTGCAGAACTTTTTGAATTCCATTCCTTTGTTCCTTTCCTTTTTTCCCCTCTCTGTTTGGTTTTCATTTATGAGTGGTTTTTTTTTTTTTTTTTTTTTTTTTTGCATGCATGCATGTCTGTGCACCATGTGCATGCCTGGTGTCCATGGAGCTTTAAAAGGAGTGTTGGGTCCCCTGGAACTGGATTTGGAATCAAACCCAGGTCCTCTGCAAGCTCTTAATGAGCACCCCCACCCACACAGTTAGGTTTTTTTGTTTGTTTGTTTATGCAGGATCGTAAATAAGATGATATTGAGCTCAGCACTCGGGAGGCAGACGCTGGTGGATCTCTGAGTTAAAGGCCATCTTGGTCCACAAGAGCTAGTTCCAGGACAGCCTCCAAAGCCACAGAGAAACCCTGTCTCCAAAAAACAAAAAGGTCTTGAGCTCACTGTAGCTAATGATCTTGCAACATCTAATATTCCTGCCTCTACCTCTAGAGCTGGAATTGCTACATCCACCCAAGGCTTACACTTTTACCTGGACACCAGAGTTTTAAGTTTTCGCAAACACAAACGTGTGGTAAGAATAACCTGGTTGATTGTCTTGCCTCAAATTGTAGCACAGACCATACAGTGTCTAAGCTTTTTGGGCCAAGGTGATGATCAGGACTTGTGGTAGGGATATTTCCAGATCATGTTCCTTTATCAATACTTGTTGCCAAACAGCTGCCTTTCTTCACTTGGCACTTAGTTGCTCCTATCATTATCTACCAAAGACCATATGCCAAAAGAAAACCCTTCTCTTTGTAAACAGCACTGCATTCATTGTTTCTGAAGGAGCATGAAAGAGAACTGGAGTTTGTAACTAGAAGGGGTAGCCCCAGTATAAGGTCAGAATCTGTGGCATTGGATGGCACAGTGGTGCTAGGAGGCCAGCCATGGCTGCACAGTCAAGTCCCTATAAAAAAAAGCTGAAGGTGGTTGGGAACTGATGTGATAGTAAAGTCATATACACTATCATGATAAGGTTATGTTTATTCTCAATACCATTTTAAATGGTTAAAAACCATTTTGTGCATATATCTGTTGTCTTAAATAACATGACTGCTGTATGGACGATAAGCAGGAGCTAGAGTAGATATCCCCCTGAGACTACAGGGAAATGGACAGCAGTGTGAGTAGCAGGAATTGGTTCGATTTTATTTAATGCAGTATCTTATGTATTTTAGGCTGATACTGAGCCTATCTGTATAGTCAAGAACTTTTTTAACAAGGATCCTTCTACCCCTCCAACCCTAATGCTGGGGTTATAGGCCAGCACCACCACACCCTATATTGTGCGTCACTGCACTGGAAGCCTAGCCACTTCTAAGCAATATCTTATGTATTTTAGGCTGATACTGAGCCTATCTGTATAGTCAAGAACTTTTTTAACAAGGATCCTTTACCCCTCCAACCCTAATGCTGGGGTTATAGGCCAGCACCACCACACCCTATATTGTGCATAACTAGCCTAGCCACTTCTAAGCTAACCTGAGCGTAAGGAGACCCTGTCATGACAATAATTCCTGAGAGCCATAAGTTTTCTGCTCAAAGTAATGAAATCTTTCTAAAATTGATTGTGGTAGATGTACAAAATTATGTATTAGATCATTGAATTATGCACTTAAAATTTTTCTCTACTTTTATTGAGGTGTAAATGTACTTTTAATGTATGTACTGAATTACATACTATGAGTGGGCTGTATAGTAGTAGGTGGATTATTTCTCAATAAATCTTAAAAGCACATGTACACATTTAAACACATTTTTGGCAGTTCTGGGTGTTGAACCTTGGGCTTCATGCATGTTAGTACTCTCTCATGCTCCTTGCGTCTCCCATTGATCTTCCATGCCTGGCCTTTTCTCCACTAAAATCCAAAAACTTCACTGAGCAGGCTTTCGGCAAAGCTATGAGGCACTGGGAACAGTTAGGAGGGTTAAGGGTGATTGTTCAGTCCATAGGAGGAACTGAGCTTGAGTCCCAGCACTATATTAAAAAAAAAAAAAAAATCCAATCCAGGCATAGACAGATATCTGCAATCCCAGCACTGGGACAAAACCAGGTAACATCAAGTCCAGGGAGACCCCATCTCAAGATCCTCAGTATCCTCCGATCTGCAGTGTACCCACATGCACTCACATGGAACACAATCCTGATTAGAAGTGTTCTACTTCCCCTACCCCTTTTAGTTTTCTTGAGGCATGGTGTCATGTAGCACCTCGATTCCCAAGTGCTGGGATTGGAGTAGTGTGCCACCATACTGGATAACGCTACCATTTCATCAGATTTTTACAAATGAGGCAAAACACTAAACATACGTAAAGAACAGCATCAGAAAAGCTTGGCTTTTTATGATAGGGTCTAACTGTGTATGTACTTCTCGTGAGCCTGGAACCGGGCTGGCCTCAGACACATCTCCCTAGCTGCCTGCCTCCTGGGTGCTGGGATCAAAGGCATCCGCCACCAGGCTCAGTACATACCGCAACGATCTTAAGTCTTCATGATACCATGCAGCCTTTCCAGGACTTGTGTGCTTATTTGAAAACTGAACAGCGCTGCCTTAACTACCAACTGAAGTGGAAAACTTGAAACCCTGGGTCAGAGCTCAGCCAGACAATACCCCAATTATAAATAAGCAAGTCTGACCAGAAACATCCTTTGCAATTCAATGACCTGAAACAATTCGCAAATCTATTAGCACATGCACCATTACTATAAAACTGTGAAAGCATCTTTCTGGTTCTGGTTAACTTCTGGTTGAGAACATAAACCATATGTGGGGGATGGGGGGCAGGACGTGCATGCATGTATTTTTAAGAATTCCCAATAAGGGGGAAAATTCAACATCTTTAAAAATGTGTTTATTTTTTTTTTAAAAATTCAGTTGTATACAAAAGTGTTTCGTAGTTTTTAATTCTCAAGACAAACACCCAACCCTCCACCCAAAGCCCACCCTGCTTCAATGGTATTTCTGGTAACCAGCCCATTTTCCCCTTACAGGAAGTTAATGGCTCAGAATAGACCCTCCTACAGAATTTACCATCACTAACAAACTGTTTATAGAGATCTAAAGAAGCTAACAAGCAAGGTTCTTTCCCAGTGAGGTTAATGAAAATCCCTATAATGGCAGTAACTTCCAGCACACACCACAACAAAGCACCATCAATTGCTGAAAGCTAAAAAATAGATATTTTCAATAATATTTCATTTTCTATTGGAAAAGTCTTTAAATTACATTAAATAAGTCTCTTTTCTCCAAAAGAAATTGTCTAGCTTTTATTATGATGCCTGTAAAAAGTAGATGACAGAAAGCAGACATGATCAGAGCTACCGCACAGTGCAAGGACTGGAAGTGCTTGCCTCTGAACTAAACAAACCTGTGCCACACCTGATCAGACAGCAGCTTGGTGGACGAACCAAGCCAAAGGTGACACAATCATGACACCTTGTGGTGATGATTGAGGCTTCTGAGGTCCTAGCAGTAAATAAAGCAGTAACAGAGCATGATAGGCAAGGGAGACACCATCATTCCCCTACCTTAAGCAGTGGATTTGTACTGTGCATTTCAACATTGCAAACAGTATCACTATATGTGTAGACACTGGAAGTCATGCTTGAGAAAAGTCTATGCAACAGTGAGAACTTGGAGTTACCTCCTCAGTGACACCAACAGGCTGATGGGTATGCATTTATTTCAACAGGGGCTGAAGGATGGAAATTCAGCTTTTAAACATCTACTCCTTGGAACTAGAAAAAGTGATTAATACAGAATCATTTTGTCAAAGTCCATAAAATAAAATGTAAACAGACACCTTCCTTTTCCTTTTTCCTATCTAAACACTGGTTCCATCTATGTATACAATATACCTGACTACTATTTTCTGCCCGAATTCATCTTAAATCCTTATACCACCAAAACTTCATTTCTGGTGTTGCTACACTGGATTTCAAGAACATCTTACTTGCTATCCTGATGTATATTGCAGTCCAGCTCTGCTTTTCACATTGGTAAACAGCTCATCAGCCTAACCAGTAAAATAATGTGCTGCATTTGTAGTGCATAATGAGCAAAGCCTGCTGCCAGTTAGTTTCTTCCCGCAGACACTTCAAGATTTTTGCATAGTGTTAAATGCCACCAACAATCAGGAATATAAAAAATTTCAAAATAAGTGTTTTAATCTCAATTCACTGGTTTTACTTCTCAAAAGCAAACTACTCAAGATTCCAAACATGTACAGATTTTTGAAGGTGATGTGTTTAAGTAAACCACATAAACTTGGGACACTGGTTAGAACCAGTATGCCTTCAGTGTCTACATCCTGTGTTTGGAGTCAAACCTTTATGTGATCAATCCCAACATGCTGACAACTAAGTTTTCTACTAAAAGTCAGGCAGAGGCTCAGAAAAAGAGACTGGATTATGTAAAAGCCTTTTAGAGGGTCAGTGACTTGTAGTAAATCTGCATGCTCTAAATGAGATCTCACTAAAATTACTGGGGAGAGGTATGTTCCACAAGGACTGCGGAGCCCTGGCTGGCATGGAACTTGCTATGTAGACCAGGATGGGCTCAAACTCACAAATCTGCCTGTTTCTGCCTCTCAAAAAGCCTGGGGCTCAAAGCATGTGCCACCACACCCAGACCTAAATAGTAACTTTTTAGAACTTTTTAAACCGTCAAATTCTCAAATGCAGAATTACAAAAATTATTTTCCTCAGGGTACTTTTTACTAAGCCTGAATTTTTAGTATTTTCCTAAATGTTTTTAATACCAGAATAAAAAAAAAATTGAAGCTTTTTTGTTTCTGATTAAACCTACCAGCAGTTGGGGGGAAAGAATTTTAAAAGGAGGACTTAAATGAAAATGAGGAGAAATCTCTAGCAGTTTTGCGTATGCCTTGAACTCATGGTTCTGGTACCCAAGAGCTGGGATTACAAGAGAATTTGCTTGCCACCACCCCTGGCTGAAAAGTAAGTTCTATAAAGGCCTCATCATGGAAATCTGTGAAACCACATACTACACTTCTCCAATTTTCTGGGTGCTAGGGACACTTCATTGTGTTTAGTAGTTTAGTACATACAGAATGGGACCAGTCTCAGGCCTGGGGGGTGGGGGTGGGGATACCAAAGCAGGACATAGCTGTCTCCAAGAGCAAATTGGGTAATGCCTGATTCTAGTCATCTGAGTTATGTCTCATCTGTGTCTAAACAGATAATATTCCCTGATAATACAGGCAAAGGGTAAACCCCTAGAGTATTTCATACTTTTAAATATCCAAATATTAGTATTACCAAGCCACCTCCACTAAAAAAAAAAATCTAGTCAATAATGGAGCACAACTGCCCATGACTTCACACAATTCCATCTAATCTCAGAATATAAAGAAAAGTACAAAGTTTTAGCTATTTAAAATAAATAAAGAAAAACTTGTTTCCTTTGGCATCTTTAGAAAATAAACTACAGCAATAAAAGGATGTGGCTGCAACAGGAAATGTGTGCATCCGCAAACATGGAGAACAACATAGCAGCTTGAGTTTAGTGTGCAGGAACAGCAACCCTAAGAGTCACTGTTAACTGTGAAAGCCTTACAAATTGCTCGAAGAACCTTCACATCTTTAATGTTATGTATTTAATGGTTCTTTTATTGCTTGTAGTATCAAGATTATTGAAAAGTTAAATGAAGTTATGCTGAGTTAATAGGTTCAAAAAGTATTTTCCAAACATTTTATGACTATAAGATGAAGAACACTTCAAGAAAACAAACCTTTTATAATATGACTTTCAAGAGAGAGCCTTACTTTAATTCAGTCTGATTCCATTACATTTCTGTTATTTATGCATTGGTCCTCAAAATTCATAATTGTATCTCCTATGTAATAACTGCCTACATAAATTCACTTGAACCTTATTAAGATGGTTAAATTATGTGTTTGAATTTTCAAAACAAAGAGTTTTCAAACTTTGGAACTTAGATGTGACGGTCAATAAGAACAGGAAGTCTATGTACAAGAGAAGGGAAAGTTTCAATTCTCACATTATTAGAAACATCATAAAGAAAGCTAGATTTATAACACACCCCTATTCCTATGTGCATCTGAAGTATGTACAGTGAGACACAACAGCTTTTATGTGTCAATATGGGGAGTGCAAGAAGAGTGACTCTCAAGTGTCCGATAAAAGCAAACTAAAGTCCCAGTTAAACTGGACACTACTAGAAACAGTTGGCTGCATCCTTCAAGTTTCCAAAGATTGATCAGTTTAAAAATGTCAAATTCACTGAAAAACTAAGTAGGGTCCTTTTATTAAATCTGGGAATACTGCAACATCAAGTGTTAATTCTTTTGTAAGAGAAATAAAATTTGCAGCCCCATTTTTACATTATTACTTACATAGTGAAGAACTCGGACAAAACATTTCAAACCTATGACCTAAAATGGAACAAGGGACACTTCCTCAGCACGTTTCCCACCAAACACAGAGAAATTCACCATGAGAATCTTAGCTCTGGATGGTAACAAGGAAAAAATAAGAGTGTCCTTAGACCTATCCACAGGGACTGAAAGGCTCTGATTAGGTCATCTTTAAATCTGAATAAATCTCAAAATTCAAGAATCTCTAACACTTAAAAGGGTGGTCATTTCAGCTACCCATCCTAAGAAGTCAAGTACAAGCATGCAAGTAAATTCACAGGCACAGAGGATCCATGTTCAAACGCTTAAGGTAGCTGTGATGCAACAGGACAATGTGAGCAGGAGACACTCAGTGTTAATCCTAGTTATTCAACAGAACCCTGAAGCAAACTCGCTAGTCTTGTTATACTGCTAAACACTAACGTAGCATGTTTTCTCCATGGTTTTAGCTTAGCTCAAAGAATTTTTACACTATTAAGAAAAAATTAAAGTATTTCCCCTTTTTAAATTTACACAGACGTTTAATTAGCTTTATTTACAGAGCAGGGAATTATTTTTTTTTTTGCAGTCTCCAATGGTGCCTAGATAACATCATTAGGCAAGAATGCCAGTTTAAAAGAAATTTATGCAGAATCCTAAAAATAACAGATGTTGGTGCTCCTCAAGAGGCGAGCGTGGCTGGTGGCAGCTCCCAGGCCTCAGTTACTCAGAAGCAGTTCTGTTGCAGTCTCTACATCCCATGATTTTGAAGACAAGGCCACTATTACTGCATTCTGTAAAGAAGTGGATAAGAACAATCACATCTCAAGGAAGCAGTTACTAAGCTCTGAAAAACCTCACTAAGGTTTGCACAGAGAATCATGCATTCTTTCCTCTACCAGTGCCTGGAATCAACAAAAAGAATCGTTGATTTCAGTAACACAACACTATTAACCAAACAGTTTAAAAAAAAAAAAAAAAAAAACATTGCTAGCCCACCTGTCCCAAGGACTCAGAGCAATTTAGAATGAGGAAGTCAAATCAATTCCTCCTGTACTTACCCTATCAAAGCCCATAGCACACAGGTTTTCTATTTTTTTGGTGTATTCTGGACTAGAAACTGGTGCTCCAGCATACACATGTGCCCAAAGTCGAGCTGTCTGCTTGAACATTTCAGGATTTTGTTTGTACTACATGGAGGGGGAAAAAACGATTAGCATGACAATGCAGTGACAGTTAACATAGCATCTCAACTAAAGAAAATACATTTATATCTAAGATGGGACTCATTTGGGCAGAGCTATGGGGAACACTGAATGGTATTGTTAACTGAGTCAAAAGTCAGAAGTTCAGTTACCAGCACCTACTATATAATGCGGCAGAGGCAGGCAGATTTCTTTGAGTTCAAGGACAGCATGGTCTATTGAGTTAGTTTCAGAACAGCCAGGGATACACAGAGAAACCATGTCTCAAAAAAAAAAAAAAAAAAAAAGATATGTATTTCAATACTTTGTAACCAAACAAGCAAAGTTATTAGTTATTTTAGATGTTAAAAAGTCAGCTTTGGGGGCTGAAGAGATGGCTCAGAGGTTAAGAGTGCCAACTGCTCTTCCAGAGGTCCTGAGTTCAATTCCCAGCAACCACATGGTGGCTCACAACCATCCGTTATGAGATCTGGTGCCCTCTTCCGGTGTGCACATATACATGGAAGCAGAATATTGTACACATAATAAATAAAATCTTAAAAAAAAAGTCAGCTTTGATGTTACATCTAAATCTGTAGGAAAATCAGTGCTAAATTTCTGAAGACAAGATGTCTGCTACCAAATTATTAATGAATAGCACATATGTGCAAACTGCGAAAAGCCCTAATTCCAAGCACTTTAAGTCCATCAATGGAACTAAGGAAGCACGCATAAAAAAGAATAAGCAGATCTTCAAGCAGAAGGAAGAGAGAAGGGAAGCCTGAAGAGGTGTCTCTTCCCAGCACCAATATTAGGTGGCCAAAATCAAGGATATATTACCTTATTTAGACCTCAACAGGTACTGGCACTCAAATGCTCATACCCAAAGACACACATATATATATAATTTTAAAAATAAGTCCTTTTGTTTTGTTCTTAAAGAACTTAAGGATAAAGAAATTTGGGCCGGGAAGATAGTTCAGCAGCTAAGGACACCGCATAAGCCTGACAAGTTGAATTTGATAACTAAAAGCCTGGCAGTGGTGGCATACACCTTTAATCCCAACACTCAGGAGTCAGAAATAGGTGGATCTGTGACTTTGAGGCCAGCCTGATCTACAAAGCAAGTTCCAGGACAATTTGAGCTACAAAGAGAAACCCTATCTCAAAGGAAAAAAACAAATACAAGAACAGTTTGAAGCCTGAAACTTAGGTAACATGGCTGCTGTGAGGTACCTATGCCCACGCTTAGACATCAAGCAAGTATGTTCGCAAGCACACATACACAGGGACAGTTCTAAAAAATATAAGGATATTCGATAAGAAATGTTTCCCAAAGGAGAAACAAGGAAAACAGTATAAAAATTAAAATGATTACAATCCCAAAAATTCATGAATTCGAATAACATTATGAGTTAAAACATGTTCAATAGCTTAAATCATGGAAAACCTCTGAAATGTAAGTGTTAGGTCATGAGTGAATAACAGTTGATTTGGGTTGTTAGTTTTGAAACAGGGTCTTACTTTTTAACTCTGTCTGGTCTGGAATTTACTTAGTACAGCAGGCTGACCATGAACTCACAGAGGTCCACCTGTGTCTGCCTGCCAATGGCTGGGATTAGAGTACACCTCCACACAGGCAGGATCTGGGGTTCAGAGGTCAAGCACGGTGCTTTGATCATCCAGGGAGTGCATACAATGGAAGGGGAACTACAGTAGGAGCCAATAGCTCTCATTAAAAGTGATTAACAGGCCGGGCACTGGTGGCGCACGCCTTTAGTACCAGCACTCAGGAGGCAGAGGCAGGGAGATCTCTGAGTTCGAGGCCAGCCTGGTCTCCAGAGCGAGTGCCAGGATAGGCTTCAAAGCTACACAGAGAAACCCTGTCTCGAAAAGGAAGGAAAAAAAAAAAAAAAAAGTGAACAACAATGGCCAAAAAGGCAGAGGCAAGTGGATCTTTGTATTTTCAAGAACAGCCAGCCAGGAGGACTGTTACACAGATAAACCATGTCTTAGAGAGACAGAGACAGGGAATCAACTTTAAAAATAGGGAGAGAAGAGGAAAGTATTTCATAAATTGAGAGATGTTTAACAATAAAAATGCTCAGTAAATCAGAATACTTTAAAGTAGAGGTTGGTGAACTAAAACATAGATTTTAACAATTTAAACCTTTCAAACCACAGACAGTGTGACTGGATATCAAAATAAACACATGGTTATGACTCTGTTCCTATAAAATGAGATTGCCCAAACCAGCCAGTGTGAATGTACCTTACCTTACCCTTAGAGGCATTAAAGAAAAGGAAAAAGTTCTCCATTCAACACCCATGAAAACCATTGCAATGCCACTACCATCAGCTCCACTTCTGTGGTGGGAGGTTATTATGATCACCACCAGGAAGAAGCCAGTAAGGTATAGAAAGAGGGTTACAAAAGTGCACAAATGATAAAGTGCATGTGGTAAATGCTAACTGTAGAATCTACACAGGTGCTCACTATGGAATTCAATCATACATAAGGGAAAAGCATCTGTCATGTATCCAATGAAACCATTTCCAAATTTAGTACCAATATAGAATGTTCATATGCTGACATCAAATATTAAAATCCATATACACAGGTCTAAGAAAGTCTTTCAAAAACTTCCTTCTTACCTGATTTGCTACTACTGCATCTTGGGGGTCATCTGGTTCTGCAGCTGCCAACAGTGCTTGCAATGACAATAATACCGTGCGCAGAGTCATTGCTGCTGCCCTAAATTTCAAAATAGGAAAACATACCACTTAAAGGGGGTGCTGAACGACCTAAACAAAGTGTATGTTTTCTGAATTTAAATAAGAGTTAACTAATGTGTGTATAATTGCCATTTTTTTCTTACAATGAGCCTATTTCTTCGATAATTTAAATCACTGTATTCTTATCTGACTTCACTTTTTCTTTTTGTTACTCTTACCTATCTTGTAAGCTTTATCTAATGGTTCCATTTATAATTCATTCTCTTCTTAAACAGAATATTTTAGGTTTTAAGTGTATGAGTGTTTTGTCTCCATGTATGTGTGTGCACCTGAGTGCCTGATGCCCAAGAAGGTCAGAAGAGGGTTCTGGATCCCCTAGAACTCCGAGTTACAGATATCATAAACTGCTGTTTGGGTGCTAGGAACCAAAGCCAAGTCCTCTGCAGGAACGCATGCTCTTACCCACTAAGCAGCCTCTCCAGTCCCTTACCCATATTTCTTAGTAAAGAGATAATTAAAGTTATTAATATTAACATGGGGATTTTGAAAGTTTTATTGTTTTGAATTGTAAGAATATTCATTTATGTGCATATAAGTACAGGTGCCTACAGAAGCCAGAAGCAGCTGATCCCCTCCAGCTGGAACTACACACAATTGTATGTCATCCAACATGGGGATTGGAAATTCAACTTGGGTCCTTCAAAGAGCAGTAATGCCTTTAACCACTGACCCACCTCTCCAGCCACCTCTTTTAATAACACGCTAAATAAAACAAGCAAATAAAGTACCCTTTAGAAGTTCCAAAATAAGTCTGTTATATTCCAAAATAGGACAAATTTTTGTTTAAAGTATCATCACTTGGGGTTGGAGAGATGGTTCACAGTTATGCATGTGTACTGCTTTGGCAGAGAACCTAAGTTTAGGTCCCTACATAAAGGGTTGTGAGTTACACTGAGACGTGTCTCAGACAACAGCAGCAAACACCAAAAAACAGGCTGACCTGCTAAACTAGCATTTAAGACACAGAGTTCTTTTAAAAGCTTTGAAAACACAGCTGGATTGCCGGACATTAGTGGCGCACGCCTTTAGTCCTAGCACTCAGGAGGCAGAGGCCAGCCTGGTCTCCAGAGCCAAGTGCCAGGATAGACTCCAAAGATACACAGAGAAACCCTGTCTCGAAAACAAAACAAAACAAAACAACCACAAAGGTGGGTAGTACTAGCCTTTACTCTAAAGATCACTGTAGGCAGAGGCAGGCAAGAGTTCAAGACCAGCTTGGCCCACAGTTTTAGCACCTCAGCTACACAGATGCTGTCCTAAAACAAAACCTTTAAAAACAGCTACATAGTTCTATATCCTAGCTGACAAAACAAACCATGTTTTCTTTTTCCTCCCCCCACCTAGACCTAGGTGTTCAATTTCCTAAGAGCATCAATGTTAATTTTCCACCAAGAGCTGTAATACTAAATTTTAGCACAGAAGTTGATAAGATGTCTAAGTGGATAAAAACACTCATGACACCAGCCTCAAGACTGAAGTTCATCCCCAGAACTCAGTTGAAAGTTTGATGAGAGACCAGAATCCATACTGATATCCTATGACCTTCACACAGAAACCATACCCATATAATAAGCTCTGAAATAAAGATTAAGTCACATATAACCACACTTAGCTCTTAAATATTTATATCTGTCTTTCCATTACCACAAAAACACGGAAAGAGTGTATCACTCTGATTTTAATTTTTGAGGAATTTCAGTGGCTGGAGAGATGGTTCGGTGATTAAGGGCCTTGCTGCTCATTAGAAGACACAAGTACAGTTCCCAGACTCCATGGCAGCTTCCATCTGTCTTTAATTACAGGTATAGAGGTTTCAACATCTATGGCCTCACACATACATACAACCAAAAGGCCAAATTCATTTAAAAAAAAAAAAAAAAAAAAGAGGCCACTAAGACCTCTCTCCCGTAACTAAATTACTTCTTTTTAAAAATTATGTTTGGGGCTAGAAAAATAGCTCAGCTGTTAAGAGCAGTGACTGCTCTTCCAGAGGACTCAGGTTCAGTTCCCAGCACCCACATGGCAGTCAAGACTGTCACTCCAGTTCAAGGGGATCTGACACCCATGGCAAAACACCAATATACTTAAAATAAAAAAGTATATTTATAAAAAAAAAAACCAAAAAACTGAAGGCAGGCAGATCTCTGTGAGTTTGAAGCCTGGTCTTCAAAGAGAGTTCCAGGACAGTCTCTAAACTTACAGAGAAACCCTGTCTCAAAAAACAACAAAAAAAAAAAGAAGGAAGGAAGGAGGAGGAAGGAGGAAGGAGAAAGGAGAAGAAGAAGAAGAAGAAGAAGAAGAAGAAGAAGAAGAAGAAGAAGAAGAAGAAGAAGAAGAAGAAGGAAGAAGAAGAAGGAGAAGGAGAAGGAAGAAGAAGAAACATTTGAACCAGGAAGGAGTGGTACACACCTTTAATCACAGAAGAAAAAAGAAATGAGCAGAAAATTTGTTTAGTGGGGTGGTGGTGGTGATGGCAATCCATCTTTAATCTCAGCACTCAAAAGGCAGAGACAAGAGGTTCTCTGAGTCCAAGACCACCTGGTCTATAGAGAGAATTCTAGGACTTCTTGGGCTATACACACACACACCAAAAAAAAAAAAAAAAAAAAAAAAAAAAAAAAAAAAAAGAGGGAGGAGGGAGAGACGGAGGGAGGTTGAATAGCAAAAAAAAAATTTAAGAATCTCGCCTTTAATCGAAACACTTGGGAGGCAGAGGCAGGTGGATCTCTGAGTTTGAAGCCAGCCTGGTCTACAGATCGAAGACTATTACAGAGAGAAATCCTGTCTCAAAACAAACAAAAAACAAATAATAAAAATAATAATTCTTGAAACTGCATAAGGTATATAGAATTCAACCACACACTTAAAAATGGTCAGGAAGAAGCAAACTATCCCTTTCCCACAATCCCTCAGGATATTCCTTTCCAATTTGACCAGAATGGTTCTCGAAGAGTGGTGACAAGGGCAATCTGCCACTTAGAAGGTGGTTGCTCAAGAATATAATACCAACATCCATGCACACACTCATGGAGAGGCCTCAAAGATTAATCACCCTGTGCACATAAAAATGAAAGGAGACAGGGACTCCAAAGGTGTTTTCTCAACAGAGTTGTCTGGGCTGAACATGCAATATGCCTAACACCTATGAAGGAGGAAGACTCGATAACCAATCCTGAGAGTTGGTTCATTTGGTGTGGTGGTTTGAATGAAAAAAAAAATGCCTATGTAGTGACATGTATTTAAACACATGATCCCCAGTTGACAGCACTGTTTGGAAAGTTTGTTAGTTTTAGAATGTAGAGCCTTGATGGAGATAGTAGATAGCTTCCCTACTTCCAATTCACTCTCTGTTTGCTGGAATGTTAGTGAAATGTGATAAGCAGCTGCTCTGGCTCCCTGCTGCCATTTGGTCCCTGCCATTATGGACTCTTGCCTTCTGGAACCATAGATAAACACTTTCATTTCTAAGGTGCTCGTGGTCATGGTATTTTATCACATCAACAGAAAAATAACTAATATACTTGTATTCTCATACCAATTTGTAAAACCTAGAATAATCAATGTGGATGAGAATAGTTAATTGTCAAAGTTATAAAATCAAACATGTAGTTAAAATGATATATATCCTCATGTTCATAGAGAGACTCTGTTTCAAAAGGAATAGGTTGACAGTGATACTATGACATCCAAAGCCTATATCTGGCTTCCTGTCTCAAAGAGAAAAGATAGGGGGTTGGTGATAAACAAGTGATTTAAAAAAAAAATGAACAAATTGAATAAATAAGGAAGCCTGAAGACATGAAATTGGGAAAAGACGGCAGGGAATATTCAGGGAGTTAAAAGGGAAAAAATGAGAAGAGATATAATCATATTCCAATGAATACATATACAAAATTCTCAAATTAAAAAGTATCAATATTTTTTAAGTAATACTAGCCAGGTATGATGGTGCACCCTTAAACCCAGACACTTAGGAGGCAAAGGCAGACAAATCTCTGAGTTTCAGGCTAGTCTGGTCTTTATAGTGAGACCTCACCAGATAGATAGATAGATAGATAGATAGATAGATAGATAGATAGATAGATAGATAGATGGGTGGACAGATAGATAGATAGATAGATAGATAGATAGATAGATAGATAGATAGATAGATAGATAGATAGATAGATGGTAGTGGCCAACCCTAAAAACTACAGAAACTCTTAGGTGGCATTAACACATATTTTTATTGTTTTATTTAATCTTTAAAAATCTAAATTTGCTAATGTCAAAAATTAATTATCTGAAAAACTTGCATTCTACTCATTTTTGTCACAAGTGGTGAAATTTTCAGTATTTCATGTGCAAAATTAATTTTATTTTAGGAAGTACTAAAATGCAAATAGAAATATGAAATTCCTAAATGTATTAGCTGACAACATGTCCAGACAGAAAAGGTAGAAAGCAAATACGGACTCCACAAAGTTGTCCTCTCACCTGCACACATGCCCTGATACCCATGCTCACACACCACCTACACACAAAGCAATGAATTTCAAATAATATATATGGCAATGGCCTGACATGAGGCCCAAAGTTCAATCACCAAGAAAGGAAAAAAAAGAACAAAGAGAGGATGTAGGGTGGGAGAGATAAATGGAGCCTACCAGAGATCTTGGCAACCTGAGTTTAACCCCCAAGACCCATTTGGAGGAAGGAGAAAAGTTGTCTCTTCAAAGTATACTGTGTCTCACACACATACACAAATACATATGGACTAACAGACAACAGAGGCAGACAGCACAAATTTTGGATCTATGGTCAGCAAATTAACATTTCGTTAATGATACTGCTGAAAATGGCCTGAGAAGAACAGAGTGAGAGACTGAGAGGGGACAAGCTACTGCAATCATCCAGACAAAAAGTAAAATGGACTGTAACTCAAAGTGACAGTAGGAAAGCTGCCTATAAGACTGCAAATTTTACCAAGAGATTTGTTTAGACAGGATACAGGATACACAACATCACAACAACAGACAAGACAAAAAAAAAAAAAAAAAAAACAAAGCCAGGTGTGCTGTTGCATGCCTTTAACATAAGCACTTGACAGACATATAGGTGGATCTCTTCAAAGCAAGTTCCAGCCACACAGTAAGACTATCTCAATTTCAAAACAAAAAAAGGAAAAGAAAATCCAAGAACATAATGAGGCTTCCAAGATCATAAATGAACAGATGTACAACTGCTAAGAGCTTAAATGAGGAAGACTATGGAAAGAAGATAAAAGTCTTTTTATGTTTACTTATGTGTACTGGTATGTGTTGCCTGTAGGTACGTCTGTGTACCATGTGTGAGCCTAGTGCTCCTAAGCTGGAAGAGGGCATTAAATGTCAAGGCACTAAAATGTGAATGTGCTGGGAATTCCAACCTGAGTTCTCTAGACCAGCAGCCAGGGTTTTTAACTGCTGAGTCATCTCTCCATCCCGAAAGGATTTTTTTTAAAGTTAGTATTTCACTATGTACCCTGGCTGGAGTGAACTGGGTATGTAGATCAGACTGGCCTCTAACTAACAAAGACCTGCCTGCCTCTTCCTCCTGGATGCTGAGATTTAAAAAAAGGTGTGCATCACCAACTCCGGAACAGCAGATTTTGGTTGGATTTTAAAACAATATGTTCATTATGTAACTCAAATACAGATAGACATCAACATAAGCTTGGAGTGTAAGGAAGATTCTTAAGTACTTGGCAAAATGGCTCAGTGAGTAAAGGCACTTGATGCCCAAACTTGTTAAGTTTGATGTTAGAAAAAAAGGTACCAAATATAGGAGGTTGTCTTCTGCCACTCTCCATGCTCTATGTTCTTACATGTGCACACATAAAAAATTTTAAAATATAAGAATAAATGTAAACAGATCAAAAGGAGGCTAAGATAAAAATGGGAAAATATGAAATTAGAGTAATTCATCAAGAAGCAAATATGGAGAAGAGTCTAGAACTGATTGACCTGCATGGATCGAATGTGCAAAGAGTTGGAAGACACACAAACAACAAGCAGATTATGGAGTGGAAACAGGAAAAGAAAGCCCAATGGATGTCCTGGAAGCAAAATAAAAAGAGAACACCTCCAGTTATGCTAATATCCACTAACATCACTGTGACATGAAGTTATAAGAGGCTATAAATAAAATGTTGTAGAAAAAAAAACAACTCAAAACCTTGACTTTTAAGACACTGACCAAAAAAAGAAAAAAAAAGTCACAAATCAAAGAG
The DNA here is from genome assembly GCF_003668045.3 of Cricetulus griseus. Lineage (NCBI taxonomy): Eukaryota > Metazoa > Chordata > Mammalia > Rodentia > Cricetidae > Cricetulus > Cricetulus griseus. Next base: position 132,623,533 of record NW_023276807.1, on the reverse strand, counting down.
TGACTAGTAAGTATATTCTAAAATAAATCAAGCTACTTGATACAAAAAATACCAAAACAGGAATCCTACCATGTTCACAGTCAAATAAACCAAACTGCCCATATACTAAATGTCTTCACTCCAGTGTGAGTGGTCTAAAACATCATTTTGTTTCCCTTAAAGAGTGAATAAACACAAACTTGAACAATATACATGACTTCTGTAAGATCAGTGCTCCATGTATTCTTACCAAGGGCACCATTTCCCTTTGTTTGTTGAAGTCACATACTTTTATTTCCCCCCTTTCAAAGCAGGGTCTCATTTTGTTGCACAAACTTAACGATCATCCTACCTCAGCCTCCCATGTTCAAGAATCACAAGTGTATACTACTTTACTCGATTTCATTTTGTAATTCTGGACACAGTTTCTCCATTAATAATAAGATTATGTGCCAACTATGAGTAGGAACATTTTATGGCTAAACCTACTCCATCAGATTAATTACTGCTAACATATACCAGGCTTCATTCTAAAGATATCATATGAATCAACATATTTAATTCTCAGGCCAATGAAATAAGCATAAATGCCATCTCATAAATTAGAAAGCCAATAGCCACACAACCTAACAAATGTTAGAAGGGGGATTTAAAACTGAGGTCTACAAGAACGGAAGTTTTAAATACTAATCACTACCAGGAACAAGGAATATACTCCTATAATCCTAGCACTCTGAAGTGCAAGGCAGGAAAAGAAGCTCCAGTTCAAAGGCTAGCTTGGACTCCACAAAAAAAAAAAAAAAAAAAAAAAAAAAAAAAAAAAGCAAAACAAAACAGTACATATGCACCAATGAAATAGTTCAGCAAGTGGAGAAGTGGAGGTGCTTGTTGCTTCCCACCAAGACTGTTACCTTGAGCTCAATCATGGGACCCAAAGAGTAAAGTGCATTGACGTCTGTTGACTTCCCTAGTGTACCGTGGCAAGTTCATGCACACATACATACACACTTAACAAAACCAAAACCAAAAATATACACATAAAGTAACCAGGCAAATGAAGTGAAAGAAGCCTTATGCAAAAGAAAGTAACACTTACAAGCTGGGCGTTGGTGGCACACGCCTTTAATCCGGCACTTGGGAGGCAGAGGCAGGCGGATCTCTGTGACTTTCAAAGCCAGCCTGGTCTACAGAATGAGTTCCAGGACAGACTCCAAAGCAATACAGAGAAATCCTATCTCAAAAAAGAAAGAAAGAAAGAGAGAGAGAGAGAGAGAGAGAGAGAGAGAGAGAGAGAGAGAGAGGGAGGGAGGGAGGGCAGGAGAGAGGGGAGGGGAAGGGACAGGGGAGGGGGAGGGAGGGGGGGGAGGGAGGGAGGGGAGGGGAGGGGAGGGGAGGGGAGGGGAGGCAAAAGACGGGTGATACCTGAGAGCCTTTAACTGTTTTCAATTAATACAACTTTGAACAACTTTTGCCTATATTTCATCTGAAAGATGACTGTGTCAACTTACATTTTTAGTCTATTACAAATACCTTCCTTAGATAAAAAAGAAGGAAATTTACCAAAATAAGAAACCCAAGATTTTAAATGTAAAATTAGTATCTGATAATACTTTTAAATAGCTATCATGATATCAATCAAAATACACTTTCAACTATGTATGTACTTAAGAGAATTTATAAACTACTGCCTAAAGTATAACTTATGTTTTAGAGAATTAACACACTTAACATTTTTAGTCTTGGTTCTCCTATGTGACAGAGAAGAGAGAGCAAATTCAGAAGTCTCTTACCATTGATCTTTCAGGATATCCAAACAAATAGCGCCTGTGACGGAACTAATATTAGGATGCCATATTTTAGTGATAAACCGGACCTAGAATATAAAGCACACTTGAGTTTTTAAATAATAAGGGAAAAACAAAACAAAACAAAAAGGCTAACATATAAAGGTAAAATAGAACTAGAAGAAAATGGTATCATGAAAGAGAAATACACTTTTATGACATACTTTTCCAAGGAGCCATATAGAAATCAAAGCTTTCAATCCGCCAAAGGTCAATGACATATGTTTGAAGCTTTTGACGTACATTCTACATTCAAACACACCTAATTATCAGATGTTTACACTGTACCTCATATTATGCCAGATATGAGAAATAAGACTATAAAATCCAATAAAACAGCAAGTAAAACCAAATGAAAACATTAAATGATACCTACTCAAGTTGAGGTAAGGAACAAAAACAGGCTTAAAGAAAAATGGATGCATATGTACGATGGTCCTAATTTTTCTATACAAGTTATTCTCAAAATTATTAGATAATACTTTGATAAATATGTATTAGATACTTATTAGATAAATTAGATGAATATTCGAAGGTCAACTATTAGATTTGACACTAATAAGAAACAATCTTAGAGTTTAAGAAAACTAAAATCAAGGTGGGCATGGTAGCCAACATCTCTAATCCTAGCACTGGGACACAAGAGGACAGATCTCTGAGAGTTGGGAAGCCAGCCTGATTTGCCTAGACAGATCATGCCAGCTGGCACTACAAAAACAAAATAAGAACAAATACTTTCACTGTATTCAATGATACCAACTTTCTCTCAATCGCTCTAAAGAATGGTTTGACTATTTGTGACAGGCCTGGCTCATTCACCTGTTATAACATCTTGCTATTATCCTAACTTCAGACCACAGTTCAGGTCTCCATAAATCCCATATTCTACTCTCTGCCTCATTATCATAGTCAAGGGTTTTGTTTTCTTTGGCCTCAACTTTTGTGTGCCATTTTTTCTTCTCAGTAACATTCTTCTATACACTCCTTGTGCTAAAGTCATATTTTAGCTTCCATAATTTTCACTTCTTCCTAACCTATTCCCACAGTAACCTTTATTTCTCCCTGTATCATATAATTGACTTCATATCTATAATTTCTGCCTTGTCCCATCTTTAATAAAAGATCCTACCTTTCGAACTACACTTGTATGGGTCCCTGAAAAGGCTAGACATGGTGTCAGATCCCTTGGACTTGGAGTTACAGGAAACTGTAAGCTGCCTAAGATGTGTGCCAGGAACTGAACTCAGGTCTTCTGGAAGAGCAACAAGAACTTTATAAACTGAACCATACAGCTCTCCAGCAACCATTTCTTTATAACAGATATAAGCACAAAAATGTACAACTTAATAGCCGATCAGTAAATTAAGCTCATAAAGACATCAAATAATCACTGAAATTAACAGCAATACCTTAAGAAAAGCATAGTATTCTATAATTTTTGCTAATTTGAGACGAAGTCTCACTATGTATCCCTGATAGGCCTGGAATTATGTAAATAGATCAGGCTGGCTTTGAGCTTAAACTGCCTCTCGCCACTTCAAGGATGAAAGGTGTATTCCACCATACCCAGCTACCCTGTAATCATTTTATTTAAGGCTTATTTATTTGTGTTAATGCATCTCAATCTGCATGTATGCCTTTATACCAGAAGAGAGCATCAGATCCTACTATAAGATGGTTGTAAACCACCATGTGATTGCTGGGAATTGAACTCAGGACCTCTGAAAGAGTAGCCTCTTAACCACTGAGCCAACTCTTGAGCCTCTATTTTGTAATCTTAAAGTGTTTCGGCCTTTGTGACAAGAATGAAATATAAAGTATTTTTTTTATTGTTGTTTTGTTTTTAAGATAATGACCTCAAATTCAGGATCCTCCTGTCTCAGCCTCCAGAGAGAAGAAATTCTAAAGCTGCACTAACATAACTAGCTTTTGTAAAACAGAATTTTAAATTACTACTAAAGATGCCAGAAAGAACAGGTTAGGCAAGTGATCTGAGGACATGTTAATTTATCTTGTTCTTGCAGGGAGTGGGGAGCCACTGTGTTGGGTCTCAAACCTACGGCCCAGGAAATTCTAGAGGCAAGATTTCTGTACCAGTAAGCTATATTGCAAAACACTATATTTTGTTTCTAAAGGGAAGGTAACCTATACATTATTTATTGAAGCTATAAATGTACAGAACCAAGGAATTAAAGGGACCAAGGAAATTGTTAAAATAATTCTTTTTATTTTTATTTTGTTTATTTATTTATTTTGGTTTTATCGAGACAGGGTTTCTTTCTCTGTGTAGCTTTGGAGCCTATCCTGTCACTCGCTCTGGAGACGAAGTCTCCAGAGATCCGCTTGCTTCTTGCCTCCCGAGTGCTGTGATTAAAGGCGTGTGCTACCAGCACCCCACTAAAGTAATTCTTATATTGATAATTTCCTGTTATAAAAAAATTTGAATTTAGAGGGTCCAATAAAGACAACTTCTTCAAAAGGCCACTCAATTATCATCTACTCATACAACAGTGACAGACTAACAAGACATTTTTATGTACACCAGCATTCCATCCCATATTCCTTTTTCTTTTTCTTTTTCTTATCATCAGTTACGTCTGGCTTTCCTGGGCCTTAAGTTCTACCTAAGCAACCCCATGCTTTCCACACCATTGTTCTAAACCCACCTGGTATCAACCATATACTAACAATTTCTCCCATTTCTTTAATTCCTGAACTAAGTTAACAGAAATAGGTCAACATAGTTGGATAGGCCCTCACCCCCCTTTGGGAGATAAGAGTCTCACGATGAGTTTCAGCTGGTCTGGAACTCAAAGAGACCTATCTGCCTTGAATCCCAAAAATACTGGAATACAATACATTCACAGCCTGTGAGACTCTTAAAAAACAAACAAACAAAAAACAACTTGTTCTGTGGGGCCTGAAAGCCTGAATTCAAATCCCTGCAACCCATGAAAAGGTAGAAAGTGAGAACACAATCTAAACGTTGTCCTCTGATCTCCACATGAAGTACAATGATACAATGAAAGCTCTTTTAGAGTCACATTCTATTCTAATGACAATCATTTATATGAGTTATTATACTCTAGTACTACAATACACTAATAAAAACAATTCAAGTCTCATTATTTTTACACAAAAATGGTATTAGCACTGTGTAAAAAAATCAAAACTGGGTAGTGGTGGTGCACACCTTTAATCCCAGCACTTGAGTGGCAGCCTGGTCTACAAGATCTAGTTCCAAAGCCACAGAGAAACCCTATCTCGGAAAAAAAAAAAAAAAAAAAAAAAAAGAAGAAAGAAAGAAAAGAAAAGAAAATGCAAAACTCACTAGTTATAGTGAATGTTCAACTGCTACGCAAACATCTGAATATTGTATACACAGAGGAAAAAATGTTACAGAAGAGAAGTGAAAGAGACATTAATCAGCCATACTAGCAACGATTATCAGTATTATTCTCTCTTCCTACAATGTACAATCTCCATTTCCCTCACTCTTAATTCAACAAATATACAGCTCCTTCATGTTAGACATAAGTTCACAATTTCATCATTAACTTTGATTTAAAAAAAATTAAGGATATTATATGTACTTCATAATGGAAAATACTTCACTTAAAGGGAAGAAAAAACTATATTATTTAAGACAAGCAGATCTGCACCTTAAAGATTGGTATTAGCGGGCTGGAGAGATGGCTCATTGGTTAAGGACACCGGCTGTTCTTCCAGAAAACCCAGCTTCAAGTCCCAGCACCCACATGGTAGCTCACTACTTTCTGTTATTCCAGTTCCAAAGGATTGGACACCCATACACTAACAGGTATGATACCAATGCACATAAAATGAAAATAAATCTTAAAAACATTAGTATTGGTATTTAATACTCAATTTCAGAACTGGAGAAATGGCTCAGTGGTCAATAGAACTGGTCATTCTTCCAGAGTACTGGGCTTCACAATTCCAAGCATCCAGATATTTGTTTCTTTTTAAAAAAATAAACCGCATTTAAAGAAAACCAAAGGCTCAGATCTATACTGTTTTAAGATATAAGGATGTTTTGTATGCATGTATGCCTGTGTACACATGTATACCTGGTATTTAGGAAGACCAAAAGAAGGCATTGGATACCATGGAACTGGAGCTGCAGATGACTATGAGCCATTATGTGGGTGCTGAGACTCAAACCCAGATCTTCTTGAAGAGCAGCCAGTGCTATTAACCATTGAGCCATCTCCCCAGTTCCCATACAACTATTTCTAATTCTAAGTCCAGGGGATACAAGGCAGTCTTCTGACTTCCAAGGGCACTGCATGCATATGGTTCACATACATATATGTAGGCAAAACCATATACATAAAAAAATTAAAGCAATTACTACTTAATTCTTATTTAATAGCTATATTGGCTAGTCCAATAGTGAGTTGCCCATACTAACTGGGGGCTCAAACAGCTTTATCCCCAGCCCTACAGAATCTAATTCTAAATTATTTTTATTACCACAGGAAGAAATCCTGGGGCAAAGCATTTGCCTAGTAGGCACAGCCCCAATGTTCAAACTGAACATAGCAAAAAATAGAAAAGAATTAAACCAATGGGCTGAGAACATGAGGCAGTGAGAAAAATCAATTGATGCATAAGTGTAAAGACCTGAGTCTGAATCACACACACACATACACACACATATACACACATACACATACACACACACACACACACACACACACACACACACACACACACACACACACACACTCGGAGTAATACTTTGTTCTTACTCCTTCCAACCCAATAACATCATTACCTAACTCTGAAAATGCAGCAGCTATAAAGCCTGTTTCTTCCTTCCTTTTCATTTCCATCTGGGAAAAAAATTACTATATTGCTTGAGTCTAGGAGTTCAAGTCCAGCACAGGCAACAGAGAAAGCCCTTCTCGAAAACAAAAAACCACTGGGCATAGTATCATATACCTTTCTTCTAAGAATTTGGAAGGTACAGGCAGGCAGATCTCTACGAGTTCCAGGACAGTAAAGGCTCCACAGTGGGACACTATCTCAAAACAAACAAAAAACCCAAAGACTAACCAGATGGCTCTGAGAACAAAGGCACTTGTTACCAAGCCAAGTCTTACAACCTGAGTTTGATCCCTGGGCCCCATAAAGTAGGAGAAACAACTCCTCCGTTTGTCCTTTAACAAATATCAATGTGTGCACATTGACCCACTTGCATTTACAGAGTGTTTGTGCATACATGGTAAATAAGCAAATAAGTATTTTTATTTTTTTGATACAGAGTTTCTCTGTGTAGCCCTAGCTCTATAGACCAAGCTGGCCTCAAACTCACAGAGATCCACCTGCCTCTGCCTCCCCAGTGCTGGGATTAAAAGGCATGCACCACCACTGCCCAGCATGCAAATAATTTTTTTTAGAATCCATTCATGTAAATGGATAACTGAAGTGGAACATGTACATACAATAAATGAAACACTCAACATTAAAAATGAAGGAAATCTTGACATGTTACAACATGGATGAACAGAGACAACAAAATGCTAAGGGCAGACATCAAAGGACAAACACTGTGTGATTAGTCTTATACAATGAACCCAAAAGAGCCAAATTGATAGACACAGAAAAAAAAAAAAAAAAAAAAAAGAACAATGGTTTTTCTTTGCTTGGGGAGAGAGGCAGTATTTTATTTAAGGTCTCTTCTATTATTTTGCTCTAAGCTGTCCTGGAACTCAATATGCAGATCAGGTTAGCCTGGAACACACAGAGATTCACCTGCCTCTGCCTCCCAAGTGCTAGGTTAACCTGATCTACAGAATGAGTTCCAGGACAGTCAGGATGACACAAAGAGACTCATACAGCACTGGCCTGCAGCTGGGATTAAAGGTGTGTACTACCACATTCAGTTAAACGGTATTTTTTAAAAGCTGGAAGTAGGGCACTACAGAATTACTGTTTAATGAACACACATTTCATTTTAGGAAGATGAAAAAACTCTGAAGTAGATGCTTATGGGTGCACAAAATGTGAATACATATTGCTGAACAGTACATCTAAAAAGGCTAAGGGGATTGGGGTTGTAGCTCTCGAGTGCTTACCTAGAATGCAAATAGTCCTGCCTGCATTCTAGGCACACAGGGAATGCAAGAGGATAAGCAGTTCAAGGTCATCAACAGTACATAACCAGCCTGGGCTACTCTGTCTCAATCAATCAAAAGAATTAAATTGGTAATGTTTATTTTACCACAATTACAAAAAGAAAAACAAACTCCCTTTCCCCTCAAAAGTCAGCCATATCATAAAACAGATAGATGTACATTAGCAAGAGAGTTAGGTGCTCCAAACTCATCCTGGAGTACTGCCAGGTGAAGCTGAGTGGTAAAGTGTTTGTCTAATGTGCACAAGACTACAGGTTCAATCCAAAGCAACAGAAAACAATGAATGAAAACTATGCAACCTGTAATTTTCACTACCACATTAATTCCTTTTTATTTGTATTGTGGTTCTGTATACTTTTTTGGTTTTATTTTCCATAGGTCTCTGGCACAGCCCCAGAAGACCTGAAACTCAGTCCTCCAACTACCATCTCCAATGTTGAGGTTATAGGTTCCCATTTTTTTGTTTTGTTTTGTTTTTTGAGACAGGGTTTCTCTGTGGCTTTGGAGGCTGTCCTGGAACTAGCTCTTATAGACCAGGCTGGCCTCAAACTCACAGAGATCCGCCTGCTTCTGCTTCCTTCTGCCTGCTGGGATGAAAGGTGTACACCACCACCATCAACACCACTACCAAACAGCTGATTTCTATCTATTTTTAAACAGAAACAACCAACAGGTTGAGAGATGCATTCCAGGACATTTCAACTAAGATATTAAATCAAGGAATTACACTATCAAAAGCTATAGATAAAACATAGTAGTAATAAGGCCACTGAAAGACAAAAATATAATACATGAATTTTAACAGTATTTATGTCAGCATTATATAAATTTTATAAAACACTAATGAGATAGGGGACAGCTCATTATTTAAGAGCATTTCTTGCTCTTCCAGGACCCAAGTTCAGTTCTTAGCACCTACAAATGGCAACTTACAATGTCTCAGAACTGCTCATATCCAGATCCCAGCTTAAGGGATACCTTCTTCTAGCCTCCATTAGCACCCATAAACACTCAGCATATTCACAGTCACACATATACACATGAATTCCTTTAAGGACAAAAATACAATCCAAGAAAGCTGATACAGGCCATTAAATCCAGTATTTGGGAGGCAAAGATATTCGGGATTTCTGGGAGTTGAAGCCAGAAATGAGTTCCAAGCAAGTCAGAGCTGTAAAGTGAGACACTGTCTCAAAAATAGGAGGGAGGCAAGGGTGTAGAGTTGACTCGGAGGTTAAAAATGTTTGATGGAGGGTTATGAAGGTGACACTGGCTGTTTTTTGTTTGTTTGTTTGTTTGTTTTTTGTAAACCCAGGTTTGATTCCCAGCAACCACATGGCATCTTACAATTATCTGTAAACCCAATACCAGAGGATGCCCTCTTCTGGTCTGTGTACACTGCATCACAGAGTGAACAGACATATATGCAAGCAAAACACTCATATACATATTTAAAAACTAAGGAGTGCTTGCTGCTCTTGTAAAGGACCCATGTTTCGTTGCCAATATAGTCAGGCAGCTCATAACCACCAAAAATGCTAGCTCCAGGAGACTCAAGTAAGTCAGTCCTCTTCTGGACTCCTTAGGTGTCTGCACTTCCATGTGCACATATCTACACAGAGATATACAATTAAAAATAATCCGTTAATTTCTTAGCTGGGTGTGGTGGTGCATGCCTTTAAAACCAGCAAGCACTCAGGAGGCAGATCTCTGATTTCAAGGCCAGCCTGGTCTACATGGTGAGATCTTGCCTAAATAAATAAACAAGAGAAGATAAATCTATTAATTTTTTTAAAGATTTATTTATTATGTATAGTGTTCTGTCTGCATATATGTCTGCAGGCCAGAAGAGGGCGCGAGGTCTCATTACAGATGGTTGAGAGCCACCATGTGGTTGCTGGGAACTGAACATAGGACCTTTGCAAGAACAGCCAGGGCTCTTAACCTCTGAGCCAGCATCTCTCCAGCCCCCTATATCTATTAATTTTTTAAAGTGAAAGCTGAAAAAGAAGTATTTGTTGGGCACAGTTTACAAAGATAAATTACTCACAGCTCAAAAGAAAACTAGAATTTCAAATAATATGGATAAAGACTCAAGGGAAAACAATAGAAGGCACACAAGAATAAGCATCTATCTACAAACTGCAAATAATCTAGGCTGGGAAATGAGACTCATGTATAGATGGAAAGGATAAAAGACTAAGATGGACAAGAAAACTGTCCAGAGATCCAGTTGTGGGAAGTTGTTAAGTGCCAGGATAAGGAGTTTAGACACTATTAGCAAAATAGCACTCTTCTTTAGGAACATTTACTGAACAATAAATGAGTAAGATGACAAAGATGGACAGTTGATCATATAATAGGCAAAACAAGTAATAAAATTGGATGCCTAGACGATGGTTATAAATATAAAGGTATAAAGAAACTGACGATCAAAAATCTAAGTTTAGGCTAGGTCTCCTTATTATATACAATCCTAGAGTGATAGCATTCTCTCTCACTTAAAATAATGGCTTTTCCCTTCTACAATGTGAGCTGCATAAAAGCAGATAGTGTTAAGTCTTACTGATAAATTCCTTGGCACACTTTTACTCATTTTTTGTTTGTTTGATTTCTATTGTAGTTTATTTGGGGTTTTTCTTTTTGGCAGTAATTCAAATAAAACCAAGGCCTAATACATGCAAGTTAAGTATTCTACCAATGAGCTAGCTAATCCCTGATCTTCAATTTCTAATTGAGTGTAGAACATATACTTCTTCAAATAACATTTAAAACAAGTATGAACCTCTCTCTAAAGCAATAATACAGCTAATTATCTGAAGCTAGTATTTGGACCATTATGAGATACAAAGTGTACTCCAAAATACAGCCATCTATGGTTACCATTAGTAAACTTTGCTTTTCATTCTAACTTCAGAAGCAAACCATTGACCAATGCCTGAAATTATGTCCATTAGATTTAGTCACACTTAACTCAGAATGTTGTAATTTTAATAAGTACTAAAATGTATTGATATTCATATATTACTAAGGTGAGTCAAGAAATACAGAGTATTTTTAAAACTCCATGCACAAAGACAGGGTTACAATACCTTAGGGGGATTAAATGGATATGTTTCTGGTATTTTTATCTCTAGTTGATAGCGTCCACCTAAAAAAACAAAAAAAGGGAAAAAAACAAATTTGAGAATGCTGATCAACTCAATTACATAAAACAAATACACTGAAAGACAGTTTCAAAATATGTATTATTTTGTACTAAGAAAATTAAAAACCCAAAATAAAATAACCAAAGTTATTTTATAAGACTATTTAGAGCATATAAAATTCCCAATTATACTAATTAACGGTATCAGAACTACAGACATATTAACTCTATAGACAAACCAATGTCAAATATTTCATTATTAAATAGCAGCATAAAGTTCAGAGTTCTTGTTTTATCTAGTCCACATGATAAAATATACTAAACAGGAAACAGAAGGTTTAAAAAAAAAAAAAGGCAAAGATTTAAAGGATAGACAGTATAAAGACAAAGGACACAAAACTCTTAGCTAGTTAAATCCCTATAACCTAAGCACTTGGATAGCATAGAAAGAAGAGAACCACTGGGGCCTGTAGCATAAATTCTAGTTGGTCTTAATAAAAACCCAGAGACAGATGTTGGGGTTAAAGCTGAAGATCAGAGAGACAAAGTGACCAGCGTTCTCACCTCTACTGATGCTCTGATTCTCTTTTAGACTAGATCAATTTCAAGTAGCGCAGGGTGGCCTTGAATTAATAGAGATCTGTCTTCCTCTGTCTCCCAAGTGCTGGGATTAAAGGTGTGTGACACCATTGCCTGGCCTCTATGGATAACTAGTTTGGCTGGCTTTGCACTCTGATCTTCAAGCAAGCTTTATTTGTTAGATCATAAACAAAATATCAACACAGAGAGTTGGTGGCACACTCCTTTAGTCCCAGCACTCTTGAGACAGAGGCAGGGGGATCTCTGTAGTTTGAAGCCACTCTGGTCTACAGAGTGAGTTCCAGGGCAACCAAAACGACATAGAGAAACCCTGTGAGAGGGTGAAAGAAAGGGAAAAGAAAAAGGAAAGGACCAGGAACCCAAGGTCCACCAAGGCTTCACAGAAAGTTCAAGACTAGCTTGGGCTACATAAGACCTGTCTTGAACAAAACTAAAAAAAATCAACATGTGCCCCAAAATTAGATGTCAACATTTTGTCTAAAATTTCAAAATAAAGGCAAAGAACAAAACAAACAGGCATAGGACACAACACTAACCTCTTCCAAGACTTTAGAAAGTACTGTCAATAATTTATATAAACAGCAACATTCTGTTTGCTTCTGAAGTTATCTTGAACAACCACAAGTTGTTAAACAGGCATTTTTTAAAGTTCTTTAAAGAAAGAAAAATGTAGCTAGGTTCTCACAAAGTGAACCATGACTCCATGTTCCTAATTTCTGAAGGAGAAAGTCTTCCAATAATGGACTGAAAAGGAAGACTCTGTAAACTGGGTGTAGCAGCACATTGCTACAAAGCTAGTCTAGTACACAGTATAGGGAGACTAGAAGGTCTCTTGACTCAAAACCCTGCTGACCTACAGAGCAGAGCATTCAAAGCCAGTCTGCCTAACACACTTCCCCTCCCCACACCTCCCCTTCTGCTGCAAAACTCTACCTCTAATTAACCTCCCAGTTCTGGATTCCACTATTTAAAAGCAGGAAGTAAAATTGGGCTCCTGAAATAAACATTAAACTAAGGAATTTTTCTACTAATAATAAAGAAATGAACTAGATTAAAAACAAACAAGCCATATTATTAAGTTAGTTACCCCTTCCTATGCATATGAAAGTTAACATAGTAAAAGTATGCTAGTGGCATTATAATGATCAAACATTCAGCTCTTGAGAAATTTAAGTAGTGAACTGTTGTCAGTATATCAGGTGTCCTATCAAATCTTTCTCCACTGTTACAAATGCACACAGGTCAATCTCAGAAAAAATACAAGAGCATTTCACTGATAATAGGTTCTTTAAGCAACAACTCCCCTCCCATGAAAATCCCAAGGTCTCACTATCCACCCAGGCTAGCCTTAAACCTGAAATTCTGCTGCCTCAGTTTTGCAAGTGTTGGGATTACAGAAATGCAACATCATGCTCAATCTTCAAAAGCTTTCTTATTCCAATTCTTTTTGCCTTACAATTCTTTTTGTAGAGTCCCCTCATTTAATGATATATGAATTAAACAAGAAAAATGAATCAAAAACATATGGTAAAGGTGAAATATAAAGCAGTCAGAACAAGAGAAGACAACAGGTAAGAGAAGGGTACTGAAAAGAACCTTCTAAATACGGAAATGACCATTTATATTAAATATTATAAATAACAATTCCAAAGACAGGTACAATGCAATTAGCTTGAATACTATGTAGACTCATCTTTTTCTTTGTCAGCAGTTTACTAAAAGGAGAATAAAATGACATGAGGAAGTGGCTGCAGCACACACAGAGTGTTATGCCTACACAGGCTCTTCTTTTCCCTGAAGAGTCTCTTTTTCTGACTAAATTTCTGAGTGTCATCTTTATTATCTGTCACAAAGCTCTTCCTTCTTAAATGCTTAAAACGATTTTTAGGAATAGTTTAAGAGCCCAGAATATTATATAAATACTGTTAGATTGTGGAGCTCTCAAAATCTTACTGCTACTCCATGTTATATTGGTTGTCTTCTATTATACAACAACTTTCATACAAAACCACTATAAGATTGGTCATGACATACAATAGTTTCCACTTGACAAGGCATGTGAGAAGTGTATCATTAAGTGATCTCACCTGTACAAACATCATAGCCTGTTAAAGCAGCTAACTGTTGCTGGGTACTGCAATCTCAAGGGCCCACAGTCATACAAGTAGCTCCACCATTGAATATCTAAGGGACTTTTATAAGCATTATACACAACAACCTTCAATATAATTTATTTTACCTCTTAAGGATTTAATTTTTATTCTATTTATGTTTTATGGCTCTTTATTTTAGAGAACAGGTCTTGCTATATTACCTACGCTAGCCTTGAACTGTTAGGCTCAAGTAACTCTTTCACCCTCCTAAATAGCTAACTACAGACATGCCACTACACACAACTTTAAGAATAGTTTCCAATTATCAAACGTTTAGCAACTTTTTCTTTTCTCCTGTAGGGTGGGGTTGGGGTTGAAACACATCCTTTATAGTCTAGTAATATCTGGGACTCAAGTGTCCTAGGGTGGCCCTGAATTCAAAACAATCCTCAGCCTCCCAAAATGCTAGGGATACAAGCCTTGGCCCACTATGTCCAGAGAAACAATTGTGAACTTTAACTTCCTCTAAAGAGAAGAAAGGAAGTGGATGAGAATTACTGAACTGCCCATTTAAATTCAACAAATCTGAAAGAACTTTTACACAAAAAGAACTAAATTAGTTCTTTACCATTAAGTTATTTAGGAAAAAGAAGTTAAAAAAAAAAACTGAGATAGTGAAATACAATATGGAAACTTTCTATGTTTATTCTCCTTGACAACCTGTTTTGGTTTGTTTGTTTTTTCCAGAAAGGGTTTCTCTGTGTAGCTTTGGAGCCTATCCTGACACTTGATCTGTAGACCAGGCTGGCTTCAAACTCACAAAGATCCCAAGTGCTGGGATGAGAGACATATGTGCCACCAATGTCTGGCTCAATATGGTTATTTTTAATACTACATAAAATTGCCTTTTAATGGTAATACAGATGAATATTTTACAAGTAAACTTTCACTTTAGCTTTAAGTTAGACCAAAAGCAAAAGCAGACTGAGGAAATACAGCTCAGTTAGAGCTTGCCCAGCAAGGACATGGCCCTGAATTCTATGCTCAGAATGCCTATCTCAGCTCAAAAAAAAAAAAAAAAAAAAAAAAAAAAAAAAAAAAAAAAAAAAAAAAAAAAAAAAGCAAAAGGAAAAAAGGAAACAACAAAAACCCCATATCTTCCCACAGTAAACCTATTTTTCACCTGTGTTTATAATATTCAGAAGGAAAAGTTTATGACTTAAATGGTACTTTTTCTTCAAATACTGCTGTAACACTTTTATGATAAAAAGATCTTAAAACAATCTACAGTTCAAGCACATGCCCCCAAACCATAAGGAAACGAATAAAAATGTCTTATTTTGGGAGCTGGAAAGATGGCTCAGAGCTTAAGAGCACTGGCTGCTCTTCCACAGGTCATGAGTTCAACTCCCAGCAACCACATGGTGGCTCACAAACATCTGTAATGAGATCTGGTGCCCTTTTCCCTCTTCTGACGTGCATGCAAATGGGCAAGTAAAACATTGTATACATAATAAAATTTTAAAAATGTCTTATTTTGAAGCAGCTACAGAAATAAGCACTTAAATAACTTGTTTCTGACAAGTATGGAATGTTTTATTTTAATTAAACATTTACAAGTTCTTTTACTTATGAAACATGACTAAAAAGGTAAAAAAAAAAAAAAAAATCTATCCACTGAGTTAATGAGGTACCTGTGTATTCTAAGTTTGCCAGAGAGTTCTAGAATAAAAATACTATTTCTTGCATTTTAAAGCTATCTAAACAATCTCAAAAAGCACTTCGGGAACAATTATGAGGTTAGGAATGTAGCTCAATTTATAACTGCTTAGGACCATGCACAAGGCCTTGAATTTGATTCTTGGTACCACAAAAAAATGAAACAAAAACACAATTATAATACCTGGCATTAAAGAAGGTAGGAGATCAAAACAATATTTGCTACTAAGATATTTGATTTTTATAAGGTAATTAAAATCTTCTAATATCAAAAGAACTAAATCAGCCAGATGTGGTGGCATACACCTTTAATCCCAGCAGTTGGGAGACAGAGGCAGGCAGATCTCTGTGAGTTCAAGTCCAGCCTGGTCTAGTAAATTCCAGGACAGCCGGAGCTACATAGTGAGACCCTGTCTTGGGGGTAAGGGTGGGTTGAGGGGGTTGAGAGAGAACATGTACAGCAAGCCAGACATACTAGTAGGTATAGAATATTTAGCAATATAAAAATTGTTTGCACTTCAAAATTGTTGCCCCAGCATATGAGCTATGACTGTATATCCAGCAGCTGGGAAAATAGGAGGAGGAGGAGCAGGAACTCAGAACCAGCCTCAACCACAGCTGCCAGTCTGAGGACAGCTTAGATCACAGGAGAACCTGTCTCAACAAATCAGACAGGAGTAGGGAGAGAGTATGTTGTGAGAGAGATGAAACCCAGGCTATAATCCCAACATATAGCAAAATGAAGCAAAAGGACTGCTGAGTTTGAAGCTAGCTCAAGCTACAAAGAAAAGCCCTGTTTCAAAAAAGAAGAAAGAATTTATAGTGATACTTAATGACGGCCTAGGATCTTTTAAGGTTTTGAATGAAAACAAACTTTGCCAAGAATATTGGGTTTTTCTGAACTGAGACACATTTAAAGAAGCCATAAGCACCCCTATTAATACTTGGTAAAACCCGATTTAATCAAAAGCAGAAAGTTATTTAAAAGCATAGGCTCTGAAGCAAAAGGCAAGCTAAATCCCGCTGTTCGACCTTAGACAAATGACTTATCTCGAAACTCAAATTTGTCTATTAAACAGGATTATACTTACCTTGTATGATTAGGTGAAAACTGAATACAAAGAAGAGCTACCACATAAGGCCATATGCTTTCTATTATACAAATGCTTGAATAGTTATTATGCAATATGCAAAAGCCATGGATATCCTACATGACCCAAAGTTGCAGTAATACTCATTAATGAAGATTTGTCTAAGAAATCCAAATCCTCCAGTTTCTTCCTTTATCATATACTTAATTCCAGGTAAAGAACTAAAAGTCATAATTATGAACATGGAAAGCAACAAAGCTATTTCCTTTTTTATATAACCACTCAGAGTGATTTTAAATAAAGAAAATTAAGTATCTAAAAACCTATATAATTACGTGACCAAATGAAATATGAAATGATAGGGACGGGGAGTTTAAAAGCAAAACCATTATCTTATTACTCAAAATGTTAAGACAAGGTTTGTTATCAATCACATCAAGGGTGTCTGAGTATATCTAAATTCATGGCTTAACATTCTATATTTAATCCTGTTATGCTATAAAATGTGTGGCTACTTTACACAACAGAATTGAGAACAAGATAAAGAAAGAGGCTTTACGCTTTATGGCATAGCAGAATAAGACAAATGGAATGTTAAATTCTAGCCTACATAACCTGTAACCTGGCTCTATGAGATGTATTTGAAAAAAAAAATTTTAATTGCCTAAAACTCAGTATGAAAAATGAGTTAAGTGTCAAAACTGATCATTTTTTAAACTGCAGTATACCCTAAGCCAAATAAGATTGCCTTCCATGAATTTTGTAGATGCTCAAGATTACTGACTCAATCTTTCAGACAAGTTCTAATACGCACAATATTTTGATACAGAAAAAAGTACTTGCCTTCATATGGTGTGTCTGGAGGTCCTGCTATTTCTCCTCTTAATTCTGTAAAATTCTCATCTACAAGATCTACTTTAATTTGATTTTTGCTCGTCTTAAAAATAAACAGAAAATAAATGTTAGTTATACCAACAAGAAGAAAGCCTATTTTAAAATATTACCTATTAAAAAATTAAAAACCCATTTTTCATGTGATTATCTATCTACTTTAGTAAAACAAGTCCAAGCTTTTCTAAAACCTAAAAAATGTTTAAATAAACATATCTCAAAATTTTTAATAAAATGGTACCAATTTGAACAAGAGCACAATTGCTTGCTGACCTTATTTATTATAGACAAATTATTTCATTGGCCAATACAATGCATGCTAATCATCTGCAGTTGATTGCTAAAAGACACTGTCTCTACACTATCTCTGCTCAATTACAACAAAGTGTATGGTTTAATGAAAGCCATTTAGGCCATAAGCTCTAATTTGAATTAATCATAACAACTCTAGATATTTGATTAGCTGAAAAAATTACTATACCATCCCCGAAATGATAAACACCCTAGGCATAGCATTCCTTTCCATGGTAAAAAGCCTAAATTCGTTACTAGTACCTGCTAATCTAATGTCTTATTTTTCTGCTTCACTTACTTCAATGACAACTATCTTCTGACTAAAACAAACCAACTTTAAACTTATCTAAAGCTACTTATTTTTCACTTAATGCTTCTCAAAGTACATTTCATAACCTTGTGACAGCCCATCCTCAAGAGCCATGGTAATCTTAAATAATTCAGAAAAACACCCAATGTGATTCATATTAACATTCTCTTCTAAAGATTTGACGTGCATGGAAATGAGCTCTCTCCATTTACCATCTTATGCTTTTCTTGTTATTTTATTGGTCTATATACTAAGCGCTCATAATTTACCAGTTTCCTCAATTTAAAACTAAACCCCAATGTACAAGTTTTTCAAATTTGAATTCCATATTTTTATGTAAGTAACATGACTACATTTATGAAAGAAAGCTTAACAAAAAATTCAGTAGTGAATTTGTTGTTGTTTTTTTTTTTTTAAGATTTTATTTATTTATTATGTATAGTCTTGTGCCTGCATGCCAGCAGAGGGCTGCATGCCAGCAGAGGGCACCAGATCTTTTTCAAGGTGGTTGTGAGCCACCATGTAGTTGCTGGGAATTGAACTCAAGACCTCTGGAAGAACAGTCAGTGCTCTTAACCGCTGAGCCATCTCTCTAGCCCCGAATTTGTTGGTTTTTATGAGCACCTTCTGAATGGATAGAACAGCAAGAATGACTATTTAAGGTCTTTAGCATCTTCTTTTCACATCAAATAAAAAACATCAATCACTTTTACTTTTTTATATAATAAATATTTTTTAATATAGAAACAGTAACTCGTTTTTTAAGTTTTTATCACTCATATTTGAATAAAAGCACAGGATGAAAAACATGACTTTTATGCATTCTAAAAGCATCCTAACAGTTTCACCTTTTTTCTGAGATGACAGTATCTCTTTTTTTTTTGTTCAAAAGATGATTATTAATGATAAACACACATGAGAGGCTTCTTACTGTATCCTAGGAAATTAGCACTATGAATTTGTGGTGGAGGAGGAGATGTGTATTTTAGTAAAGCAAAAATACTTTGTCTATTATGTGTAAGTGTTAAGAAAACTGGAGGCACTGAGTTTTACCAGCCAATTTAAACAGCCACAAGTATGACCTTCATACTTCATTTCTCCCACTAAGATTTTTAAGCAAAACATCTTATAAATCATCAGTTTTTTCAAAAATAACTACATAGCATCCACTTCTGTATAAAATGAAATAAACAATGATAATATGTTACAGGACTAATGGATCTAATTAGAGTCAAGCTTTTGAAAAGGAAAGAGATGATAAATTAGAAAACTGCTTTTCCTACAACTCTCCCAATTCTCTGGTTAGTAAAACACTAAGTAAATAATTAATTTTTACACTTGTCCTTCTATCTGTCCACATGACCCCCATATTATAATTAAGAGGAAAAAATGGACCTTTTTTCACTCTAGAGAAAAAACATTATTCGTGTATGAAGAATTTATTAAATCAGCTCAAAAAGTGCCATCACCATGATGAATCCCATTATAAAGAAGCATTCTACATGGTCTAGAGTAGGGTCTTTATCTGCAAATAACTAAAGATAAAAAGAAAATGAAAAGTTAAAAACAAGTAGTTTTCAGAACTCGATTTTCTAACAAGTTAATAGTTATTCTTTAGAGTTTTGTGGTTTGATTTAAACATCCATTTCACAATCCAAACCTCCTACTACCCCCACATCCTAACTTAAAAATCTCAATGTGTGACTCAGGAACATTAGGAAACATGGACAACAGCCCTAGAAAGGCATGGCCTCTGGATCAAATCTGTGCTGATTCTGCTCTGTCCCTGACTCTGTCCCTGACAGTAGTTCAGGGTATGTCACTGAATATGCAACTCTCAATTTTATTATAATCATTTTGGTAACATAAATTTGATTATTTCTGTAATTTATCTTTTTTGGGTTGTTTTTTTTTTGGGGGGGGGAGGGTTGCTGGGATCAATCCCAGGGCCTTTGGGCATGCTACGCAAGACATCACCAGCACTTATCTCAGAATAAATAAGTAACCTAACAGATACTGAATCATTGCTTAACAACAAATACCTACAAACCTTTGATTACAAAGCCTTATTGTGGTTTTGTTCTTATTTTTTGTTTGGTTTTCCAAAACAGGATTTCTCTATGTAACAGTCTTGGCTGTCCTGCAACTCAACTCTGTAGACCACTCTGGCATCAAACTAAGAGATCTGCCTGCCTCTGCCTCCTGAGTGCTGGGATTAAAGGTGTGTGCCACAACAGCCCAGCTACAAAGCCTTATTTTATAATTTACTTCTCAGTTCTGCTGCCAATGATGGAAACATAATTTCTAAAAATGAAAAACAGTATGCTAGGGCTGGAGAGATGGCTCAGAGATTAAGAGCACTGACTGCTCTTCCAGAGGTCCTGAGTTCAATTCCCAGCAACCACACGGTAGCTCACAACTATCCATTATGAGGTCTGGTGCCCTCTTCTGGTGTGCAGATATACATGGAAGCAGAATATTGTATACGTAAGAAATAAATAAAAAAAGAATCTTAAAAAAAGAAAAACAGTATGCTACCATGAAGAGTGCAACAACCAGAGGTTGCAGCTCTCACACAAACCCCTGAAGTGTCACATTTTGGCACTGCAACTTTAGTGAGGATAACTGCAAAACTGTTCTTCTATAATTTTCTTCTAACAGTTCAACACAAGGCAAAAGTTCTAGTCTTGGATTTCCTGATACTCCTGTAGATCTACAAAGCATTACTAATGCCTTAACACAAACTATTAAAGGCACACCTTTAATAGCAGGACTAGGGAGGCAGAGGCAGGCACCTCTCTGAGTTTGAAGCTACATAGCAAGTCCCAGGGCAGCAAAAGAAACCCTGTCTCAAAAAGCAAGGGGAAGGGAGGGGATATTTGTAAAAGACACAGCTCCTAATAAGCAATGTAGCTATTAAGAGAGCAAACCAGCACAGAACACTGAAGATAACCATATGAAGCTAACTAAGTGAACATTACTGCTAATGAGAAAATACAGAATCAGTTGGTAAGAGTGACATGAAATTCTGGCTGGGTGCGATCTCAAAACTAGGGAGGTGGGAGGAGGAGGATCAGAAATTGAAGATCGGGCTGGAGAGATGACTCAGAGATTAAGAGCACTGACTGCTCTTCCAGAGGTCCTGAGTTCAATTCCCAGCAACCACATGGTAGCTCACAACCATCCATTATGAAATCTGGTGCCCTCTTCTGGTGTGCAGATATACATGGAAACTGAATGTATTATACATAATAAATAAAATCTTTAAAAAAAAGAAAGAAAGAAAAAGAACTTGAAGATCATGTTCAGCAGCACAGCAAATGTGAGGCCAGCCTAGACTACATTAAACCTTGTCTCCAAAGAAGGAAACGGGGAAAGAAAACAGGGCAGGAAAAAGAAAAAGAAGGCCAGCAACATGGTTCAGTAAGGAAAGCGAGTTGACACCAAAAGTGATAATTTCTAGAACCCACATGGTAGGAAAGAACCAACAACTCACACACCAAGACAAGTTGTCCTCTAATCTCCCTGTACCCACATGTGCATATACACACATGTACAGACACACAAATATGAAAATAAATGGTAAAAAAAAATAGTATAGAAAGCAATCCTTGATACAGCATTGATGAATGTAAAGCAGCAATTTGTGCCATTATTGTTCATTTTTGGCTATTACTGTTCTCTCAGTCTCCCTATGCAGCCCAGGCCAACCTCAAAGCTGTGGCAATCTTTCTGCCTCAGTGTATTAAGTACTGGGATTTTGGTTATGTGCCACCATGCACATGTGGTACTGAGGATCAAAGCAAGGCTTTGCACATACTAGGGTAAGCACTCTACCTAGCTGAGATACATTACTAGCCCATAAATACTGCATATGTTGTTATGACTATGAGAGAAATGCCTGTGCACCACTTGCTTGTCTGGCGTCCATGGAGGTCAAAAGAGGCCATTGGAGCCAGGCAGTGGTGGTGCTCGCCTTTAATCCCAGCAGTCAGGAAGCAGAGGCAGGCGATCTCTGAGTTCGAGCCCAGCCTCGTCTACAAAGCAAGTTCCAGGACAGACTCCCAAGCTACACAGAGAAACCCTGTCTCAGGGTGGGGAGTGGGGGGAAGGAACACAGTTCCTAGCATCCACAGTGTGTCTCCAACCATCTCTAATTCCAGTTCCAAGAGACGCCACCATCAGCCATGCAAGTGGTACACAAACATACCTGCAGGCAAAGCACTCATTTACATGACCGTGGTGGTGCTTGCCTTTAATCCCAGCACTTGGGAAAACAGACAGGTGGATCTCTGTGAGTTCAAGGCTAGTCTGATCTAAAAATCGAGTTCCAGATCAGCCAGAGATACAGAGAAACCCTGCCTCAAATAATAAAAGGGTAGAAGAGAGGAAGGGAGAGAGGGAAACAACTATGGTAGCCAGTACTCTGTCAGAACATAGGTCTATGAATGAAGATGAGTGAGAATTCTGAGAGCCTATAAGAAAGACCTCTGTTCCTCCAATACACAAATTGGAATGTGCGTTTGTGCCCCTCCTAGGTGTAGTAAAGAATGGATTTACTTCAGATTACCTATAATGCTACTACTATTATTATTCAGATGATGTTTCCAAGCAGAGGTTGTTCTAGTGACTGCATACAGCTTGAACTAAAGTGACCTCTGCTCACATGGCCTTGCTTAACCCTCCACATACCCTTAGAATATAAACTGGTGTCCTGAATAAAGTTGGCTATTGCATCAGACTTTAGTCTACCTATTTTGAGGCTACACTGTCTAAAGGTTCGCTCCACCAACTAGAACAGTAATACTCTACCACTGAGTTACATACTTCCAGCCCTGGTATAAAGAAATTATTCATTTAAACTGGGCATTGCTAACAGAAAGAGTAACATCGAACAGACAATAATGTGGGATAATTCCTTTGTACTCTATGAAGATTTGTCACTGTGATTGATTTAATAAACAAGATGAATAGATGAACAGAATAAGGTTAGGTGGGAGAGTCAAACTGAGAATGCTGGGAAGGAGATGGGCAGAGTCAGGAGACACCAGCCAAATGGAGAACAATTTGGACACACAAAATGGGATAGAAGTAAAGACCATGACCCTCAGGGCCGAACATGGATTAATAGAAATGGGTTAAATTGTAGGAGCTATTAGCCTAGAGTTTATAACTTAATATTAAGTCTCAGTGTGTTTATTTGTGAGTTGCTGGCGGGACAGAAACTTCTGCTTACACAATAATCTAAAAATCCAACAACTGAAGGATAGCCTCAAGGATCATCACATAATACAAAGGAATAAACCAACAGAGGCACTAGAATAAAAGTAAACAGGATGGAGAGACAGCTCAGTCAGTAAAGCACTTGCCTTGGAAACTCAAGGACTTCAAATAAACAAATGTGATGATGATGGACATAGTGACTGCCACAATTAATCCCAGCAATGGGGAGGCAGAGATGGGTAGATCCCTGAAGTTCTCAGGCACCCAGCCTAGGCCACTTGCCAACTTCTTACCCAATGATAGACCTTGTCTCCAAAATAAATTAATTAAATCCTGAATACTGATACCTAAAACTGTCCCTCAGTTCCGTTTGTGCAAATACATGTACACACACACATTTGTGCACACATTTGTACATGTACACAGTATGCACACATGTACATGCGTTTTCTCTGTTTCTGTTTTATCATAAAAAATGTTTCCACTCGGGAGGCAGAGGCAGGAGGATCTCTGTGAGTTCGAGGCCAGCCTGGTCTCCAGAGCGAGTGCCAGGATAGGCTCCAAAGCTAGGCTCCAAAGCTACACAGAGAAAAAAAAAAAAAAAAAAAAAAAAAAAAAAGTTTTGAATTCATCACTCATACTAGAAGACATAAGCACAGTAATGGGAGTGTGGGATCTATATATCATGTATAAAACCCTCTGGTTCAATCCTCAGCACCAAGAAAAAAAAATCAACAGCAACAAGCTGAACAAACTGAAAAATCAACAGCTCAAATCACAGAGCACACTGCTGTCCCTCAAACTGGAAAGGCAGAAAAATACATATCACAAATTACCAGAGTAGAATCTCATGACGTTCTCTGTGGGAACTCACACCAATTTATACTTCTATAGTGATGGATGCATTATTGGAGGAATAAGTGAGCACAAATATGAGCAAAAAATCCTAGAAAGTTCCCAAGTTCTCTATTTTTCCTCAAAGACTGGTCCTCTAAAGGACATATGAGAAGAACTCCAGCAGGGAATAGAAAGGGGGCTATATTGTAAGTCCACAGTATTCTGTCCTAAACAAGACCCACCACCAAGAGAAACCACCCTGATCAACTTAGTGAGAACTTGTGTCAAAATAAAAGAGGGCTGGGGATGGATATAGCTCTGTGGCACAGCACTTGCCTAACACAGAGAAGCCTTGTGTTCAATCTCCAGAACTACCAAATAAAAGAGAGTGATACTGGCATCAGCAACAATCTTGTATATCGGTTCTCAACCTGTGGGTTGCAACCCCTTTGGGGGTCAAACAACCCTTTCACAGGGGTCATATATCAGATATCCTGCATATCAGATATTTATATTATGATCTGTAACAATAGCAAAATTACAATTATGAAGTAGAAACAAAAGTAATTTTATGGTTGGTGGTCACAACATGAGGAACTGTATTAAAGGGTCATAACATTGGGAAGGTTGAGAACCACTGATCTAGTAGATGAAAAACTGTATACAGCGTACTTTCATAAGATTTTTTTTTGTACCTAAGTTTTTTTTTTTTTTTTATTTTATATGTATGAGTGTTTTGCTTACATGGCTGCATGCACACCAAGTTCATGTCTTATGCCTGCAGAAGTCAGAAGAGGGCATCAGATCCTTTGGAAGTGGATAGTTGTAAGCCACCACACAGATCCTGGGAATCAAACCCAGGTCCTTGGCACAGCTAACAATGCTCTTAACCACTGAGACATCTCTCCAGTACCATGTGTACATTTTATAAATTCTCACAAAAAGCACATAGACAGGACTGTGTTCCTGACAAATATTACTTAACTACAAAGCCCCATTCTTCTACTGTTTGCTGTTTTTCGAGACAGGGTTTCTCTGTGTAGAACTCACTCTGTAGACCAGGCTGGCCTTAGGCTGGGGAGATGGCTCATCCGTTAAAGGCGAGGCTCACAACCAAACATAAAAGACCAGGCTGGCCTCAAACTCAAGAGATTTGCCTGTCTCTGCCCAGAATGCTGGGATTAAAGAAGTGCACCACCACTGCCTGGCTTCAAACCCTCATTCTTATGATAATCTCAATTTTTGCCAACAAAAATTATACCTTCCCCCAAATTATTGCATTGTTCCCAGATTCTCATTTGCCCTGCAAACCCACCAGCTGGCTTCATCCCAACATGAACACTCTGATCACTCTTTTTCTGATCACTTCTAATATCCTCACTTTTCTCCTTAGTTCAGATACCAGGGACATTTGTTATTAACACACTCTTACAAAATACTCTTGACAAACCTAATGTTTTCTTTCATGGTACTCATTGAAAGCCCCTAAGCTAGTTAAACTCATCTCCCAATTAACTAAAAACAAAAACTTTTCCTCTCCCCCCAAGGCACCACTGCTAGAGAAAACACAACCACTGTTAATTGGTCTGTTAAAGTGCAGACCAAAAATCCCAAATGAAACTTAACACTGTTCTGTGTGTCTGTTTCTATTAAAGATTAATCGTCCCACTTCATTATGAATACCACCCTACCCCTCTTCTTTTTCAAAGACTTTGAAACTTCCCTAGCAATCTTGTTAAGAAAAAAAAAAATTCTAATTACTCTCCAGCATAATCAAATTCTCCTACCCACCAACATACAATTCACTCCATTATCTGCCAGAGTTCTTTTCAAAGTTCCCTCAAGCCTGACTTCCTCCAATTCTGTATGACCTCTCTTCTCAACTCTCCTGTTAAGCTACACTCCTAATGCCACTTTCTCACCTCATCTTTCAGTAACCCATTCCAATCAGACTTCTATCTTCTCTTCACTTTTCCAATAAAAAACTCCAGCAAAGACACCAATGGTTAACTAGGTTGAAAATTCAATGGTTATTTTCCTCTCAGCAGAATAGCAGACCAATTTCTTCCTAACACCCTTCTCTTGGTTTTAATGACACCACACACTTCTGCTTTTCTTACTGAACAAGTATTAATTCACTCTATCCTCTTTTAGTTTTCCTTAGTTTCAATTTCAGTATGTGCCGAAAACAAAGACCAGGACTTCATCCTAAAAATCTGTATTTTAGGCATTTTCACCCTAAGGTTCCCTAGTTAAGGCTTTAAATATACCACCTGCTTATCTTACCTATGTCAAATCTCTCTCCAGATCTCCCCTCCAGACTCATAAATTGAACCACTTGCTTGCTATTTCCATCAACATAAACCTAAAAAGGACATAGCAAAATTCTTGCTCTTTTCCATCTCACCTATCTCAAAAATTATCATCACTAATTATTAAAACCAAAGACATTGGTGTTTTCCTAATCCATCAGATTTTCTTGTCTGTACCTTTTGTCCGTACCTTTTAAGCATATCCCAGCACTACTCTTCAAGCTCCCTACTCAACTCTAACCCAATTTACTATCATCTCTTTTCCAAGTAAACTAGACAGTTTTCCAAATAATCATTGAGTTTTCCTACCCTTTCTCAATAACAAGCTAATGAATTTCCTTTCTCAACTGGATAGGGTGGCATAAACCTGTGGTGACAACACTTGAGGCAGGTAGGAAGATCTGCAATTCAAGGCCAGCCTAACCTACACAGCAAGACCTGATTCAAGAAAAAGGCAAACTTCCTCTATCCTTTTGCACTAATGAAACATTGGTTTTAACTGGGAATCAATGTATTCCATCAAAATACATTTTTGAACATTTTTATTTATCTGTGCACAGGGTGGGGGTCATGTGGAGATAAGACAATTTGTAGTATTAACCCTTCTACCATGTTAATCTCAGAGATCAAATTCAGGTCATTAGGTTTGGCAACAAACACCTTTCTTTACCTGATAAACCTTTCACCAGCCCTAACTTGCATTTTTTAATCTTCTCTAAATCAGCAGTAAAAACTTTAAAAAGTAAAAACAGAAGTTATTGGAAAAAAAAACCTCTGAGAAAGCTGTTTGAAGGAGTCAAGGTGGGCTGGCTGTCTTATGTCTTTCCCTGCTGAACTTCAGGTATCTTGTCTTGACTACCATTTTGGGAATTTAAAAACAAAAGGAACATGCTTAAGGACTGTACATTGAACATGATAAGTAGTCTATTAGCTGGGAATGGTGATGATCTTTCTGTAATCCCAACACTTAACAGGCTGAGATAGAAAGGTCATGGTTAAAGCCAGTTTGGAGGAAACAGTGAAGCCACATACACAGCTGGACACTATCTCACAAATCTAAAAGATTTTTAATCTATAATGCTAAAGCCACCTGGAATACCTCCTTCAGACTTCCCCTACTTATCTAAATTATTGACTACTATCTTGTTTCTTGTTATATCCAGAAACTCAAGCCTCCTGATCAATGGTTCTCAATCTGTAGGTCATGCGAGCAGATATTTACATCATGATTCATAACAGTAGCAAAATTACAATTATGAAGTAGCAACAGAATAATTTTATAGCAGGGAGGTCACCACAACATGAGGGATTTTACTGTATTAAAGGGCCGCAGCATTAGGAAGGTTGAGAAACACTGACCTAGATCCTTTTTCCTCAAATCACACCCCCAATCCCCCCAAAAGAAAATAAAAATCACCCAAACTTTGTCTTTTCCTTTAAACCCTCCAATGGTTTCCACACTCTCTTAAAACATTTTAAGTTGTCTGGATCCTACCACCCTTTCCAAGCTCATCTTTCATCATTGCACACAAACTCCTGGCTTTGAATACTCCCTCTTTGAGTACTGACCTTAACAGTGTCAAGTCCAAGGGCTATGTAGTAAGACTACCAATGCCTACCACTGCTAATGTCTAGAAACACGAAAGGGGTGGGGGGCAGATGTAGTGGCCTTTAATACCAGCACTTGGGAGACATGAGGCAGGTTTGTTCTACAGAAGTACTTCCAGGACAGCCAGGGCTGCACAGAGAAACTCTGTATTGAAATTTAAAAAAAAAATAAAAAAAGATAAGGTGGTGCTCAGCACTTGGAAGGTGAAAGGAGAAATTCAAGGTTGCCCTCAGCTACACAATGAAGTCAAGGCTGGCCTGGGATATAAGGCCTTGTCTTAAAACATAAGGTAGATGTAGATGAGAGACAAAAAGAAAAAGGAAGTATCTTTGTGGTGGAATTACAGATAACCTTTACTATCTATCTAAAGCAAACCTGTAACTTTTACATTTATAAACACTAAGTAATTAAGCTGGGCAAGGTGAGCCTATGCGTTTAATCTCTGGAGGCAGAGGCAGGCAGATCTGTTTACAGCCTGGTCTACATAGCAAATTCCAGACCAGCCAGGGATACATAAGAGACTCTGTCTCAAAACAGATGGGTGGGAAAAGGAAGAAAAGGAAAAGATAATGATTTTTTTTTCTATCTTTAGTTGTTATGATTATCAACTTTATGTAGATAGCTGATTCTCCTAACATATAACTAAGTTTATTCAAATTACCTCCAAGTATGGCTGTGTAAAGGTTACCCCCAAGGAACTCTCTCCCTGAGGTTAAATTAAATTACTCAACCATACAGCTTTCCTTAAGCTATAAACACACATTTGAAATTAGCTGTTCAGCATCTCACTGCCTTTGTAGGCTGAAATCTACTCAGAGCAGTGACTTCTATTTTATTAACCACCTAAGCAGTATTCAATAAGTATCTGCTGAATAAATGAAAAAAATTACAAAGATAAACAAAAGAACCCACAGGGATACAAATGATGTCATACATACTACATAGATGCCCCTTGAGATCTTCAAAGGGGAAAACAATAAAATAAAGCCAAAATAACTTCCTTCTGACCATCTAGCTTCCTAGTTTTTGACCTGGACACTCATTTTCTAAATAGAGGATTCAACTAAATCAGTAGCCATATATGGAATAGATGTGCAACTTGACCTGGAGACCATCTTTAACAATTTTACACTTTCCCTAGTCTCAGAAACAGAACAAAATGTATTAATTTCATGGTGGTTGGGATAAGCGCCCCAAAAATCTTTAAATTTTTTTCAGTAATACAAATGCCTCCTACTTACCTAAATGTGTCTAAACAGTGGAGAATGGAGTATCAATAAGTTAGGTCTCTGAAAGTTTTTAGATCCACCGGTTTCTGACTCCCTAAGTACTGGGACTAAAGTTGTTCATCACCACACCTGGCACATCCCTATTTCTTATGGGGCTGTACCTTGCAAAGTAAACATCTTAGAACAAAAAGTATGACCAAATGCAGAGACATAAAAAAAAAAAAAAAAAAAAAAAAAAAAAAAAAAAAAAAGGCCTGACAGCTGGGACAAGGTGTGGTGGCACACACCTTTAACCTCAGCACTCCAGGCAGAGGCAGGCAAGCAGGCAGAGTTCCAGGCCAGCCAGGGAGACACAGCATACCTTACATGGGGACGAGGACTGATATGCACAACCACTAAGGGCTGGGGATATAACTGAATACTACAGAACATGACAGACATACATAATGCACTAAGTTTGCATGGAAGCAGGGATGTCTTAGGGGAGCACTTAGGTTAATTTAGACATCAGGCACAGATGGCATAAATACATAATCCCAGCATTCAAGAGGCCAAGGCTAAATTATAAGCCCATTCTCATTCAAAAGAATGAATGAAAACTGTTGCGGGAAAGTATGAAGAGATAAGGTAGGGAGCCACTCAACAGAACATAAAAATACAGGTTAATTTAAGTTATAAGAACTAGTTAGGGCCAGGTGGTGCACATCTTTAATCCCAGCACTTGGAAGGCAGAGGCAGACAGATGTCTGAGTTCAAGGCCAGCCTGATCTACAGAGTCAGCTGCAGGACAGCCAGAGCTATAGAAGAACCCTCCCTCCCCCCATACCAGACTACTTTTTAAAAAATCCCAGGAGGGTTAGAATGTAGCTCAGCAGGTAGAACCTTTGCCAAACATAACAAAATCCTAGGGTTTCAATTCATGTACCGCATAAACAGAATGTGGTAGTGTATAATTGTAGTCCCAACACTTGAAACAAAGGCAGAAGGATTAAAGTTCAAGATCACCTTCAGGTACTTATCAAGTTTGAGGCCAGCCAAGGATGCAAAGGACCCTGCCTCAAGAATTAGAGAAGGCGGCACAAAAGCAAAGTATACCTATCAAAGATCTGAAGTGGTAACTCTTTAAAATATCAAGCGAGTTCATCCTAGTAACCTACAAGATGCTTAAGAGAAAAGGATTCTAAGAATTTTTAGGGAGTTTTTTAGAAGTCTATCAAAAACAGACAGACATAATAAGTACAATTAATAATATACTGAGTGCACTAATGAAGTCTGACAGTGACACTCTGTAGAATAGGAGTAAATTGAGGGTTCAAGAAAGACTTAACAAGTGGCAATTTAATCAGGAATGGTGACACACAGAACCTATAATCATAGTGCCTGGAAAATGGAGGCGGGAGGATTAGGAGATTCAATACCAACCTTGGCTATACAATAAATTCAAGGTCAGCATAGTCTACATGGGACCCTATCTTCCAAAGAAGAGGTAGTATTTTAGGATAAGTAAGTTTCATTTATTTCTTTTTGTGAACCAGAATTTCATTTTCTTGTTCAGGTAGGTCTTAATCTCCTGGCTCTGATGATTTCTTCTTGTCACATCCCAACTTCTTGGGTGCTGGGATTATACAAATGTGCCCCATATTTGGCCTCAAATTACAGAACCAAAGGACTAGCAGGATGTGGTGGCCAATTCCTTTAATTCCAGCACTCGGGAGGGGAGGGGTGTCTACAAATTGGAAACCAGCCTGATCTACACATTGAGTTCCAGAACAACAAGGGCTAGGAAGAGAGACCCTGTTTCAACAAAAACAAACACACACACACAAAAGCAAAGGCTTGGAGTCAGGAAGATGGATCTTCAGGTA
This sequence comes from Cricetulus griseus, assembly GCF_003668045.3. Classification (NCBI taxonomy): domain Eukaryota; kingdom Metazoa; phylum Chordata; class Mammalia; order Rodentia; family Cricetidae; genus Cricetulus; species Cricetulus griseus. The sequence goes on along the minus strand of NW_023276807.1, from coordinate 132,592,325 downwards.
AAGCAAAGACTGGCAAACTGAGCTCAATCCCATTAATCCACTCGGTGGGAACAAAGCCAAATCCTGCAAGTTGTCCTTAGATCATCATACCCTCCCCCCATACACACACAATTCATTTTTAAATAAGGGAAGGGGCTAAAGTGTTATCTCAGTGGTTAGCCCACATGAAAGTAGAGAACTGACTCCCCCAGGTTGTTCTCCAACCACACATCTCTCAAAAGCTAGGATTAAAGGCATGCATCACCACCACACCTGGCCTTTTTTTTATTTTTAATTACATATACAAGCGTGTGTCTTTGTGGTCCATGTGAGTGAAGTGTCCAGGGTGGCCAGAAGAAGAAAGTGGATACCCTGGAACTGGAGTTACACGAGGTTCTAAGCAGTCCAAAGTGAGCGCTAGAACCAATCCTGGGAAGTCTGCAAAGGCTGTAACTACTCTTAACAGCTGAGCCGTAACACTAGCCTTACCTTAATTGTTTGTGTGTCTGTGTAATGTATGTGGAACTAGCAGTCAATATCAGGTGTGTTCCTCTACAGACCTCCACTTATGTTTTTTGTGTGTTTTTTTTTTTTTTTTTTTTTTTTTTTTTTTTTTTTTTTTCGAGACAGGGTTTCTCTGTGTAGCTTTGGAGCCTATCCTGGCACTCGATCTGGAGACCAGGCTGGCCTCGAACTCACAGAGATCCGCCTGCCTCTGCCTCCCAAGTGCTGGGATTAAAGGTGTTTGACACCAACGCCCGGCCCTCCACTTAAGTTTTTTATATTTATTTATTTTCTGGAGGAGGGATGCACACGTGTCATGGCACCAGCATGTGGGGTCAGAAGACAATTTGCAGGAATCAATTCTCTACTTCCACTATGTGGATCCTGTGAATCAAACTCAGGTGGTCAGGACTGCTGAGCCTTCCTGCCAACCCCTCACCTTACTTTTTGAGCCAATGGTCTCTCAGTGAACCTAGAGCTTGCAATCTCAGACTAGCTAACCAGCAAGCCCCAGGTATCTGCCTGCCTCTGCAGCCATCTCCAGTGCTGGGTTTACAGACGCTGTCCACTGTACTGGCTTTTACATAAGTGCTGGGGATCTCAACTCTCCACCCTTGAGCAACCAGCAAATTACTCACTGAGCCATCCCCCAACCCACATTTTATTAGACAAAGGTAGGATAAAGCTAAGAGAAACAAAGTCGGTCATAAAAGAACCAATTAAATGTAATAAGAGAAGTCAACTTCACAAAAACAGAAAAGAGAATGGTGACTGTCAGGAATGCGGGGGAGAGAGGAGAGTGTTACTGAGTACAGATTTTTATCAGTTTTACAGGGTAAGAAAAGAGCTGGAGAAAAATGGTAGTAATGGCTGCACAACAATGTAGTAAATCTACTTAACACCACTAAGTATACATCTAAAAGTGATTAAGCTGGCAAACTTTGTTAAGTGCTTTATAAGAGACAGGAGGTAGTACTGGGAGCAAACTCATAATGGCCTTGCACATACCAGGCAAGTGTCCTACAAATGAACTGTGTCCAAAGCTATGTGTATTTTATCATACTTTCAAAGAATAAATAAAATAAATAAAAAGGAAACATGAAACATATATTTTAAAAAAATTCTTAAGCTGGGCGGTGGTGGCGCACACCTTTAGTCCCAGCACTCAGGAGGCAGAGGCAGTCCGATCTCTATGAGTTCAAGACCACTCTGGTCTCCAGAGCGAGTGCCAGGATAGGCTTCAAAGCTACACGGAGAAACCCTGTCTTGAAAAACCAAAAAAAAAAAAAAAGGAATATTCTCATGGGACATTGGCATACTGTGTTTGGAGCTTGGAGCAGACAAAATTTGTCGTTCACTACTAACTACCTTTGTGTCACTGACCAACAACCAACTTCTTGGGTCTTATTTTCCAATATTTTTCTTTCTTTCTTTTTCAAGAGTTTCTGTGTAGAACTGGATGCCTGGAACTCACTCTGTGGAGCACGCTGGCCTCGAACTCAGAGATCAGCCCGCCTCTGCTTCCCAAGTGCTGGGATTAGTCAAAGTGCAGCTTCCACCACTGCCCTGCAGTTTTCCCATCTTACAGATAAGGAATTCATTATGGTATCTTTGGGCTCTTAAAAAAACAAAAACAGGCCGGAAGTTGGTGGCGCACACCTTTAATTCCAGCACTTGGGAGGCAGAGGCAGGCAGATCTCTGTGAGTTTGAGGCCAGCCTGGTCTCCAGAGCCAGTGTCAGGATAGGCTCCAAAGCTACACAGAGAAACCCTGTCTCAAAAACAAAAAAACAAAAAAACAACACAATACATTTTAACCATTTCTAAGACACTCTTAATTATAGTAGAGTTGGGTTTATTTGGGTTTTGTTGCTTTGTGGCTTTTGAGACAGGGCTGGCCCTAAACAAAACCCCTAATCCTCCTGTCTCAATTCCCAAATGTTGTCACCAAACCTGGAGGTTTTTTGTTTGTTGAGACCAGGTCTCTCTCTGCAGTCCTGGCTGCCCTCCAATTCACAATCACCCTGCCTTCTGCCATTAGAGAGATGCTAGCATTGAAGGCCTAGCCACTATGCAAGAGTGGAGGTTTTCATTTTTAAAAAAAACAAAAGATTTTGAAGAACCCTCTGGAACAGCTTAGCAGGTAAAACTGGTCTACAAGCCTCATGATCTGAGTTTGATTCCTGGAATCCACAATGGAAAGAACCACCTTTCCAAAATTGTCCTCTGACCTATGCACATAGACAGACAGATGACAGAAGGACATTTTTCAAAAACCTTCAACCTTGTATCATAGGTATATACTCTCATCTATTCTTTTACTCACACACACTAATCTGTGCTGTAAGAAATCAGAAAAGGTGGGTACAGTGGCACATGCCTTTCATCCCATCACTGAATAAGCAGTGAAAACCAGCAGGCAGGTGCATGGTGGCACATGTCTTTAATCCCAGCACTTGGGAGGCAGAGGAAGGAGAATCTGTGAGTTCCACATAGCCAGTTCCAGGACAGCCAAGACGAGAGAGAGAGAGAGAGAGAGAGAGAGAGAGAGAGAGAGAGAGAGAGAGAGAGAGAGAGAGAGACAGAGAGACAGAGAGACAAAGAGAACCTGTCTCAAAAAAAACAACAACAACAAACCCCAGCAGAGCCGAGCGGTGGTGGTGGTACATACCTTTAGTCCCAGCACTCGGAGGCAGAGGCAGGAAGATCTCTCTGAGTTCGAGGCCAGCCTGGTCTACAAAGTGAGTTCCAGGACAGCCTCCAAAGCCACAGAGAAACCCTGTCTCGAAAAACAAAAACAAAACAAAAATCCCAGCAGGTCTACATGGCATGTAGGTCAACCAGGACTACACAGTGAGACCCCTTTTTTAAAACAAAATGAGAAAAGTAACTGGAGGTAGGGTTTCTATGGTACTGCTAATGTTGTTTCTTGATTTGAGTGCCAGTTATACTGTATGTGTATTTTACTTTGATATGGAAAAGGGTGCTTTTTCCCAAAGATAACAAACAGAACATAATTTCCCAACTATTTTGAGTGCAAAAGAGCTACAGACTTCTCTGTTATAAATAGATAAATCAATCTCTCTTCCCCATCCCCTCTCCCACCTGTCTGTGCCAACAAGTTAGCTGAAGTCCCTCTTGACTCCTTTTGAATACAGCCTACAAACCTCTTCCATTCTCATACCCATAACATCTCCCCCTACTCCAGCGCTAACAATAGAAGCCATAGTCTTACAGATGTTAGGCAAGCACTCTCCCACTGAACTGTACTCCCAATCCTAACCTAGTATTGTTACCTACCCTTTATTTAACTACTCTACCATTCTAATCAGGTAAGTATTTTGAGGTGGTTGAGATCAATATGCTCAATATGTTCACAGAAAATACGGATATACTTTACAAAGGAGGGACATGCCAGGAAAGCCAAGATGCATCTAAACTTTTGCCATAGATCAAAGTCTCTTCCTTTGTAGTACTGAGGATAGCATCTGAAGCCTCCCACAAACTAAACACATGTCCAGCCTTACAGTCGCTTAAGAGTAAAAGCCAGGGGTAGTGCTGTATGCTGTATGTGTTTAGTCCCAGCAGTTGGGGAGAAGTAGGCAGTTTCTTTGAGTTCAAGGCCACCCTGGTCTACAGTTACAGCCAGGGCTGCTATGTAAAGACTGTTTCAATCGGGGAAGAGGGGGCAGGGCAGTGGTGGAACACACCTTTGATCGCAGCACTTGGGAGCCAAAAGCAGGCAAATAAGTCTCTGAGTCAGCCTGATCTACAGAGCTAGTTCTAGGGCAGAAACCCTGTCTCGAAAAACCAAAACAGAAAAAGAAAAAAAAAAAAAAAAAAAAAAGAGAGAGAGAGAGAGAGAGAGGGGAGAGGGGCTGGAGAAATGGCTCAGAGGTTAAGAGCATTGGCTGCTCTTCCAGAGGTCCTGAATTCAACTCCCAGCAACCACATGGTGGCTCACAACCACCTATAATGGGATCTGGCATGTAGGCAGAACACTGTACAAATAATAAATGAATAAATCTTTAAAAATAAAGAGAGAGAGAGAGAAGAGTAAAGTAAAGCAAGAAATGTAATCCAACAACATCACTTGTACAGACTTTTGTTTTTTAAACCAGTATGGAAGGCTGCTGTGTTCAGTCCACTCCAGAACCTTATAAAGCACACTGAACAATCCATACAAAACTGTAGCTTATATAACTGAAGAAAAATCCTACTCTTGCGGGCTGGAGAGATGGCTCAAAGGTTAAGAGCACTGACTGCTCTTCCAGAGGCCCTGAGTTCAATTCCCAGCAACCACACGGTAGCTCACAACCATCCATTATGAGGTCTGGTGCCCTCTTCTGGTGTGCAGATATATATGGAAGCAAAATGTTGTATACATAATAAATAAATAAAATCTTAAAAAAAAAATCCTACTCTTGCTGAGCAGTAGGGGCACAGGTCTTCAGCCCCAGGAGGCAGAGGCAGGCAGATCTGAGTTCGAGGACAGCCTGGTCTACAGAGCGAATTCCAGGACAGCCAAGGCTACACAGATAAACCTTGTCTTGAAAAACTGAGAAATAAAAATCTACTCTGGACGTCATGCATACGTACTCAGCAGAGTAGCACTCACCCTATTATTATACACAAAGCTCTGTATTTGGTCATAAGCACTGAAAAATCTGTTAAAAAATGTTTTTCCAAATTCTAGTTACATTATGTTTTTTGTAGGTAAAATTATGAAAGACTAAATACTAAAGAAAAACTTAATAGACAACAAGAATTTCATTAAACTTGCTTATACCACAGATTTAAACATTCCCTTTGAGAATACTAGAAAATATCAGCAAACTACAGCTAAGAATTATAAAAATAAAAGTAAAACAGACATACGACATGAACATAAATATAAACCAGATGCTATATACTCATTTAAGGGCACTTTGTATCACTGAACTTCAAATTTAAAAATATCTTATGCTGAAATTCAAGTAAACCTTTGATTAGAGGTACCAATTAATGAGTTTATACTAACATTAACCAGTGCTTAAATGCTTTAACAAGTAATACAAAGCATTACAAGTAATAAAAATGTAGGCCCAATCTTGATAATTAAAAGTATACCTATCCTTACAAAGCCATGACGGTGTAGTACTTATTAACATAAGCAAATCTTAGCCGGGCGGTGGTGGCACACGCCTTTAATCCCAGCACTCGGGAGGCAGAGGCAGGTGGATCTCTGTGAGTTCGAGAAACCCTGTCTCGAAAAAACCAAAAAAAAAAAAAAAAAACTATAAGGTATTTTAGGTAAATTTTCTATTCTGAGCAATTCTGAACCACTACTTAAAATTCAGTCATATTCGTCATATTCTAGAGTATCTAACAGATAAAAGGTCCATCTCCATATAGTACTTTACGAAAATAGTACCATGCACATGACTCAAAATACATAGTAGGCACAGTCATGCAACTTCCCCTACAAATAATCAGTTTCATAAATCTTTTCACTGTACTACACTGTACTGGCAAATACACATTTCCCCCTTTGACACAAATTTGAGTGCCTCTCCATAGTACCTGGCCATGTCTTTAACATTTATGTTAAGTGCTTATATTTTGACTAATACACTCAGTACAAAAAAAAAACAAAAAACACTTACAGCCAATTCCTATAATCAGATTCAACAAATGGTAGCTATCTTTGTATTTTCTGGGACACGATCTCTATGTGTCCCTGGTCAAAAATAAGTCATTAGATCCACCAAAATTCTTAAACACCAGCATATGAATTAAACCTGGTACACTGGAGATTTACTGAGGTGACATGCTGAAATAATTACTTGATCAGCTATTGGAAAAATTACATTTATATACTTAAATAAAATATATAGATTACACTATGGGTCCTTCATTAAGGTGAAAATTAACCAACAGCCTATCTATGGAACTGAACATACTAAAACATTGATGAAACAAAATACTGAGAATAGAACTAACTGTAGTGCTTTTTATATTACTAAATGGTTTTTTTTGTTGGTTTTTTTTTTTTTTTTTTTGAGACAGGTTTCTCTAACAACCATGGCTATCTGGAACACTGTAGACCAGGGTGGCCTCTAACTCACAAAGATCAGCCTGCCTCTACCTCTCAGTGCTGGGATTAATGGCTTGTGCTACCATGACCAGTTTACAATATTAAATTTTATCTGATCTTTTCCAAGTATCCTTTGCAGTTTACTTTCCTGGTTCCTAAGTTCCTACAAGGTTTATAAAGGCACTGTTCCTGAATAACTTGTGTTTGCAATCCCTGTTTTCCTAAGAGATAATGACAATTTTTTTAATCTCATTCTTGAGAATGAACTTTTATTTGCATGTGTGGGTATAGAGGTCAAAGGATAACCTTCTACCTTGTTGGTCCTCCGGACCGAACTCAGGTCATCAGGGTTGGCAGCAAGCCTCCTTTACCCAAGGAGTCATCTCCTCAATCCATCACTTAAATAGAAAGTCACATCACATAAAGCAGAGGATATATGGATTTTCAGGCCAGTAACCTGACACTTTTAAATAAAAGAAAGCATTACAAGTCTAAAGACTTGTACAACCTTATTGTAGAAAAAACGTTTTAGGCTGCTGACAACAAAATCAGTTCTCATCTTTCATTAAGAATATATGTCTACAATCCCAAAGTACATTTGCTTATTAAAGAAAAAGTTAAAATCACTGTTAAAATGTATGTGAATACAGACATTCACACTTTCTGCACTGTTCCACAAAAATACAAAGTCATCCTTCCATTCAGAGTTTTGGCAAATGAATACAGAGGTCAGAGTTCATGCTATGTAAGACAGATCACTACTTATTTCTTAGTCTGTTCACTAAGCCTGCAAATATAGTCACTTCAATTTTAAGTAAATTTCTACCAAAGATGGATAATTATCTGCAGACTCAGTGGCACAAATAATGCTGGAGTGCTAAAGGATTTGTAACAATTCCTCATATACTTAAAATATCTAATTTTAAAGATCGTTATTGGCATTATCAAAATACCAAGCACATAAGAACATATAGCACTGCTTATTGGACAGTGGAATGTGAACCTTGAGAAAGATAATTACTTTCAGAATTTTCTTGCTAACTTCAATCACAGAAAATCTGGGATTTTTGTTCATTCAGATCTGAAAAATTGTACTATTGTTTGCAAAGCTGAGTCAGATTGTTAAAATTCAATATTTCACATAAGTATGACCAGCATTAACGTATTTAAATTTTGAAGGACTCACGGGTAGTCTTATTTTTTAGTATGCTATTACGTGACATATTTTGTATCAGAACAAACCTAACTCAATAATGAGCTACAACAATGCGAATCTGATGAAATCTCTTGTTTTTAATATGCCTCTTTTCAAAAGTAAGACTTAAGTTACCTACAAGGGACATCATAATGAAGTTTCACAGTACACTAGTCACAGAGGCATTGCCCTAGGAGAGACTCTGATATTGGTAAACAGTATTTTGAAATAAGCTACTCATCCTTTTTTCCTAGTTCAAATCATTTAATAACAAACTTCTTGCCTTTCATCAGACAAACAACTAAATGTCAATGATGAGGCCTAGTGACTGGTGGAGTGCGTGGAAACGAGATGATTATCTAATTTGGAATTCATTTCCTATATGTAATGAAAACTGCTTCAACACCCCTTCCAAATACGAGACTGACCATTATGTCTCCATGTGTCCCCCAACACTACTACAAGGGAGTAACTGAATGTCTTCCTTTCGTTCATACCTAAGGACTCTGTAGGCTCCTTCCTCAAAGAAAAGACAGCAAAGGACTGGCAAGCAATACCCAGAGTACCCCGAAAAGTGTGGGCCTGTGAGGTGCGCTGCTGCCGGGGATCTAGTTACTATCTTTCCCCTTCCCCCAACCCACTTCCCGGGTTTTCTCGGCCTGCTCCTTCCCCACCCCAGAGCCACACAGACAGATGTTGCCTCCGCCTCGGGGCTCTCCCCAGAGCTCACGTGTCCCCGACAAGTGCTTCTGCATCTGTCCCCCAAACCCCGTTCCTCCCCAGGCCGGCCGGCCGCCCGCGAGACCGTCTATCCCAGGGCCCGGGGAGGGGAGGGAAAGGCGGCAGGAGGAGGAGGGGAGAGCGCCGCTTCCCCATCGGCTGAGAGGCGGCCGCAGCGAGGCCAGCCGGGACCGCCGGGGTCGCGGAAGGGAGGGCCCTCCCGCCCCGGGCTGAGATGGGGGTGTCCGGTAGATCATTTCTGACCTCCTCGCTCTTCAGCACCTCCTTGAACTCCCGCTTGATTCGCTGCACCGCGATGTTGGCCATGTCTCTGCCCGCAGCTGATTCGTACCCGCCTCCTCCGCCACCGCTACGACCACCGCCACCGCCGCCACCTCTTCCTCCACCGCCTCCTCCCTCAGTGATTCGGACCCGAGCACACGAACGCTGCCACTGCCACCCTTGCCGCCGCGTTCCCCCTCAGTGTAGAATCACCTCCGCGCCCGGCCACCAAAATGGCGCCGGGTCCGCGCATGCGCACCACGCTGACCCGGGCGGGCGGCGCAGCCGCTCCTGTGGCAGCCCCATACGTCTCAGCAGCGAGCCCGCGCCGCGCCGTGCCGCGCGTCTCAGCCGGGGCTTCGGCCGCGTGGCTCCGCCCTGCCGGCGTCTGGGGCGAGGAGGGTGCGGCTTCCGCGCCGGTCAGCGGGGTCTGGGCCTGGCCGGTCCTCCCCTGGCCCTCCGCCCCTTATCCCGGGAGGCTCGGAGCCGAGGTGGGAGCCCCACCTGGCGGGTTCCCCAGGCCCCACCCGGCCTGAGCCCCGCTCTAACTCTGCCAGACCCAGAGCCCACGGGCTTGAGGTGCCTCCCTGTGTCCAACCGAGGAAAAAGCTATGCAGGAACTCGGTCCTGCCCAGCGTCCGTTGGTAAACCCCCCCGGGAAATCCACTGCCGTAGCTTTTGTTCTGGAACCATGATAACGCAGCTATTATTCGGTCATCTCAGGTATTACACATTGAAGTTGTGTAATGGTTGGATCCCACGGGTTGTGCTTGCTACAGGTATTGCCAGGGAGAGGCCTGTGGTTGGTTTAAAAGCCAGAAGTTAATCTTTGGCCTGTTTAGATAATGAATGTTGAGCTGTAGAACTAACATTGTTTTAAAACTTGAGGTGCTTCAAAATCCCTGGAGAGCTTAAGATTGCTAGGCCCTATCCCTACAGTGTGGATGGGCCTAAGAATTTGCATTCTTAGCAAGATACCTGGCTGCCTATTTTTCAGCGACTACGCTGTGAGAACGGCTGAATTAAGCATATGAAAATCTGTTATGATTATAGTGAAAGTTGGAGAAATAGACACTCCTTAGGAGGATGAAGGAGCTCTAGACCTACATAGGTGTTTGGCACTGGTAGATTTAAATAAGCCGTGAGTATAATTGAATGGAGAAGATGATAAAGGAGTAAAATGTTTTAGGTCAACAATAATGTTGGAAGGCGATTTGAAAGTGGTCAGTAGAGTTTAAAGCAAATACTATAGTTTGGGTACTGAGAGGTACTTTGAAATAGTGGAAGTTTTATTTTAGGAGTATGTTTCGTGTATTTCGTCACTTAATCAATCACTTGAATATTCTAAGACTAATAGGAGCTTCGTGTGGTGGTCCACACTTGTAATCCCAGATTTCAGGAGTCTGAAGCGGAAGGGTCATGGCAGTGCTGCAAGAGCCGAGAGGACTTTTTATTCCCCATTCTGTCCCATGCCACCTCCATTGTCAGCTACGATTCCCTCATCTGTGAAATAAGGAGGTGCTTAGACTTCTACGAGTCCAAAATTCTGAAGCATCTCAATGTTTCCCTGAGTAGACATCAATTATAAAAACTCTTGTAGCTGAGCCCCCTAGTGGTTATAAGGGGAGTCAACTATAACAACTAAACACTACAAAGAATTTTTGCCATGGTAGAAATCTAGAAGTGCTGTAGGTATTTGTGCCCATACGACTTAAAACATATTTTACGTTTAGCGTTGGTTGCCCATGCCTTTTATCCCAGCACTTGGGATTAAGAGGCAGGTGGGTCTCTGTGAGTTTGAGATCAGCCTGGTCTACATGCAGAGTGAGTTCCAGGATAGGCTCCAAAGCCACAGAGAAACCCTGTCTCAAAAAATCAAAGGGGGGAAAAACTATATTTATCACACTCTGCCTAACCTCAAGAAACTTAACAATAATCAAACGGGGAACTAGTTATAAAGGTTTGATAAGTTATTTGAAAGAAAGTGACTTTCTGTGCCAAAGTTTGAAGCCAGGCCTTGTGCATGCCAACTATGTGCACTATGAATGGTGTGAAGCCCAGCCAGGTTGTGGTGTGTGTTTATGTTTAGGCAGGTTCTCATTATACAACCCAGGCTGACCACAAACTGAATTTTTTCTGCCTCAGTCTCCCTAATGCTCAGACTACAGACAGACACCACCACACCAGGCTCAGGTTTGTGAATTTTTTTAATGCCAGTAATCGTTTAACTGCAAATCCCCCTTTTGGAATTCATTCTATTAACATTCTAGAGACCCCAAAGGATGTGACTAGTGATACCTTAATAACTTCATGGGTAGGTGTTATAGTAGTGTTAGTTTCTCAGTTTTGGCAAAGCACTTTAGTAATTTACAATGTTCACATTAACCAAAGGTGAGTCAAGAACATACAGAAATCTCTACCATCTTAGCAGCTTATCTGTAAATCAGTAATTCTAAACTGGGCATGGCACCTTACTCCTGTAACCCCAACTACTTGGGAAGCTAGGGCCAGGGAGCCTATAACTCTGGTCAAGAGAATGGAATCTCTCTGGTCTGGGTGTAGACCCGACATTCCAGCTGGACTAGTTCAGTCTCTTTAGCTAAAGGACCACCTTCTGCCATGCTACACAGATAGGCAGTGTGATTAGTTCATTAATGAGATGTTGTACTTTTCCTTCCCAGAGTCTCATCACCCCTAATGCCCAGGAGTAGCCCAGGAGCTGAGTTTTGTAAGATTGTAGAGCTGTCTGCTCTTCCCAATTACTCAAAAAAAGTTAAATTTTACTTTTCTTCTGTCTGCTAAACATACTTTTCCCTAATACTTGGGCTCTTTCCCCCCCTCCAAATATTTTGGGCTCCCTTATTTCTATAAAGCTACCCATTGTATGGCTGCTTATTTTTCATGTGCCTGACATCCATGTCACCATAAATGCCCCCCCCCCTCATTTCAGCTAGCTGCTGAAATTTAGACCTGGCTTGGGGTTTTTATTTTCCTTTTGTTTTTGTCCTTGAGAAAAGGTCTCACTGTGGCTTTGGCAGGCCTGGATATTGGTGGTAGACCAGGCTGTCCTCAGAAAAGATCCACCTGCCTCTGCCTCCTGAGTGCTGGGATTAAAGACATGCCTTTTTTTTTTTTAATATCCTTCTTTCCAGTTGAGTCCATCCTTAAGTTCTTTTATTAATGAGACTAAAAGACCCTAAAGGTGATTCCAGTAATATCAAGACCTTCATTCAAGCCAGAGAGATGACTCAGAGGTTAAGAGCACTGGCTGTTCTTCCAGAGGTTCTGAGTTCAGTCCCCAGCAACCACATGGTGGCTCACAACCATCTATCATGAGATCTGATGTCCTCTTCTAGTGTGCAAGCAAACATGCAGACAGAACACTGTATACATAATAAATAAATAAATCTTAGGGGAAAAACCCCTTCACTTAAGAAGCTTTTTTAATTGTTACAAAAGAATCCAAGCAGTGGTGATGAATGCCTTTAATCCCAAGCACTTAAGGAAGCAGAGACATAAGAATCTCTGAGATCTAGGCTAGCCTGGTTGGTCTACAGAGTTCCCAAACAGCCAAGGGTACACTAACCCTGGGGAAAATAATTAGTACAAAATTAGTTGGGAGGTGTGTTGGTAGTGTTAGAAATAAATTTGGGGTTTTAAAAAAGGAGCCCACCATCACAAGTGAAGCATCTGGAAAAGGAAACTTTTGACCAATAAGGTGTGCTCAGAAACATGAACACACAGAGACAGGAAGTGCATTTGGTGTTTATTCTGACTCAGGTTGTGACTGCCTTTTCCTCTTTGGCTGGCTTGGTCCCACCTCCCAGTCTTAATATACTTGGTATAAAAGGAATTGGTCTATAGGAAGTGAAGGAAAGAGGTCACACTCTAGGCCATCAAATTCCTGGAATACTTCAAGCCTTGGACCTTAGTGTAAACAAAGGAGGGATTAAAACATTTATTTAAAAGTCTTCAGAGGGCAGGGTATTGGTGGCACACCCCTTTAATCCCAGCACTCTGGAGGCAGAGGCAGGTGGATCTCTGTAAGTTGGAGGCCGGTCTGGTCTTCAGAGTGAGTGCCAGGATAGTCTCCAAAGCTACCCAGAGAAACCCTGTCTTGAAAAACCAAAAAAAAAAAAAAAAAAAGTCTTACAAGGTAGGAGAGGGGATAAAAACACTTTAACTCCTTGTTGTAAACACAAGGTTTATAGTATTTGATAGAAAAAGAAAGACTCATAATTTGATATTCCTGCTACAATAAGCAACTACCCACTGACCCACTGAACTATCTCACCAATCCCTAGATCTGCCCCTAGTAAACTACTTTCTTTAGGACCACCTTAAAAAATGTCTATCAGCCAGGCAGTGGTGGTACACCTCTTTAATCCCAACACTCAGGAGGCAGAGGCAGGCAGATCTCTGTGAGTTCCAGGCCAACCAGCCTGATCTACAGAGGTAGCTCCAAGACAACCAGAGCTGTTACACAGAGAAACCCTGTCTGGAAAAAAAAAAAGTATCAACTCCTCAATAATGCCTTGAAATTATGAATCCATCATTGAATCAATATATTGATTAGGTAAGAGTCCTCATGATCCAACTGCCACCAATGATTGGATCCACTAATTGGGGACCAAGTCTTCTAAACATGAATGTTTTCAGAAAGATACTTCATGTCCAAGCTATACCAAACACTAAGCAATGCAATTCATATTATATCACCGTTTATATGACAGGAAAGATTACATTTGCATATGTAGTGTTTCGTTAATCTTTAAGTAGTACTGGAAAAATATGTAAGCAACTGAACAATGGTAGCCATCCTTGAGAAACAAACTTAAGTATTTGGAGAAAGAAAAGTAGGTTAGAGCCTACCTGTGAGTGCTGAGCTTGACAATTGAGTTCTATCCCCAGAACACACTGGTAGGGACGAACTGACTTTTCTTATTTGTCTCTGACTTAACACACATGCACACATAACACAGCAAATGAATAAAAAAGTAAGTGATGAGCCAGGTGATGATGGCTCTGACTTTAATCCCAGCACTCGGGAGGCAGAGGCAGGTGGATCTCTGTGAGTTGGAGGCCAGCCTGGTCTACACAGTGAGTGCCAGGACAGATTCCAAAGCAATACAGAGAAACCCTATCTTGAAAAACCAAAAAACAACAAAAAATAAATAAGTCAATGCTTACCATATATCGTGTTGTATTAGTGTGTTCTTTCGTATTTGAGGCAGGGTCATAAAAGCTGACCTCCAACTCTTTTTGTTTTGTTTTCTTTGTTTGTTTGTTTTTTCAAGACAGAGTTTCTCTGTAGGTTTGGAGACTGTCCTGGAACTCTCTTTGAAGACCAGGCTGGCCTCGAACTCACAAAGATCTGCCTGCCTCTGCCTCCCTAGTGCTGGGATCAAAGGCATGTGCCACCACCGCCCAGCTTTGACCTCCAACTCTTAATCCTGCATCAGCTTCCCAAATACAGGGATTTTAGACATGTGATTTCACACTGGTCTTGGAGATTGTATTCTTTTCTTTTCTTTTTTTTAAATTTTTTTTTCAAGACAAGAGTTTCTCTGTGCCAAGGCTGTCCTGGAACTCGATCTATAGACCAGGCTGGCCTCAAACTCAAAGAGATCCACCTGTCTCTGCCTCCCAAATTCGAGGATTAAAAGCATGCACCACCCCTCACCCCAAAGTCCCAGTGTTGGTTTCCTCTTTTTTTTTTTTTTTTTTTTTTTTTTGAGACAGGGTTTCTCTGTGTATCTTTGACTGCCCTGGAACTTACTCTGTAGACCAGGCTGGCCACGAACTCACAGAGATCTGCCTGCCTCTGCCTCCCGAGTGCTGGGATTAAAGGCATGCACCACCAATGCCCGGCTGCAAAGGAAAAAATTTAAAAATAAATTAATCATTAAAAAAGAAAAACAAGACCTCTGACTGGCTCATGAGTTTAATCCCAGAACTCAGGAGGCAGAGGCAGGTATTGGGGTTCAAGCTGAAAAGTAGAAAAGCAAAGCAGCCAAGTCACCAGAGAGTTCTTACTTCTACCAAGACTGGGGAGGTCCTCAACGTGGCTGGAGATTGAATGCCATCGAATCCAGCATGAGACCCTGAGCTGTCTTATATACTTCTCTAGTGATGGGACTAAAGGTGTTAGCTCTGATTCCTCTTTTAGACTTATTCTCTTTCATGTAGCCCAGAGTCCTGGGATTAAAGGTGTGCACCACCACCTCCAGGATTCTTTGGCTATGGCTAGCTTTGCATTCTGATCTCTAGGCAAGCTTTATTAGATCATAACAACATATCACCACAGGTGTATTCATTTTTCAGTAATTTCTCAATTTTAGGGTTTTTTTGGCATACTTTATATATAGCCATATAATTTACATGTTTTAAATGGTTTAATTTTATTTTGTGTGCATTGGTGTTTTGCCTGTATGTATGTCTGTGAGTGTGTCAGATTCCCTGGAACTGAAGTTACAGTTTTAAGCTTCCATGTGGGTGCTGGGAATCCTCCGAAATAGCCCTTGACCACTGAACCATTTCTCCAGCCCTTATGATTTACTTACCAATTAATACTATAACTGAATATTTTGATATGGTTTTGTCTGTTGTGATTTTGGTTTCCTTTTCTTGAGACTGGGTCTCTGTGTGGCTCTGGATGACTGGAACTCACTATGTGCATCAGATTGGCCTCAAATTAACAGAGATCCACTTGCCTCTGCCTGAATGCTGAGATTTAAGGTATATGCCATCACACTCAGACTCATATAGTTTTAAACAGAAGGAGAAAGGGAAATTTTTCTGGTTATAAAAGCCCTCTCCCCAGAACAGATTTTTCACAAGTCACTTTCTGAGTACGTCATTGACAAATGTACAGAGACTAGGTGTGCATTAGTAATAGTCAATGGGATTAAAAAGAAAGCCCAACTTTCACAGTCACTGCCTCAAAGAAACAACACATGTTAGATTCTTTTTTAATATAAAACTGATTATTTCCAGGACGGCTCCAAAGCCACAGAAAAACCCTGTCTCGAGAAGCCAAAAAAAACACAAAAAACGAAAAACAAAAAAAAACCCTGATTATTGCTACTTCAATACACAGTAATCTGAATTTACATACCCACTATGGGTAGGTACTAAAATAGAACTGAAGTAAAAACAAACAAACAAACAAACAAAAAAGCTTTCTACTGTCTTTCATGATTCATTTGTCCTTCTACATATACTGTCAGTTTTTGTTTTTAAGGTGTTGTTAAAAGGATACCCATGTGCCCGACGTTGGTGGCGCAAGCCTTTAATCCCAGCACTCGGGAGGCAGAGGCAGGCGGATCTCTGTGAGTTCGAGGCCAGCCTGGTCTCCAGATCGAGTGCCAGCATAGGCTTCAAAGCTACACAGAGAAACCCTGTCTCAAAAAAAAGAAAGGAATATGCAGCTACAAGTGAGCTATAACTAATGGGCCTTCACATGTCTCATTGGTATTGCCAGTTGCCTTTCCAGTAGGCTCTCTGCTGAGCATCTCAATTGCCACTGCTGAGCTGGTTAATTCCTTTCACATTTCTAAAGCAGAGTGCTTTATTTTAGAGCCTCGAATCACTGAGAAGCCACTAGGCTCACCTCAAAGGCCATGAATTGGCCAATATTAGAACTTACTGTTAAATGAAAGTTCACAACTAGTTTGCACTTACTATTTTAATTATGCCAATTACTTATTCATTTTGAACATAACTACTTCCTAAATACAGAAACCTGACTAAGTTGACCATGTTTGCTCTCAGAAATTAGCTCTCCACATCATCTAGTGCTCTGTGCTCTCCAAAGCTGGAAGTATGATCTATGATGTAGTCTCTGCATCAGTAGGGCTCCTTTGAAATCTGTGTTCCATTTAAGTATAGCTAATGGGATGCTCTGACAGAAGATGCAGCTGAGGGTAGATGATGTCATTTTCTCCCAAAGCCTACACTTCCTGTCCAGTGGCTCTGCCAATTAATCATTCCAGTGATGTTACATTATTCAAACATGTGGATACCAAGACTTCCTGATGTTGTTAGCCTTTGTCATCTTTAATGCTTATAGACAACCTGTCAAACTCCTCTCCTTAGCTACTTTGAGATTAAGCTATGCCTTACTCTAAGTTACTTAATACTGTGTCAAACAGTAGCTTTCAGGCTATACATTGCCCTATGTGACTGCACTTTATAAAACAGCAGTACTCTTCGTTTTAAGTTCAAATGATAAGGCCTAATGACTCCACAACTTTTTTGTGGAAGTAAGCAACCACCATCTATCCAATATAAACCATAATCCAGGCAGTGGTGTCAATGCCTTTAATCCCAGCACTTGGGAGACAGAGGCAGGTCTGGTCTACAGAGTGAGTTCCAGGACAACCAGGGCTACACAGAGAAATCTTGTCTCAAAAACAAATCATGGGGCACAGGCACAGACTAATAACTTATTTACACAGAATATTAATACTTAACTTTTCTGATACTGTTTTGATATAGTCTGAACACACTCGGGGGTGGGGGGTTGCAGGGACAGGACACACTTTCATGGATTTTCTAAAAGAGGGATATCTCACAGTAGGGTATAGTGGTACTCAGTGTCCTATCAACAAACAGTGTGGTACTTGTGTCACAGGTATATGTGTCAGATGACAAACATCTGACTGTCTCTGAGCCTTCAGCATGCTTCTGCTGCTTGACCCTGCCCACTCAAAGTAGAATTCCTGCAGAATTCTAAGCTCAGCTGTGTAACTAGATTTTTATGTTAAGATTTTTTGTGTAGCCAGGTAGTATAGAGCTAGTTCCAGGACATACATACATACATACATACATACATACATACATACACACACACACACACACACACACACACACATACATATATATAGTGAGCCGGGGCAATGATGGCACATGCCTTTAGTCCCAAGACTCTGGAGGCAGAGGAAGGTGGGTCTTTGTGAGTTCCAGGACAGCAAAGGCTACACAGAGAAATACTGTCTCAAAATAAAAATTATTGTGTGACATTTCCTGAGAAGAGATATGTCTATACACCCCAGATAAGATACTGACAGACCAAAGAAAGGATTCCATCCAAGATCGTCTTGATGCACCCATGAGTAGTTTATCAGGGTTTCTTACAGGAGTGTAGGTTACTCCAGAGCAGCTGCATCACCAAAAAGTCACATTCCTCCTATTATTCTCACACGCTCAAGACCCCATGAAGCTAGATCAGGCTTGGTATGTGTGGGACAGGAGGACACAATGACAGAAATTTCAAGTAAGGTCTCATGAGCCTCTCCTTCCTGTCGCTCTTTCTCCAGGACAATGTTAACCCTCACACATGACTATCAACATGGGCATAGCTATTGGGTCCCCCATCCCTGGAGTGTTGTTGAAAGGACTGTAGGCCAGGGTTTTCTGTAGGTCATCAAAACTGCTGCTGCTTCATGAGAGTGGTGGTCATGTCTCAACAGGACAAATGTCTTAATGACAAACTATCTAACCACCTGCAATGACTGCTCTCTGCATCTGTATCTGCTCTCTGCCTCTGCCTTTAGTCAGACTTTTTTGAACCCTATAACTTCTTTAACCCTTACATAGCCAACCTGTATAAGGCTGGAAAGATGACTTAGCAAGTTATGAGTACTTTCTGTCTTTGTACTCATATTTGGTCCAGCTCCAGATGAATCTGACCCCTCTGGCCTCCAAGGGCACCTGTATCCACTTGCACATGTGTACACATAATTTAAAAATAAATGGTTTTAGGAACTAGAGAAATGGTTCTGTGGTTAAGTGCGCTTACTATTGCAGAGAATCCAGGTTAGGTTCGCAATGCTTACATGGTGGCTCACTACACTATAACTCCAGTTCCAAAGGAGGTGATTCTTCTACTGAACTCTACAGGCTTCTACATACATGTTGTGCACATACATATACTCAGGCACACACACATACATATAAATCAGTATTAAAAAATAAAGACCTATATAAACCTATCTGTGGGAGTATACACCTTTAATCCCAGCACTCAGAAGGCAAAGGAAGGGGATCTATGTGAGTTCAAGGCCAGCCTGATCTACAGAGTAAGACCCTGTCTCAAATAATCTTTGATGCCCAGTCTTCATTGCCAATTTGACTGGATTTAGAGTCCTCACAGGATATTTCTGTGAGGTTATTTCCAGAAAGGTTAACTGAGTGTGGCTGGAACCATTTTGTGGGCAGGAATCCAAGAATGAATAAAAAGGGGAAATTGGGGTTGGAGAGATGGCTCAGAGGTTAAGAGCTGCTCTTCCAGAGATCCTGAGTTCAATTCCTGACAACCACATGGTGTCTCACAACCATCTATAATGAAATCTGGTGCCCTCTTTGGATGTTCAGGCATACATGCAGGCAGAACACTATATATAATAAATTTAAAGGGGGGGGGAGCGAGCCAGGTAGTGATGATGCACATCTTTAGTCACAACACTACAAAAGCATCAAGCCTGGCAGTGGTGGTGCAAGCCTTTAATCCCAGCACTTGGGAAGCAGAAGCAGATGGATTTCTGAGTTTGAGGCCAGCCTGGTCTACCAGGACAGTCAGGGCTACACAGAGAAACCCTGTCTCAAAAAAAAAAAAAAAAAAAAAAAAAAAAAAAGAAAAGAAAGAAAAAAAGAAAGAAAAGAAAGAGCCTGGCGTTGGTGGCCCACGCCTTTAATCCCAGCACTTGGGAGGCAGAGGCAGGCGGATCTCTGTGAGTTCGAGGCCAGCCTGGTCTCCAGAGCGAGGGCCAGGATAGACTCCAAAACTACACAGAGAAATCCTGTCTCTGAAAAAAAAAAAAAAAGAAAGTGAGCAGAATATAGCATTCGTCTTTCTCTGCTTCCTGACTGCAGATGCAATTTCACCAGTTGCCTCATATCCCCACTGCCCTGCCTTTCCTGAGATAATGAGCTATACCCTAAGCCAAAATAATTTCCTAAATTGCTTTGGTCAGATATTTTATCAGTGAAAAAAAACTAGCACAATTTCATTATGTAAAGTATAATGCCTGGCCTGAAAGTAACTAAGGTTGGAATAAAAGAATCCTTCTTGCAATTCTTGCATCTTTGGGGTGCTGATAAGGGAGTGTTGGGATGCCTGTGAGAGCAAGGAGATTTCTTGGCTCTGTTGTGCTTGAGAAGCTGGCATCTCAGAAACTCAATGGCCACCAAAGTCACCTAAGCCTCCTGAATTCAAAGAATGAAATTCACAGACCACAGAGGGAGATTTAGAAAAAGAGTTTGTTATATGGGCTTAAGGGAGAGAAGGAGGAAGGCAGAAATCTCGTAGAGCAGGATTGGTCTCCAGCAATGGCATATTATTGAGCCTCACTGCCCTGGAGTTAATAGATGTGGGAAGGGGAGGAGGGATGAGCAGCCCGATTCTCATTCCTCATGATTTTGGGCATGTCCTCATTGTGGTTTTCAGTGAAGAGTGTTCCCTTGGGGAAAGGAGATAAAGAAAAACCAAACCCCATTCCTGGCATCTCTAGCCTCTGGCCATGGTAAAACCAAAGGCATTTGGCTTAAGCACTTCTAACATATCTGGTGTCTGGCAAGGACAAGGCTATGGACATTTCAGCTTTTAACCAAGGGAGAAACTGGTCACTTTACTTTGAGGGTCTTTTACCCAGAACTGTCTAGCCAGTTCTTACCAACATCAAAATGTGTTTTGAGGTACCAAACACACTGGTTCTAGATTTTACCAAATAAACACTTGAATCTAATTCATTATCTGATGTTAAGAGAAGATGTGTGTGATGTCATCTGTATCAAGACTAGTTCTACCTCCGTATGGGTTAAAATTGTTGTGTAAATGACCTTTTCTCTCTGTTGGTTTGTAATGAGAGGATTCCCTTTGATCAAAGCTTCATAGCTCAAACAAAAAAAAAATTGTTGTCCTGGAGGAAAAAAGTGTTTCAAACTTTAAAAAATAAAACAAGGCAAAAGAAAGCAATAAGTAATGAAGAGAAATTCAAAGGAAGTTATGACAACATTTTCTGCTGTTGTGTTGAGACAGGGTCTCACTATGTGACTCGGGCTATCTGAAATGCACAGAGATCTGACTGCCTCTGCCTCCCAAGTGCTGAGATTAAAAATGTGTGCCACCACACCTGACTGCTTTTGGTGAAGTCAACAACAACAATAACAAAAAACATTATGTGATTTTTTTTTACAGTAGGATAGGATTTTATCCTGAAGTGGCCATGACAGGACACAACTGCTGGTCTGAAGTGGGCATGGTGGCTCCTGCTTTTAATCCCAACATTTGAGAGACTGAAACAAGAGGTTTGCTGTCTCAAAGCCTGAACTGGATTGTCAATTCCAGACTCTACCTAAAAAAACAAAAGTAAACCAGGTGTGGTAGTGCACACCTTTAATCCCAGCAGAGGGAGGCTGAGGCAGGAGGATTTCTTACGAGTGTGAGGTCCGACTACTCTACGTAGGAAGTTACAGGCCAACCAAGGTTACACAATGAGACTGCACTTCTACCATAAAATACAGTCAAAGCTGCCCCAGAGGGAAGCTCAAGCATGTGGCCCCCTTTGAAAGGCCCTGTGGAAGGTCCTTTCAGAAAGGAACTAGCTCTGAAGCATCTTGATGTAGAAATTAAACTGGCGACAAGACATAATCATCTAGGGCATTTGATATTGACCTGAGTATAAGTATGCAAAATAAAGCCTCCTCAGAGACCATTTCATCTCTGTCAACTGGGGGATTGCAGAGATTCGGAAAATTGTCTAGTATGGAGGAGAATTTATAAAAAGAAGCTATGTCTAAAAAGTCTTACTGACAGACTGAAACCTCAGTGCCTGAAGAGTTTGGAGCGTTGCAGTCTAGAACCTACTTAGAATTTATCTTGGGCTATTGTTAGCACCCTAAGAAGCACACCACTGTGTCAGCCCTAACATCCCGATAAGCAGATAAAAGCCTTTGAAATGTATCTACCTGACAGAATCCTATCTCCACCATGGGGCTACACATGCTATTAGAGACCTATAGATTTCTCATGTTTCCACCAGTGTATTTTTTACATGCCTTGATGTATTACTTCTTTGTTCTGTTATAAAAGCTCCATGAAACTGCTTCCAAGGTGGACCATGCTATTTGGAGAGATCCAAATTTATGTTCCTGGGCCATGGTCATTCTCTTTTGGCTCCAGAATAAACTCTCTTATTCCGTTTAGATGAGAGGTATGTTTTTTCACAGACACTACCTGTGCCTTTTGTACCTTATATGAAGCTTAAAATTACATGAAGTGCCACCTTTATGATGTAAACTGAACAAACCCTGACACCTTCAAGCTCATCATTTTAACCTTGAGCTGAGCATACCCAGAAACATGCCTACCATCTTCCCTTCTTGAGTTAAACTAAGTATCCCAGGAATATGCCCTTCCCATATGAGTATGTGTGGGCTGGCCAATGAAGTCTTCAGGATTCCTTAGTTGGAGAAAACATTGTTTGGGAACACTGTTTTATCTCTTGGCTGTGCTTCGCTTATGTCTGTGTTTCTTTTGGGATCAAACCCAGGGCCTCATGCCTGCCAAATATACTAGTTACTACTCTCAGTGATATGACATCATACCTGACAGGAACACCCTGTAGAGGTTTATATTGGCTAGTGATTCAGGGGCTACAGACAGTTATGGCAGAGAAGGTATGGTACCTGGTGACTCTCAGCCATGATATGTGGAGCTTGTATACAATCATTGCATACTGGCAGATCAGGAAACAGTTTCTGATGGACCTGCAGCTGGACCATAATCCTCTCCTCAAGCCTTCCCACCTGTAACCCACATCATCCAATTAGAAACCACTACCTAAAGGTTGTACACCTGAAATAATGCCACTAGGACTTAGTGTTCATATACATGAACCTATGGGGACATTTCACATTCAAACCTTAACACAACCACCAAGCAAACACTCTACAACTGAGCTACTTTCCCCTCTTAACGGCATTTTGGTTGCAGGACCATAATTGGTGTCATTGCTGGTTAGCCTTTACACAATAATAAGCAAACGCTTATAAATAATAATAATTATAGCAAGTAATAATTTTGAGCATATGTTTAAGAAGTTCTAATTTTATTTCACTTGAAATGCAAGTAAATCCAGTTCTCATCATTTGGGTATTTGTGAAGCATGTTTTGGTGGGGTTTTGTTGTTTTTTACAAGACAGGGTTTCTCTGTGTAGCTTTGGAGCCTATCCTGGCACTCGCTCTAGAGACCAGGCTAGCCTCGAACTCACAGAGATCCGCCTGCTTCTGCCTCCCAAGTGCTGGGATTAAAGGCATGCATCACCATCACCCAGCTACATTTTGGGTTTTTGAGACAGGGTTTCTTCGTGTAGCCTTGGCTGTCCTGGAACTTACTCTGTAGACCCTGCTGGCCTCTGCCTCCCAAGTGCTGGGATTAAAGATGTGAACCACCACCATCTGGCTTTGTTTATTTGTTTGTTTTTCCAGCAGCTTGTTTTCTTAATAATAGCCATCTTGACTGGTTGAGATGGAATTTCAATATTGTTTTAATTTGTATTTCTTCGATGGCTAAGGACGTTGAACTTTTAGATACCTATTAAGACATGGTTTTGGTATGTAACCCTGGCTGGCCTGACACTTGCTACGTAACCCTGGCTAATCTGACACTTGATACATAACCCTGGCTAGCCTGACACTTGCTAGGTAGCACTATCTGGTATGACACTTGCTATGTAGAGCAGCCTGGCCTGGCACTTGTTAGGTAGCCCTGACTGACATGACCCTTGCTATGTAGAGCAGCCTGGCCTGGATTTTTAACAATCCTAGTGCCTGTGCTACATGAGAATTTATTTTCTTAGGTTTATAGGCCATTTATTTCTCATATTTTGATAATTATCTGTCTACGGGATTTTCCTATTTAGTAAATAGATTGTCTCATTTCTTGGTAGACTTTCAAATCTTTACATTTAATTTTAGGTATTAATCTTCTGTCAGATTTTTAGCCTGCATTTTTTTCTACCACCCTATAGGCTGTTTCTTTCTTTAAAAAAAAAAAAAGATTTATGCCTTTATTATGTGTACACTGTTCTACCAGTCCACCAGAAGAGAGCACCAGATCTCATTACAGTTGGTTGTGAGTTACCATGTGGTTGCTGGGAATTGAACTCAGGACCTCTGGAAGAGCAAGCAGTGTTCTTAACCTCTGAGCCATCTCTCTAGCCCTTGACTGTTTCTTTCACTGTACAGAAGCTTTGAATTTTTATTCAGTCCTATTTGTCAACTTTTGATTTCATTTATTTTTATTTGTTTGAGTGGGTTTTGGTTTTTCTTTTGTTTTGCTTCGTTTTATTTTTTTGAGACAGGGCCTTACTATGTAGCCCCAGCTGGTCTGGAACTTGCTATGCGGGCAAGGCTAACCTTGAAGTCATAGAAATCTGCCTGTCACTGCCTCTGAGAGTGCTGGCATTAAAAGTATACAGCGCCTTTCTGCCGACCAACCCAGGAACAAGGTGAGTGAGCCTCTGCCCTTACCCAACCTCAGCCCAAACCATCATTCACCCCGACCTCCCTGGGCCTGCGCCTGCCTGCATGGGGTAGACATGCAGAGACAAGGAGGAGCTCCCAGATGGCTTCACTGCAGAATTCTACCAGAAATTCAAACAAGAGCTAATTCCAGTACTCCTCAAACTGTTCCACACAATAGAAGCAGATGGGATATTGCCAAACTCTTTCTACTAGGCTACAATCACTTTGATACCCAAGCCACACAAAGATATGACTAAGAAAGAGAACTACAGACCGATATCCCTCATGAACATCAATGCTAAAATACTCAATAAAATATTGGTGAACCGAATCCAAGAACATATCAGAAAAATCATCCATTATGATCAAGTAGGCTTCATCCCAGGGATGCAAGGATGGTTCAACATACGAAAATCCATCAATGTAATCCACCAAATAAACAAACTGAAAAAGAAAAACCACATGATCATCTCACTAGACGCTGAAAAAGCCTTTGACAAAATCCAACATCCCTTCATGATAAAGATCTTAGAGAGAACAGGAATAACGGGAACATATCTAAATATGATAAACTCAATATACACCAAACCAATAGCCAACATCAAACTAAATGGAGAGAAACTCAAAGCGTTTCCTCTAAAATCAGGAACAAGACAAGGCTGTCCACTCTCACCATATCTCTTCAATATTGTACTTGAAGTTCTGGCTAGAGCAATAAGACAAGAAAAGGAGATCAAAGGAATACAAATTGGAAAGGAAGAAGTCAAACTCTCACTATTTGCAGACGACATGATAGTCTACATTAGTGACCCGAAAAACTCTACCAGGGAACTCATACGGCTGATAAACACCTTCAGCAAGGTAGCAGGATACAAAATTAACTCAAAAAAATCAGTAGCCCTACTATATACAGATGATAAATCCAATGAGAAAGAAATCAGGGAAACATCACCTTTCACAATATCCACAAGCAACATAAAATATCTTGGGGTAACACTAACCAAAAAAGTGAAAGACCTGTACAATAAGAACTTTGAGACTTTAAAGAAAGAAATTAAAGAAGATACCAGAAAATGGAAAGATCTCCCATGCTCTTGGATAGGTAGAATTAACATAGTAAAAATGGCAATCCTGCCAAAAGCAATCTACAGATTCAATGCAATCCCCATCAAAATCCCAACACAGTTTTTCACAGACATTGAAAGAACAATACTCAACTTTATATGGAAAAAAAAAAACCCAGGATAGCCAAAACAACTCTTTACAATAAAGGATCTTCTGGAGGCATCACCATCCCCGACTTCAAGCACTACTATAGAGCCATAGTTCTGAAAACAGCTTGGTATTCGCACAAAAATAGAAAGACCAATGGAATCGAATTAAAAACCCTGATATTAACCCACGCACCTACCAATACCTTATTTTTGACAAAGGTGCTAAATCTATACAATGGAAAAAAGATAGCATCTTCAACAAATGGTGCTGGTACAATTGGATTTGGACATGCAGAAAATTGCAGATAGATCCATACCTGTCACCATGCACAAAACTTAAGTGCAAATGGATCAAAGATCTCACCATAAATCCAGCCACACTGAATCTTCTAGAAGAGAAAGTGGGAATTACCCTTGAACAAATTGGCACAGGAGACCACTTCCTGAACATTACGCCAGTAGCACAGACATTGAGGTCTGCAATTAATAAATGGGACCTCCTGAAACTGAGAAGCTTCTGCAAGGCAAAGGAAACAGTCAGTAGGACAAAACGACCACCCACAGAATGGGAAAAGATCTTCACCGATCCCACATCTGACAGAGGACTGATTTCCAAAATATATAAGGAGCTCAAGAAGCTAGCCACCAAAACACCAAACAATGAAATTAAAAAGTGGGGTGCAGAACTAAATAGAGAATTCTCAACAGAGGAATCTGAAATGGCTGAAAGACACTTAAGAAAGTGCTCAAAATCCTTGGCCATCAGAGAAATGCAACTCAAAACAACTCTGAGATACCACCTCACACCCGTCAGAATGGCTAAAATCAAAAATACTAATGACAATCTATGCTGGAGAGGATGTGGAGAAAAAGGAACACTCCTCCATTGCTGGTGGGTGTGCAAACTTGTAAGACCACTCTGAAAATCAGTATGGCAGTTGCTCAGAAAAATGGGAATCAGTCTACCTCAAGATCCAGCCATTCCTCTCTTGGGTATACACCCAAATAGTGCATGTTCATACAACAAGGACTGTAAGGAGCCGTCCCTGCATTCTCCATTACAAGATGGCGCCGGCATCTGGCGGACACCGAATGGTAAACAAGTTAGTGGGCAGGCGCTGGGTAACTTTCCATCCCTTGGTCTCTGCCTCTCCCATGGCGTCATGTGGTCCGATGAGCTGCAGCCAGTCAGGGGGTGACACGTCCTAGGCGGTGGCTGCCAGCCTATATAAGGGATGGGTTTTTTGGGTGTTTGGGGTCTTTGCTCTGTAAGCTTATGCTCTCCCTCTCAAGATGCATTAAAGCTTTACTGCAGAAGGATCCTGAGTGTGCCGCGCGTCGTTCTTGCTGGCAAGACGGTAGCGCGGAACAACTGGTGCCGAAACCCGGGAATTGAGACCTCATCATCGTCAGCACCATCGGAGACCCCTTGGCTACAAGGAGGATTCAGAACTGCAGGCAGGTATGATTCGGAGAGAGGTATGTCTTTTCTGGACTTTGGCTTGGGATTGTCGCTACCTTGGGAAGATAGTGTCGAGGCTTTTGTGCTTGTCCTCGGAGCCATCTTGATCTTTTTCGCTGTTGTAGCACACTTGAAGAGGTCCAGGATAGCATTCAGAAACTGAGCGTAGTGAGAGGTTGGGCGCACGCAAGAAAAAAACCGTCCACAAGAAGGAAAAAGCCCCCCCCCCAGTGAGTCTAATGACAAGGGGGTGTATTTGTCAGATCCTAGGGATCCTCCCCCTGTTGTTAAATCAAAGGGAGGAGCTGGCTTATACCCTGTACATGAGCTTGAAGCCTTAAATCTCGATAGCTCTGATGACTCTGAAAGCTCAGGAGATGAGGTCTTAGATACTGAGGAAGAAGCTGAGCTAGATGAGGAGGCTGCTAAATATGAGGAAGAAAGATACCATCCGGATGACCATATACAAAATAGCAAAAAACCTCAAAGACGGCAGTTTCAAACAGCCCTCTCACAGGTTGTTCCTTCGGCGCCCCCTCCCTATGAGATGCGCCCGAAGTCTTATTCTTTTCTCCCGGAAAAGGTAAAAAGAAAGCTGCGCCTCACTTTTCCCGTCTTTGAGGGCATTGAGGGACAGCGGATGCATGCGCCCGTGGAATATAATCAGATAAAAGAATTGGCAGAATCAGTCAGGAAATATGGAGTCACAGCCAATTTTACTCTTGCACAATTGGATAGACTTGCCCTAAATGCTTTGATGCCATCTGACTGGCAGATGGTCGCAAAAGCTGCGCTTGTCAGCATGGGCCAATACTTGGAATGGAAAGCACTCTGGCATGAGGCCGCCCAAGAGCAGGCCAGAGCTAACGCGATGGCCTTAACTCCTGAACAACAACTATGGACATTCAACCTGTTAACGGGCCAGGGTCGTTTTGCAGCTGATCAAACAAATTATCATTGGGGCGCTTATCCACAAATCGCCAACGCGGCCATTAGGGCCTAGAAGGCGCTCTCCAAGAAAGGGGGGGTTGACAATCAGCTTACTAAAATCATTCAAGGAACCCAGGAGCCTTTCTCCGATTTTGTAGCAAGGATGACAGAGGCAGCGGGACGGATCTTTGGCGATCCTGAGCAGGCCGCACCTCTTGTTGAACAACTTATCTTTGAACAGGCCACCCAAGAATGTCACGCAGCTATAGCCCCGAGAAAAAACAAAGGATTACAAGATTGGCTTAGGGTCTGTAGAGAACTTGGGGGACCCCTTACTAATGCAGGGTTAGCTGCTGCCATCCTACAGTCTCAGAAGCGCCCCCTTAAGGGACCGGATAAAAGAACTTGCTTTAGATGTGGAAAGGCAGGACACCTGAGAAAAGATTGTAAAATGCCAGATAGGGAGAGAGGTCCACCGACTCTTTGCACTCGTTGCGGCAAAGGCTATCATAAGGCCACTCAGTGCCGCTCTGTGAGAGATATAAAAGGTAGGATTCTCCCTCCTATAGAGACAACAATAAATGAGGTTCCAAAAAACGGAGCAGCGGGCCCTCGGTCCCAGGGCCCGCCAAAATATGGAAACAGGTTCACCAGGGTGACGGACGGGGACCCCCCCCCCGGAGTTGGAGCAAGAATGGACTTGCGTGCTGCCTCCGACTTCTTACTGATGCCTCAGATGGGCGTGCAGCCCGTTCCTGTCCAAACCCCCAAGCCATTGCCGAGAGGGAGTATAGGTCTTATTCTCGGTAGAGGGTCGCTTACACTACGGGGACTAATTGTTCACCCGGGTGTCATTGACAGTCAACATTCCCTCGAGATCCAGGTTCTATGCTTCAGCCCAAATGGGATCTTTTCCATCAGTCAAGGAGACAGAATAGCTCAATTGCTACTCCTCCCAGGCGACCCCTATCAGGATGCAGGAAAGAGGCAGATGGGCTCTTCAGGACAGGACTCAGCCTACCTACTTGTTCAACTCCATGATCGACCAAAATTGACTCTATGGGTTAATGGCAAGAAATTTGAGGGTATATTAGATACAGGGGCAGACAAGAGTATAATCTCTCATTGGTGGCCAAAATCCTGGCCGGTTACAGAATCATCACACTCTTTACAGGGCTTGGGTTATCGCTCTCACCCCACTATCAGTTCTTCCACACTCACTTGGAAATCAATGGAGGGTCATCAAGGACAGTTTGTCCCATACGTGCTCCCTCTCCCTGTTAACTTATGGGGACGTGACATCATGCAGGGTATGGGGCTTGCTTTGTCTAATGAATATTCACCACAAGCTATCAACATCATGAGAAAAATGGGGTACGAATCAGAAAAAGGATTAGGACGCCTAGAACAAGGGTGGATAGAACCTATATCCCCCGACCCAAATCCAGGAAGACAAGGCCTGGGTTTTTCCTAGGCGCCATTGGGGCAGCACGGCCCATACCATGGAAGACAGAGGATCCGGTATGGGTTCCCCAATGGCCATTAACCTCTGAAAAACTGGAGGCTGTAACCAATCTTGTCGCAGAACAATTGGCTTTGGGGCACATAGAACCATCAACCTCCCCTTGGAATACTCCAATTTTTGTCATCAAAAAGAAATCAGGTAAATGGTGTTTGCTCCATGATTTAAGAGCTACTAATGAGCAAATATCTTCCCTTGGTGCAGTGCAACGAGGTCTTCCCGTGCTTTCTGCATTACCCAAAAATTGGAATTTGATAATATTAGACATCAAAGATTGTTTTTTCTCTATTCCTTTGTTTCCTCTGGACAGGCTGCGTTTCGCATTCACTGTCCCCTCCATTAATCATATGGACCCTGATAAGCGATTCCAATGGAAGGTGTTACCTCAAGGCATGGCAAATAGCCCTACCATATGTCAATTATATGTACAGGAGGCTCTCAGACCAATAAGAGAACAATATCCAAGTTTGATTGTGATCCATTATATGGATGATGTGCTCATGTGCCATAGGGATTTAAGGATTCTTCGAGAGGCTTACCCTTTACTGCTTAAAAATTTACAACTTTGGGGCCTCCAAATTGCTACGGAAAAGGTCCAAATTGCAGATATTGGACACTTCCTGGGCTCCATGGTGCTCCCAGATAAGATTCTCCCACAGAAATTAAGGATTTATAGAGATGATTTACATACCTTGAATGATTTTCAAAAATTATTGGGAGACATAAATTGGCTGCAACCGTTTTAAGATCCCCTCTGCGGAATTAAAACCTCTGTTTGATATTTTGGAAGGGGATACCCATATTGCCTCCCCCAGGTCTTTGACTCCCGCCGCGGAGACAGCCCTCCGTTTAGTGGAAGAAGCCATTAAAGAAGCACAACTATACCGCATTGATTTACTTCAGCCTTTCTCCCTTTGTGTGTTTAAAACAAAAAGATTGCCCACTGCAGTATTGTGGCAAAATGGGCCCTTGTTATGGATCCACCCACATGCTTCTCCTCAGAAGATCATTGACTGGTACCCTGCTGCCATAGCTCAACTTGCCCTTAGGGGCCTGAAGGCCGCTGTCAGCCATTTTGGCAGACATCCTGCGGCCTTAATTGTTCCCTATAACTCTCTTCTAGTGCAGACTTTGGCCGCCACCTCTGATGATTGGGCCATATTAGTCACCACCTTTTTGGGAAAAATTGATAATCATTACCCTAGACACCCTTTGTTGCACTTTGCTGCATCTCATCCTATTGTGTTTCCCGGAGTCACCTCTCCTACTCTGTTAAAAGACGGGTTGGTGGTATACACAGATGGCTCCAAGACTGGCCTGGGAGCCTATGTTGTGGGTACCCAGGTGTTCTCACGGCAATATGCTGAGACTTCCCCTCAGGTGGTAGAATGCTTGGTGGTATTAGATGTTCTTCAAAAATTCCCAGGTCCTCTTAACATTGTTTCTGACTCCTCCTATGTGGTCAATGCTGTAAATTTACTGGAGACGGCTGGAGTCATTAGATCCACTAGCAGAGTGGCATCTCTATTCCAAAAATTACAAGATTGTTTGTTAACCAGACAGGCTCCCATGTATATTACACATATTAGGGCTCATTCGGGACTTCCTGGCCCGATGAGCC